>NC_135572.1:97060501-97365501 GCF_965152235.1 Eretmochelys imbricata
TTTTAGCCCTGGTGTTGCTTAGAGCTACTACTTCTGGCCATCGGGTGACAAAATCCATGAAAGTCAGTATGTACTGCTTTCCTCTGGGTGTCTTTTTCATAAAAGGACCAGAATATCCATAGCTACTTGCTGAAATGGAACGTCAATTATGGGGAGTGGCTAGAGAGCGGCTTTGACCTGGTCTTGAGGTTTTTCCACTTTTTGGCATACCTCACAAGACCAGACATAGGCAGAAACATTCTTTTCCATTCCCTTCGAGTGGAATGACCCCCCCCAAATGGTTTTTGGTTCTGTTCAGCCCAGCATGGCCTCTAGGATGATCGTGGGCTAAGCTCAAGAGCTTTACCCGGTTCTTAGTTGGAACTAACAACTGTCTTTGAGGATGCCAGTTTTCCTGGTGTTCACCAGAAAGAGTTCTTTTGTATAAAAGTCCTCTTTTTACAACAAACCTGGATTGATTAGAAGACCTGAGAGGCAGTGGGTTGCTCCGTCCCGCCGTCCAAACTCTCTGGAGACTTTTATTTGCTTTTTGCTTGGCCTTGAACTGTTCCCTTGATACTGGAGACATCAGTTCCTCATTGAATTGTGGACTTGGGCGTGGTCCCTCTGGAAGCAATGTAGGTGATGGGGCTGTTTCCGTTGACTGTGAACCACTTTAAAGCTGGCGCACTATGTGATATTTTAGGCTCTGACCTGGTCTCCATGATTGGATCCACTACTACTGTCGCAGATGTTGGCATGGGGTCCGGTTCCACCCCCTCAGTCTGGGTCTCTGGTAACACAGACTGGGCCCTTGTTGAAGTCTCAGGTGTGATAGCTTGCTTAGTCTGGCTGCATGTGACCATTCCCACCTTGGCTAGTTTCACCTGGTTGGCCAAGTCTTCCCCCAGCAGCATGGGAATGGGATAATCATTGTAGACTGCAAAAGTCCACATTCCTGACCAGCCCTTGTACTGGACAGGCAACTTGGCTGTAGGCAAGTTTAAAGAGTTTCACATGAAGGGTTGAATTGTCACTTGGGCCTCTGGGTTGATGAACTTGGGGTCCAATAAGGACTGGTGGATAGCTGTCACTTGTACTCCAGTGTCCCGTCAAGCTGTAACCTTCTTCCCGCCCACACTCACAATTTCCCTTTGCTCTGAGGGTACCTGAGAGGCATCTGGGCCTGAGGACCTTTGGCGTGATTCTGGTGTAATGAACTGCAGTCTGTTGGGGTTCTTGGGGCAGTTGGTCTTCCCATTCCCCAACTCATTACATTTAAAACATCGCCCAGCTGACTGGTCACTAGGGCAAGGTTGGTTGCTGGAGATGGGTGTGGTGGGAAGATAAGGTATTTGGGGTTTTCCTTGGAATGTAGTTGGGGCCTTGGGTTGCCCCCGGTGATAGGGTTTTCTTTCGGGTTGCCCCTTCTGATATTCACTCCAACTGCTACCAGTTGTTGTTTTTTCTGCCACCTCCACCCATTTGGCTCCAATGTCCCCTGCCTCGATTACAGTTTTGGGCTTCCCATCTAGGATGTACCTTTTTATTTCCTCTGGAACACTCTCTAGGAACTGCTCCATTTGCATTAGGAAGGGCAACTCTTCCGGAGATTTAACACTTGCTCCTGATATCCAGGCATCCCAATTTTTCACAATGTGGTAGGCGTGTCAGGTAAATGGCACGTCTGGTTTCCACCTTAGGGCTCTGAACCGCCGACGGGCACGCTCGGGTGTTAGCCCTATTCTAATTCTGGCCTTGTTTTTAAAAAGTTTGTAGCTGTTCATTTGTTTTTTAGGCATTTCAGATGCCACCTCTGCTACGGGTCCACTGAGCTGAGGCCTCAGCTCTACCATGTACTTGTCTGTAGAGATGCTGTACCCAAGTCAGGTCCTTTTAAAATTTTCTAAGAAGGCCTTGGTATCATCGCCTGCCTTGTAGGTGGGAAATTTTCTGGAGTGGGGAGCACCCAGAGAAGGATTGGTAGGGTTAGCTGGTAGATTCAGCTTAGCCTTTTTCAGATCTAAGCGCTTCAGAGCTAACTCCGCCTCCAAGCATTGCCCCTCCGCCTCCAAACGTTGCGCCTCTTTCCTATGTCTGTCATGTTCTGTTTGTTTTTCTTCAGCTTTAAATTTAGTTAATTCTAGTTGCTATTGGATATTGCATTTCGTCATCCTAGCTCCTGCTTACCTAGCTTACCCGGGAGCTAGAAAGAAAACAAAAAAAAAAACCAACCCTGCTTGTGAATTTCCTTGCTGCTGTAACTTAACCCCTCTGCCCTGAGGCAGAGGAAAAAAACTCCAGCAGCTAAAAATCCTGCTTCCAAGCAGCCAAAAGGGGGTGGGGGGGAAATTGTCCTTTTAAAATCCGACTGTGCTTTCGGTTCAAAATGATCTCTGGTTCAAAATAATCCCACGGCTCCCACCATGTCAGGGTTCCCTTATTGGTCCTTTTGGTCAGGTGCCAGCCAGGTTACCTGAGCTTCTTCAACCTTTAGAGGTAAAAGGATATTGTGCGTCTGGCCAGGAGGAATTTTATAGTACTGTATACAGGAAGGTTGTTACCCTTCCCTCTATATTTATGACAGCTGTAGCTTTTTATTTTGAAATTTGATATATATATTATAAAAGCATATATATAAAAAAAAAACATTAGAGTATGTCAGAAATCAGTGTTCTTAATCCTGCCCCTTTTTTTTCAAGAGAAGAAAAATCAACCCATGATTTACCAGTTATCTGGAAGTCTGCACTGAAGGAAATTGACATAAACTGGAAAATGTCACTTTCATTGTAAAGATAATTGAAAAAGATGATGGGCTGTTGCAGTTCTTAGGAAAGATATGTAGACTCATGTCTATTTAAATTATAAATCCATACACTGAGCTTGGAAATGTACACAGTCTAAACATTAACTTACCTTGGAATTCATATGTAAGCTTCTGAATTCTTAAATCAGATAAATTATTTTAAGAACATAGCTTTGTCCTCTGTTTCTTTTAATAACAGCACCCATAAAAGTAAAAGTGTTCTGGGAGTGAAATAATAAAACAAAATAAATTCCTACATTAGTTTCTGACTTGTAGGGCAGTCCCGTCTAATGGCAGTGCACAGCCTGAATCACAGGTGATCTGCTAGGGCAGTGGCTTTCCACCTTTCCAGACTACTGTACCCCTTTCAGGAGTCAGATTTCTCTTGTGTACCCCAAGTTTCACCTCACTTAAAAACTACTTGCTTACAAAATCAGACCTAAAAATACAAAATAACAGCACGCTATTACTGAAAAGTTGCTTTCTTTCTCATTTTTATCATATAATTATAAAATATATCAATTGGAATATAAATATTGTACTTACATTTCAGTGTATAATATATACAGCAATATAAACAAGTCATTGTCTGTATGAAATTGAGTTTGTACTGACTTCACTAGTGTTTTTATGGAGCCTATTGTAAAACTAGGCAAATATCTAGATGAGTTGATATACTCCCCGGAAAGATGTCTGTGTACCCCTGTCTGCTAGGGTACGTCTGAGAATGGGCAACAGGGAACAGAGAGACTCTAAGGAGGTGCTCAGCAGGCCCCAGCATTGCTCCATGGCAACTCTCTCCATGGGACCATACGGTGGGGGTCTTAGGTAGGCTGTAGGTGCTGCTAGATGCATCACCTACAGTTACCTAACTCCTGTTTGGGGCCGCCTGCAAGCCATGAGCTGTAGTTATTATCTGCACTGTGCACACCAGTTGTATTGTGTTCTCTACACACACTGCTCACAGCCCATTTTCTCTGCCTTTGCACAGGTGATGTGAACTGTGAAATATTAGTAGTGTTTTTGCTCTAGGCATTTCTAACAAACACATGATAACAGAATTAATTAACTACACTGTACTTTGTGATTCACTTGTCATGCAGCTAGAAGCCAGCTGTTTCTGAAGTCCTGTACCATGTGGAAAGCAAATAAACAAAAAGATTTTGAAAAAAAGACCAAATTAGATATACACAGTAGACCATCAGCATTTACTTGAGCTTGTGATGGGGAGTCACAATATACATAGGAGGGTGTAAAACAAAACCGATTCTGGGTGTGGGTGTGAGTGTGCATGCATACACATGCCGCAGCTGATGTTATGTAATAAAGGTTTTATCAGCAAGAGTTTGGTCTGACCGTATTATTCACAAATTGTGTAGCCACAAATGATTTATGCATGACATCACAAATTTATGCTTATAAAAACTTTTACAGCAAACCACACTATCATGTTTTCTGCATATGCCAAATATAGTGTGCAAAATTTACTGTAGAAATCTTTAAAAGATTTTTTAAAATATATATTAGGACTAGGCTTTTTATTCCTCTGTCAATAAAGTCAGAACCTCTTTTTACTATGTGTCCAAGTGTATGAAAGTTAGAGGAAAAGAGCCATTGTAAATAACAAAGGAAAACAAGTTTCAGAGTAGCAGCCGTGTTAGTCTGTATTCGCAAAAAGAAAAGGAGTACTTGTGGCACCTTAGAGACTAACCAATTTATTTGAGCATGAGCAACATTACCCAAAGTACTATTTTCTGTGCTGTAAATTGTATGTCTAATATCTCAGTACCTCCCAGGCTTAGAAACAAGTGCTATGTGTCCCATTGGCAGCCTTAAAGGAATGCAAGATATTAGACTTTAAATAGGCAGCAGGACTTGAATAATGCCATTTCTGGACCTCAGTCCAGAATAAATTTTGGAGGAAATTTTACGATTTTGGGGAGAAAGAAGGATATTTTTCTCTTGAAGGTTGTTTTTTGTTTTTAATAAATGGATGCTGTTTGAAGCTATTTACAGGTCTGGAATGTTAAAATATGTGTAGGGTGGTGGATCAGCAAGCAGAGTATGTATGAGAGGGTCAAAGGTGTATGATCAATACAATTTATTACATGATGGAGTTACAGTTTATTATGTGGCTAGCACTAATATAAATGCAGTGCTATGAATGCACTGCATTTATATTATGTAGCTATGAATGCATAAATAGTCATTTAAGCTTTTTGTATTATGTATTATAACATTTTAATTGTTGTTAATTTATTTATTGGTACTCATTTTTATTCATGAAAGAACCCACTAGATAAAATGATACAGAGTGACTTCCATGTAATTAGATATAATAGGTTGTGTAAATCACAGAAGTTGCAAACAATATATCTTTCTGCAGACAATATTTAGCTGCATTTTGAAAATACATAGAGGGGAAAACCTGGTTTATACCTATTTATTATGGCAGAAATCCAATATTTATCCTCTCTTAGTCTGCAAAAAAATGGATCATTGGGGTCAGAAAGAACAGCTGTTTTAATTAGAAGATCCTGATATATTATATCCAAGTTTTTATCATCTTGTGCAAGCTCTAGAAATATACCCAAGGGTTCATTTCAATCCACCTGCTTTTTCTGATGCATAAGATTACATAGTCTAGAGAACAAATCTGTTTCAGAATGTTGAGATGCAATCTGTATATGAAGAAGTTTTCTCCTCAGATTGATAATGCTATGGCAGCTGTTATTAATATAACTTTTACAATCTCTGTTACTTTGGTGGTGGTGGTGATTGTTAGGTAGTTATGATAATCAGGAGATTACATCTGTAGAGAAAGTTTGCATTATGTTAAAGTCTCTTATGTCCCCCTGACACACATCTGCAGAATACTGAACAAGGCCAGAAGCATTTGGATATTCCCAGCTCTGGCACAGCAAGCTGAGCAGTATAACATTAGGGTTTTTTTGTGCTCTCTAGGTACTCTTTTTTTAAGGGAATGGATCCTTTGTGTTTTAACAGATGCAATGCTCTTGGTAGCAGAGAGATTAGAGGGACCATTCAACATTGAATCAGTCATGGATCCTATTGATGTCAAGATTTCTGAAGCCATCATGAACATGCAAGAGAACAGCATGCAGGTGTCAGCAAAGGTACTGTGCAAGTCACTTATTATCCACTCTTGAATGTTGCAGCCAGGGGGAAAATAGCAACCGCTGACTGCTATCCTCTGTCTATGAAGGTTTGACCATGCTACTCAAAATTATAGTCTCTTGTCTTTGAGAGCACCTGGCCCACTCTAACTATCTCACCTTGTTAAAAACTCTATAGATTTCTTTCAAGCAAGGATGGCATTGCAAAAAGTACCATTCAATTAGCTACATATTATTGGCTGCTAAAAGGTTTACGACAGACAAAGAATGTTGAATAGTTGTGGTGTTTAGATGTTGTTTGTAATTATTAGAATTGGGAGCACTGGCTGTTGGGAGTCTGAAAGGACAGGAAACAGGAAGGAGCGGGGAGGAATTGAAGAGGCTGCGGGAGAGCTACTGAGGGTGCAGCAGCAGCTTGGAAAAGAGGTTTCCACTTTAAAAAATAAAGTCCTGTTGAAGTTTGTGAGTACCTTGCCTGGCTACTACAACATTTTGGCAACGAGGATGGGATCTTCTGCCTCTGAACGCACCTGCACCCTTTCTACAAAGCCCAGGTGAGCCTCCAATTGCTTTTACTGCCTGGATCCATATGTTTGAGACTTATCTGCTTGCAATCAGTGCTGCAGAGATTTCTGAAGTAAGAAAGCGTGCTTTGCTAATCCACTGCCTTGGAGCAGAACGGCAGCGTATATTTTACACTTTTCCCATTGCAGACGATAAATATGAGACTGCACTCACTGAATTAAATAACTTTTTTGTACCAAAAGTGAATGTAGTAGCTAATCACTACAGATTTCGCCAGCGTGAGCAGAAACCAGCGGAGACAAAAGTGCAGTATATTGCTTCCCTGAGGAGTCTGATTGTAACTTGTGACTTTGGAAATATGGCAGATGAGATGATTAGAGACCAGCTCATTGAGAAAACAACCATGCTTCATGTAAGAGAATGTTTACTTCTAGAACCACAACTTACACTAGAAAAAGCAATAACCATTGCAACCCAGATTGAGTCAGCTACAGCTGAAGCCAAAATAATGAGCATGGATACAGGAGGCACAGTCCAGGGTCTGACTCCTTTGCAGAAAAGTTCACTATCGCTGCAGACAAACAATTAGAAGAGGAAAACTAATGAAAAACCACTGAATCAGCAAATTCAAAATATAGTAAAAGCGTGCTTTTGCTGTGGATCCCCATGACACCTTGCAAGCTACACAAGATGTCCGGCAAAAGTAGCTCAGTGCAATCATTGCAAAAAGATTGTGCTAAAGTATGTCGCAGCAACCAGTTCAATCAACAGGTGCATGCAATTACAATACCAGATGTTACTGTGCTGAGCATGGACAAAATCACTACTGCACATATTCCAGAACAAATAAAGTACACGGTAAAAGTTTCCGCCATACCCTCAGGCAAATCACACTCTTTTCTGCTAATGTTGGACACTGGCTCAGCAGTATCTATACTACCTGATTCCATCTATCTGCATTACTTTAAAGATGGTGCCTCTTACTGAACCCAAGCTTCACTTGCTGTGCTATTTGAAAAACCATATTCCAGTACATGGCTGCCTGCCAGCAATAGTTACTTTTGGTGATTGCTGTGTAATTGCAAAGTTCTACATTGTCCACAAATGCACTCCTATCCTTGGCAGAGATTTATTGGCTGCTTTAAATCTCAGGGTAGTTAATGGACGAATTAATCTTCCTCAGCAAAGCGCTCTTGCGGTACACACACCAGTTTCAGCTAGGACCCTACACCAGGTTGAGGAGAAACTCGGCTGTGCTTATGGGTTTCTGCATAAAGTTAAAATGCAGAATAATGTGATGCCTGTAAGACAGAAATTACAGTGCTTACCATTTTCAGTCAGGGAAGCTGTTTCAGAGGAACTTAGAAAACTTGTTCAAGAGGACATTATTGAAGAGATTAACTCCTTGGAATGGGTTTCACCTATAGTAGTGACACAGAAGAAGGGTGGAGGCGCATCCGCCTTTGTGTGGACTTAAGGGAGCCAAATAAAGCTATTGTGATTGACACCCATCCTCTTCCTCACATAGAAGTATTTGCAGAACTCTGTGGAGCAAAGATGTTTTCTACTCTTGATTTGCAGAGCGAATCCCATCAGGTTATGTTGCATGAAGATAGCAGAGACCTCAAAGCATTTATTACACATGAGGGACTATTCCCTTTTAAACGTGTTCCACATGGTCTCGCATCAGCCCCAAGTGCCTTCCAAAAAATGTCATTGATTCTGAGGAATCAACATGGAGTTCAGTGCTATTTGGATGATATTACCATGTTTGGAAATACTTCGGAGGAGCATGAAAATAAACTGCATCAGCAAAGCAGGCCTCAAGCTCAATAGGTCCAAATGCAAATTTAGACAAACTGAACTCTCCTTTCTGGGGCATACAATTTCACAGGCTGGACTAAAACCTGATCCAGCTCATATCCTGGCAATTTCAAATGCTCCTCCTCCAACAGATTTGCAAACCTTACGTTCCTTCTTGGGTCTTACCTCCTGATATGCAAAATTCATTCCCAATTATGCTTCTGTCATTGAACTGTTACAAGAATGACTACGGGGAAGTTCAACCTTACTGTGGACAATGGATGCACAAGCTAGTTTCAAAACGGTGAAAGACTTGACTGTACTTAGTCCAGTACTTGCACTATTCAGTCCTGCATTGCCCACAATTGTAACTACTGATGCTTCTGATTATGGACTTGGGGCTGTTCTCACACAACTGCATGAGGACAACACAGAGGACTGTTGCATTTGCTTCAAGGACACTAAGTAATCCTGAGAGGAAATATTCTACAGTCAAAAAAGAAGCACTTGCTTGTGTCTGGGCAACTGAAAAATGGAGAACTTACCTGTGGGGCCGCATGTTCAAGTTGAGCACAGACCACAGCCCTTTGACGACATTGCTCACCACAAAAGGACCGGGAAGAGCAGGAATCGTATTGCTAGATGGTCTGCAAAACTACTCTCTTTCAATAATGAACTGGAATATAAGCCTGGAAACCAAAATGTGGTCACTGATTGCCTTTCTCACCTGCCTTTGCCTTCACCAGATGGCACACTGGAGGATGGGGATGTAGTGGTTGCGCTTATTACAAGCACTCTTACTGTAGTTATAAGAGAACAATTTCAAGCTGCTTGTTCACCATGTCCAATTCAACAAAAACTATGGGAATTTCTGACCAAGAGATGGCCCAGTCACCCTAAAAACCTTGACCCAGTTTTGCTGCCTTATTTTAGAGTTCGGGATGAGCTTTCTTTGCTCAATGGCTGTGTGCTACGAGGTTCACACCAGCTACTTGTGCCAGAAGAATTACAGTCAAAACTCATACACCTGGCACACGATACTCATCAAGGAATTTTCAGAAGCAAACGACGACTACGGGATCTGTATTGGTGGCCAGGGATGGACTCTCAAACTGAAGCACTCATAAAATCCTGTGTCACTTGCCAAATGCATGAAAAGACAGCAGTGACAAGTACCCCTCCATTACAGCCTGTTCCTCTTCCTGAATCTGCATGGGAAAAAGTGGTGATTGACATTTGTAGGACCCTTTGATATTGCTCCAATTGACTGTCATTATGCCATCACCTTAATAGATTATTTCAGTAAATGTCCTGAGGTCACGTTTACATTGCAAATCTCTTCTGCTACAGTAATTGAGTTCCTCTCTCCAGTTTTTAGCAGGGAAGGTAACCCCAAAGAACTGGTTTCAGATAATGGTAGTCAATTTACTTCCCTGGAGTTTGAAACTTTTCTAGCAGAGAGGAACATTTTACACAGAAGGTCATCCCTATACTACCCTCAAGCCAATGGGGAAATCTAACTGTTTAACAGAAGTTTGAAAGAGTTTGCAAACGGCTAAACTGTAAGGGCGATTGTGGATACCCTTCACTACTGATTTCTTGCAAGCATACCGGGCTACACAACATGCCACAACGCAAAGATCACCCGCAAAGTTACTGCATGGGAAACTGATGAATACTAAACTGAACATTGCTGGATTGTTAAAGGCACGACCTGAGGCCCCAACCAAGGATGATGTAAGAAAAACAGTTTAACAGGACCAAGCAAAGTATAAGGCTTTCACAAAAAAGTGGCGGGGTTCTAAGGAACCAAAGTTTGAGTGTGGTTCCTTCATTCAAATACGAAAACCTGGAATTTTACGCAAAGGGGACTGTAAATTCACAGCTCCTCTTAAAATCATAGAGAAGAAGGGACCTTACACCTATCGACTTTCTGATGGGTGGATATGGAATGCTTCTTACTTTGCACCTGTCTATGCACCAAGAGGAGATTATGCCAACACCCAGTCTGCATTGGATGACTTCACCGTAGTATCAACACAACAAGACATTGCACTGGAACTGGGGCTTGAGAGATGGCCTCTCAGACGCAGACGACCACCTGTCTGGGCTAGAGACTATGTTACGTAGTATCTATAGTGGTTTTAGTGTAATATTTCTGTCAACAGTATAGTGCCTTTTTTCCTGTTTGTTCCTGTGGTTAGAACAACAATGTTTATTGTAATTGGAAGAGTTTCTTAAGAGAGGAGGGAATGTGGTGTTTAGATGTTGCTTGCAATTATTAGAATTGGGAGCACTGGCTGTTGGGAGTCTGAAAGGACAGGAAACAGGAAGGAGGGGGGAGGAGTTGAAGAGGCTGAGGGAGAGTTGCTGAGGGAGAGTTACTGAGGGTGCAGCAGCAGCTTGGAAAAGAGGTTTCCAGTTTAAAAAATAAAGTCCTGTTGAAGTTTTTTAGTACTTTGCCTGGATGCTACAACAATAGTGTTTCATATTTGTTGAGAACTTTCTCTGGTTGCTTTGTAAGAGGCAGTCTGCGGAGCGAGGTCTGTAACTTCTGCATGTGCCTGGTCTGTGGCTTTCCTTATTAACATCTAAACATGCTTTCATCTGTGTAGATTAGACTGATGTGTGACATGCTGGAGGTGAATACATTAAACATCCCATTTAACCTCCTTTTAATGGCGACTCAGGAAAAATAGGATTATGATCTACAGCCTCTGATTATCAGATCTCAGTATGATAGAGTTTTATCTACAGTCTGACATGGCAATAAACAGTTTCCTCCTTTCCATCTTTAGTGTGGGTATCTATGCATACACCAGTAGCTCCTCTGAACCCATTATTATCAAGGTCCTTTGAATGTGGTAATTAGTATCGTTGAGCTGTTAGTGAACAACAGAAGACTTTTCCTTGATTTATCTTTAATGGTACTCCTCGGTACAGTATCTGAAGTCAATGGTCTTGCCATCTTCTCTGCATCAAAAGACTGGCCAGTTCCCATAGATCTAACACACTTGGGTATTCATGTCTGCTCAGCACTGCCAAGACTGCTAGTTGATTCAGTCCTTTTTCATTTCCCAGAAAGAAACTACTGTAACTAGGAAGTTGGGGGAGGGAGATTATTATTTGTTTTAAAAATCCCCCAGACCTGCTATTTATGGACCCAGTCCTGCAAGGTGCTGAGCATTTCAACTCTCAGTGAAGTTGTTAGGATTTTAATAGTGCTCTACACCTTGCATGATGGGGCCCTGTTCCTGCAGTGGTGATCTTAGAGCTCACTAGGCATACTGACAATCAAACCACACTCTCTCATATGCTGTGAGATTTACAGCTTGGCTTTATAGCATACTCTGCCCTTAAACCAAGAAAGAAGCAAAACTTTTCCTTAAAAGAAAAGTTTTCATTGAAAATTTACCCACTTTGTATATTCCAATCGATTTAATTTTCATTTTTGATCACTTGCTCCGCAGAGCAAGCAATGTGTTTTTTTTTAATTGGCCAGGAAAAAGGCCTTCCTGCCTAGATCAATGACATCACCACTCCTTGGCATGAACTCAACTCCCTTCTCACTTGCAATACTACAGACTTTTATCCTTTTGTCAAGGTTCCTTCCCCACTCTGAACTCTAGCGTACAGATGTGGGGATCTGCATGAAAAACCCCCTAAGCTTATTTTTACCAGCTTACGTTAAAACTTCCCCAAGGTACAAACTTTTACCTTTTGTCTTTGAACCTTTATGCTGCCACCACCAAAGAGTCTAACAAAAATAACAGGGGAAGTGCCCACTTGGAAACGTCTCCCCCCCACCCCCAAATATCCTCCCAAGCACTACACCCCCTTTCCTGGGGAAGGCTTGATAAAAATCCTCACCAATTTGCATAGGTGAACACCGACCCAAACCCTTGGATCTTAAGAACAATGAAAAAGCAATCAGGTTCTTAAAAGAAGAATTTTAATTGAAGAAAAAGTAAAAGAATCACGTCTGTAAAATCAGGATGGTAAATACCTTACAGGGTAATCAGATTCAAAACATAGAGAATCCCTCTAGGCAAAACCTTAAGTTACAAAAAGACACAAAAACAGGAATACACATTCTATTCAGCACAACTTATTTTATCAGCCATTTAAACAAAACAGAATCTAACGCATATCTAACTAGATTGCTTATTAGCCCTTTACAGGAGTTCTGACCTGCATTCCTGCTCTGGACCCGGCAAAAGCATCACACAGACAGAGAGGACCCTTTGTTTTTCCCCCCCTCCAGCTTTGAAAGTATCTTGTCTCCTCATTGGTCATTTTGGTCAGGTGCCAGCGAGGTTGTCTTAGCTTCTTAACCCTTTACAGGTGAAAGGGTTTTTCCTCTGGCCAGGAGGGATTTAAAGGTGTTTACCCTTCCCTTTATATTTATGACACCTTTCATTGGAAAATATTTGATTTGCTATAATGTTTGGTAAATCATGTGAATATTCCATTTGCACTGTAAAGCTTTCATTTCTTGTGGGGAAGTCTGGGCCCACCCTTCCCAAAATCCTGAGCTGTGGAAGCCATTTATAATAGTGAAATTAACTTTACTGTTCTGTAGTAGCTGATAGGAAAATCCTCCTTGGAGGAGTTTTATTGATTATGACTCCCTTATCTTTCCAGATTTAATCCATGCCTTTAAATCATGGCTCTCCAGTAAGTCAGACCTTCTGCAAGTAACCCATGAAGTGTTCACCATAATAAGAGCTTGGGGCCTTCAGTTGTTTTGGTTCACTGGTATGATCTCCTCTTGAAATTCTTTAGTTCCCACCTACCCTGAACATTAATGCTATGCCTCTTGCCTGTGTCAGGGGAGGGATAGCTCAGTGGTTTGAGCATTGGCTTGCTAAACCCAGCGTTGTGAGTTCAATCTTTGAGGGGGCCATTTGGGATCTGGGGCAAAAATTGGAGATTGGTCCTGCTTTGAGCAAGGGGTTGGACTAGATGACCTACTGAGGTCCCTTCCAACCCTGGTATTCTATGATCCCTCTCCCAAGATGGATTGACCTCAGTCAGCATACCGCTGGCCTCTAAATGTAGCATTCTCTCTTGTTAAAATTATACTGTAGTATACATATAATGTCATGCATACACACATAGAGTATGCATGAAATTATATGTATACTACAGTATACTTCACTTCACCCACCACTGAAATGCAGTCACTGCTACTGGAGATCTGGCTGCTGTTTAACAAGTCAGTTTATCTACTGGTGTAAACTGGTGCAGCTGTCTTCAAATCAACTGAACTATCCCAGCTTACCAACTGAGAATTTGACCCTTTGAGTTTGGCATGGTGTACACCTGGGGCAATCCCTCTGAAAGACATCTTGATAACTATATACCTGACACATCCTTATAGTTATTTTAATCCAAATTCCATCCCTCTCCTGATTTAAATATTTTCTGAAAGCCTGCCTATTTCATAAGGTTTTCCCATTAGAATATACTCTTACCAATTTGTGTTTGTTGAGCAAGGCACTGTTCTGTATTGTGCCTACTGTAATTTTACATTGGAATCTCTTTGGGACAAGGATCATATTTCTGGCACAGTTCACCTATTATACAGTGATATATAAATAAATAAAAATGTATGCTTCTGTGTGAATAACGGTGGCCGTCAATGCCAAAGCAGCAATAACAAAAACATATTATGAAACCTCCATACGTCTCAGCTTTTAAGATTCATTGTTTATCCTTCCTTTTTCTTTTTTCTTTTTTTTGAGAGTTAGATGGGGTATTGAAGGACCCATCCAATTTCCTATGTCTGCATATATACAATAGATATTCAGTACCATTCTTGGTGCTCTCCTTCTGTACAGTCCTTCTGTTCATTTTTTAACTTTATTCTCTCATCTGTTAGATGCTGCAGGGATTCTGTCTTAGCTAACATTTTGGATGTATTTTTTCTAAATACTCTAATGGCCCATTGACGTTAGTGGGAATTGGATTGGGCCCAAAATCAATGGGACTAATCATGTGCTTAAAGTTAGGCATGTCTGAGTACTTTGCTGAATCAGGTCTGAGTATCCTACATTTCATTCCTCCTGTTTCCTGCACAACTTTTGTGTTCTTTACTTGTATTCCTTTACGACTATTATGCTAATTATATGTTTGTTAATTAACTAATCCATATATTTATTCCTTCAGTATATGTCATCAAGTTAGTATGTGTTCTAATTCTCTCTTTTGCAGCTAAAATCTGGGACTGATACTTCAGGGTTCTCTGACAGCATTTTCATTTTGTATCCCCTATTTCCCTAGGAACTCTGTTGGTGAAATGTAGGATTTGAATGTCTTCATCATATGTTACTGCTATTGGGAATGTTGGTAGTTTATTTTTATTATATGTTTTGTAAACTTTGTTGTTGTCTTTTTCTGGCAAAGAATGATATGCTGGCAATTTAGATATAGGTATAAACCAAACCCAAATAACCCTTTGTGCTACGGCTTTGTTGAGAGAGTCGGACAGGATGAGCATTGTATGCAGAATTAAAATGTAATAGCTGATTGGTGAGGTCATTGCACACCATCTCTGTGTTTGAAGAAAGTGTGAGAATTAAGTTGGCAGATGTCAGCGATAGTTCTAGGCTGTCTGGCAGGGACAAATACAAACACTATCACAGGCAGCTTGGACGTTTCTTCCACCATTGGTCCACCATTACCAACACAGAAGAAAAAATGTGTTCACAATATTATCAAAACTACACTTCCTCTTCTCCAAACTTCTCTCTCCATACACACACAGACAGAGTTTTTTTCAAAAGAAAGCAGAAGGTTACTTTCCAGACCTCAGAAACCTAAACTGATTCTTTCAAATCTCAAAGTTGAAATGCTAACCATCAAGCCATCAATTCACACCATAAAACCAGCAGGCTGGATGTTGTCCAGAAATCTATCAGGTGTATTCTTTCACATACCTAATGGTATTTTGTTCAGGAAATGTTTCATGTGTTCCTTCTTAGTCTACATTTTGAAATCCCAAGCCTCATCTTTTCACTTCCTATCCTGTCCCTTTCCACCTGCATACAGGTTAGAATGGGACAGGATAGGAAGTGAAAAGATGAGGCTTGGGATTTCAAAATGTAGACTATGTCCCTTTTGTGTAGTAAAAAATCTGCGAATTGCATCTTTACTCTATTATTGTGAGATAACTTTCAAAGGAGCAGCTGATTTCTCCTCTCCAAATCTAAAAAGTACTATAGAGTTCTGCTGTTGTCTGGTTGCATGCAAATTTAATGACAAAAACATACACAATGCAAAAAAAAAAACTTTTATATTTCAACAAATGTATCAAAATCTGTACCAATTCTCCAATATGTGATAGAAAAAAATGAAATAGAAATAGAAAGAAAAAATACCATAGTAGATTACTTGAAGAGAAATGGGATTACTAGCAGTTCACGACAACACTATGCAAATTTAGGCAAATTGTTTGTGTTTGGTATTAGAGCTGGTTGAAAAACAGAATGTTCATCCAAAGGGAATTCTGATATTTCAACATTTGTTTTCATCCTTAATTGAGAGGAAAAGATGAAATATCAAACATATTCACAGACCAAAAAATTAAAAAAAAAATGATTCAGAAAAGTCGAAACAAAAATATTCAACATTTTTGACCAAAACAAGCCATTTTGACACAAAATATCACAACACAATGCCAATTCACACTGAAATGCTTTCTTTCTACATGTCAATCTAAAACAAAAAAAATTGTTTGGAAAGGTCAATTTGATTGTAAATGACATTAGAATGAAATGTTAAGTTAAAATATCAATTCAAAATGAAACTTTTTTTAAAATGTCATGAGAAAAATCCTGAAATGTTGGTGAAATTGACTTTTGCCATGGAAATATCCGTTTCAGTGCAGCCATATTTTCCAGTGAAAAAAATGTTGGAAAATTTTTGACCAGCTCAGTTTGGCATGATGAATTACCTGGGGCCGTACCTATCAAAGTTGTCTTTATAACTGTACCCTGTATGCCAGAAAAATCCTCACTTATTTTAACCCTATCCTATAGCACAGTGTACACTCAAGAGTATTATGGAGATAAACAGTAAGACTCCAATTCAGCAAAACACTTAAGCAAGTATTTAAGTGTATGAATAATTCCACCCTGGTTCAGCAAAGCATCTTGCTTAAGTGCTTTCCCTGAATAAGGACCGGATTGCTCATGTGCTAAAAGTTAGACATATGTTTAAGCGCTTTGCTGAATGGAGGCCTAATAAGTTAAGAATGACCACGGTCTGCTCTTGTGTGGATAATGCTGGCCTTCAGTTTCAAAGCAGCAACAGAAAATCTTATAGTGAAACTTCCACATGAATCTTTTTTTAAAAAAAAGTTGAACGTCTGTGTTAGAGTTGCCAACTTTATAATTTTTAAAAACCAGACGCTCTAGCAGGAGTGCTGGAACCCCTCCCCCCCCAGGCCTTGCCTTTTCCCCCAAGGCCCCTGCCCTACTCCACCTCTTCCCACTGAGGCCCTGCACCCCGGTTCACTCCTCTTCCCCCATCCTTCCATAGCTTGCAGTTCTTCCCCTCTCCTTCCCTCTCAGCCCTTTGTCAAGAGGGACTTGCCTGCAGAGCCGGCACCAGGAGCTGCAGCTGCCCAGCGCAGGTAGGATATGGCCCTAGCTGATTAAGGGCTGGCACAAGTGATGATCCGGTGCCTCCTCACCTACCCTGCCCACAGTAACCGGACTTTGGGTGTTCACTGTGAGGTCCCCTTTACTACCAGACTTTCTGATAGAAAACTGGGCATCTGGCCACCCTAGTTTGTGTGAACGCTGGTGAAGTTAAAATCAAGCTTTCTTCATCTATAGATTCAGTAGCATCCCTAGTGCTGTCCTTCAATATGTGCAGTAAAAACAGCACTGCTTATATTCTACTGATTTTTTTTTCACATATTTTTCTTTTTATTCAGACTTTGTAATTAACTCAAACTGGTGCTTCTGAAAACTGCCAGACTGACATCCCTGAGACATATCTTTATCCAGTGAACAAGAACATTGGCAGAACATACTCCTCATGATTGCCCAGTCAGTGTACCTCAGCTCTGATTTGCGGAGACCATCTTTTAGGGAGATGAGAGGCTAGTTAAGTTATAAGGCCATTGAGCCCTTGACCTCTCTTCTGAGAGTGCCAGCAAGGTTACCAATTAGTGCCAATTGTGTTTGGGTGAACAGGTAGGTTTGTAGATACCTGACAGGATTTAACTTAATTTGAAACCAACTGCAGCTGCATCCAACCACAAAAGATTTTTTTTCTTGTTTCGCTTTCTGGAGGGAAACAACCCAAACATCATTCAGATGTTAGCCCATTTCAATGACTACCAAAATGAGCTAGACTCAAAATGTAGCCTAGATCAGTGGTTCTGAAAGCCGGTCCGCCTCTGGTTCAGGGAAAGCCCCTGGCGGGCCGGACCGGTTTGTTTACCTGCCGCGTCTGCAGGTTCAGCCGATCGCGGCTCCCAGTGGCCGCAGTTCACTGCTCCAGGCCAATGGGGGCTGCGGGAAGCGGCGCGGGCCAAGGGACATGCTGGCCACCCTTCCCGCAGCCCCCATTGGCCTGGAGCAGCGAACCGTGGCCAGTGGGAGCCACAATTGGCCGAACCTGCGGATGCGGCAGATAAACAAACCAGTCCGGCCCGCAAGGGGCTTTCCCTGAACAAGCGGCGGACTGGCTTTGAGAACCACTGACCTAGATGAAAAAGGCCCTGTACATTACTGCAAATTCCTTGAACAGATCTTAGTAATGATGTCTGTCAAAGTTTTGATTTAGGGCTGGTAGTTAATTCATTATTACCAGGATATCAATGCTAAATTACAAACCTATGAATGGGATATTGCACTTGTAAACTATCACTCTTCCTTTTTAAAGGAAGGTTTGATGTAACCTAAAATGCTTCTTTCAGGTCTTTCAAGGATGTGGCCAGCCTAAACCAGCACCTGCTTTAAGATCTTCTCGCTCTGTTCCCGAGAACTTCAATACCCGCTTTAGGCCATACAATCCTGAGGAGAGACCAACAACAGCTGCTGGCACAAGTTTGGATAGACTGGTAAGTAATAACATTTGCTGTCTTCTCTCATTAGGCTAGCAGAGATGGAGGGGAATTTTGCTTTGACAATATTCCTTCACAGTAGATGTTTAATATTTTCATAATTACTGTATGTAATTATCATATACGCTGTGCAACTTTGTAGTAAACAAATGACTTTTTACGTTGAAAACAGTAAGGAAATTACATCTCTTTGGAGACCAGTATGACTCAGATTTGATATACTGGAAAGATTAGAAGGTGATAAACTCTTTTCTCCTGGTCATGAATTAGATAAACGATTCAAGCAAAATACTTACCAATATGTATTTCCTTTGAAAAAAATTGTCTCCATCAGATCTCCATTTAAGTATTGAATTAAGGATTCAGCAGCCAATTCTTCAATATATGCAAATCTAATGTGCATTTCTCATTCATTAGGTCCAGTGCTTCATTTAATATGGCTGTTTGTAAAGTTATAATTGGCTTTTTTTTTACAACACACTCTTAAAAAATAGGCTTTTGATCAGTTAGCATGTAAGTGATCACTAATCTTGCCTATTCGTTCAGTAAGTTTAAAAACAATCATCTTAATATAAGGTTATTTTAGTTACTTCAAGTCAGTGGATTCATATCTCAGACAACAATATTCCTGCTATTTGTACACCGATGAAGTGGATGTAAAGATGCGTAATTATTAATGTTGTCAATATTACTTTGCTGTTATGGTGTAAAGTTAATGGATAAAAGCATTAAGGATATAAAGCATCTAAACCAAAGCTGTTTGCATTATGTAAACACCTTGACTTCTTCCATACTTTTTACTTAATATCATAAAATTAGAATTGTAAGCTTAAATTGGTTTGAGCTAGTTCCTGATATTTAACAAGTGAGTTTCAATATTTAAGGAGAAATTTTATATGCTTCTAATTCAAAACAAGATCCAGGTCTCTATTTTATACAATCATTTTGGATCAGCATTCAGGTCACACTTGCCGTCAGAATCCGACCCAAGACAGGGAAGCTAATGATCCAACCAGTGGACCAAATTTGGGTGATGAATCCTGGTCACAGGCCACTTGAGGCACGTTGTGCATATGCTAAGAAGAAGACTAGCTCCTCGTATCATTAAATTAGCACTCAAGGCTGCCAAGTCTTCCCATAGTCTATATGTATAATATATTTTACCCCTTAATTTTAATTAAGTTAAAGAATACATATGATATTTCAATTCAATTCAGTACATGGGCTTGTCTTATAATTGCACTAACTTTAAGCAACGGTTTTGGCACCCAGTAGTTCTGGAAATAGTGTACCTTGTTTTCTCCCTAAAACAAAAAGGTAAAATCTGTTTGTCATGTTGGTTTACCAACATGAAGGAAACATATCACAATGTAACACTTTAAACTAAGATTTAGCCATAGGGAGAAATTCTGGCCCCAATTAGAGTGAATGGCAAAACTCTAATTGGCTTCAGTGGGGCAGGATTTTTCCCTTAAGGGTATGTCTGCACTGGAGTTGGAAGGTGTAATTCCCAGTTCAAGTAGACATACTCACACTAGCTCTGATCAAGTCCAAAAAGTGGAGTGCCCCAAGGGGCTAGCCACTGTGACTATACACCTAGGGTCTCTGACAGGTGCTCAGAACAACTAGCCCACTTGCTGCTACAGCTACACTCTGTTTTTAGCATGCTCACTTAACAAGAGCTAGTGTGGGTATGTCTGCTTGAGCTGGAAATTACACCTTCCAGCTCCAGTGCTGTCATTACTCAAAGTCTGCATTCGTAGGCTCCAATTCTTTACCCTGCTCCATGCAAGTGCAAGGCTCCTTCTGCATGGATGCACTGGGGCTAGAGCACACTGAAAGCTCATTGAAGCCAGGGGGAGTTTGCAGTGCTCAAGGAATCAAATTACAGGATTTAAAGGGGCGAGCAGGAGGAGAGGGATTAAAAAGGAAAGTTGGTCGTCGTAGTTCAGCTTGAAATACTACTATATAGTGGGAGCAGCTAAAGCATTGATACCACTTAAAAAGAGATCAGGCATTCCTCATACATATAATAAGAATACTGCTGAACCACTAATATCTTTTACAGGGTAAAACCATTTAAACTATAATACACAATAAATAAAATGGCAATGGAGCAGATTCATCTGTAGTTGGCCATCGATGGCTGTAACTAAGACAATCCGTCAATGTAGACAATGCTTTATACCCTGAGTAACCTCATTGACTTTCAATGGGGAATTTGGTCCCATTTGACTTGACCAGATTAGATTTCCCCAAGATTTTGAGAGGAGAGCAAATTTATCATTGATATTCTCACTTAACGAACTGTTACAGCTAAATATCTGTCTAATCTTCTTCCTAGTGACATATAAATTGGAAACTGTTATTGTCCTTGTAGCTATTAATATCTGTAGCAAATACAGATCTAAATAACAGTACTATCTCCTTTTGTGCCCAGTCCAGCACCCACTGAAGTGAGAGATGGCCACTGACTTCAGCTGGAGTTGGAACTGGATTCTCAGTGGATTGGGGTATCAGGTTTTCCTTCAGAACTATGATCCTTTATCCATGCTTTGAAAAGTTCATTACTAGTGTCTCAAACCAAGTAGTGTAAGTTTCCTAGAAAGATTTAAATGATATAATTTTTTTAAAATAGTATTACAAAAAGGCTGATGTTCTGAACAAAATTCTCATAATGTGTATGATGTTTTCCAGTCTGTATGTCACTCACTTTTGATTACTCAATTAATATAAATATACAACAAAGTAACTCACTGTTTTCATAGGCAGTGTACCATAAATCTAGCCTCCTTTTTTAGCAAGCAATGCCAAAAAAATTACAAAAAATTAATACCTCCCTGACTTTCATGGTAGCTTTTTCTTGTGTTTCACTTGACTATTCAATACTAGATTAATGCTTTTGAAAGAAATCTGTCTTTGAGATTTCATTCTTAAAATACTGTCAAATCACTGAACATTAAACCATCATAGCAAAGACCAAAGATGAAGCTGCATAGACTCTAAAAGGTGAAGTGACAGACAAAACTAGTATCACCACAAGGATCAGTCTTTGACAGCATATTCTCTCAGAAAAAACAAGTTATTCAAATTATTTCAGATGCATCTGTCATATACTACAATGTAATATATTTTAAGCCAGATTTGAGCACCCTAAATCTGGGGACAGATTTTAAGACATATCAGTTCCCCTTCAGAAACCTAAATGAAGTGACCAAATTTTCCAAAGTATTTAGCACTCAGCAGCTCCCATTAAGTGGCCTAAATATGCAACTCTATAAATTTGGCCCGTTATCATTAACTTAACCTGTTTTGATACATCCAGTAGTTTCATTAAAGCAGAGGCAGTTATTACTTAATGGCAGAACATAGACATTTTGGGAAGAGCGTTATATGTTATTAAATTCATAATAGCTGCATCCTAATGGCATTTGATAAATAATAAATCAAAGTAAGACATTTGAAAATGAAATATCAAATGAATGTGAAAATGAAATATCAAAAAGTAAAGTTGACATTTAGTTAAAACTGATCAAATATACTTATGATGTCAGACTTAACATGTATACTCAGCTTTCACTGCTGGGTCTACTTGGTTTCTTCTGAAATGTAGTATCTAAGAATTCTCATTTACAAGAGACTGCTTATAATGACACTTTATCTTCTCTGTGGTTAGCTGTTTGGTATAACCTGCTGTGTTGTTTTTTTTTCTGTTCCCTGAATCTGTTTTCCTCTTGCTTCCCAGAGGACTATCTGGAGGACAATGCAACATGGTGTAAGCGTTGGTATTCTTATTCTTCACTTTCATACCCATTTGTCTTTGTACAATATTGCCGGACAAACTACTACTTCTAGTTTCATCTCTACCATTTTTCTTTGTTTATCTGTAGACTAAATACAAACCGTTTTAAATAGGCTCGTATTTTAAATAGGCTCATTGAATTCTGAGTCGAGCTTAGAGTTTATAGTTCTTTTCCACACCATTCATCTGTTCCGAAGGTGGTTTCTGATCTCAGTGAAGGAGTGTTATCTATCAGTGAGAGCAAAGGGGACAAGATGTCAGGACTCCTGGAGTTCTAGTCCTGGATAGACCATAGTAGTCTTGTGTGCCCTTAGACAAGCCACTTAGCCTCTCTAGTCTATTTACCCATCTGTACAATGGGTTTAATAATTTTTACCTACTTCACAGAGGTGATCAGTGTGAAGTACTTTGAGACCCTTGGATAAAAAAGCAAAGGCTGTTCTCAGTGGAGGGCCCTTAGCCATCAAATTCAAGTTGCAACTCCAGCTGAGACTAAGTCTTACTACCTAAAGGGCACAATGCCAGACTCCTTTCTTTCAGCAAGACTTCTCTTAAGAACCTCCACATTGCAATGAGGCCCTGGCTGTAGGATGTAAGAAATAAACTCCACATATTTGATTCTTCTTGAGTAAACTGCTTTACATGCAGGGAGGCGGTGGGGGCTTAACTCTTCTTCCACAAAAGAGTGAGTGTACTACTAAATATACTGTACATAATGACACATCCATTCTATGGGGATGGGCATCTGAGAAATTGACCACAATGTTATGGGTCTGATTTACATTCATGTACAGTATTGTCACTGCATGGACAAGTGCATGTCCATGCGCCCAGACTGAAAAAGAGAGGCCCTTTCATGCTATTTGCCATTAGGATATGAGTGCATTGTGTCTTGCTTTGTAGGAGAACCTTCCTTTAGTCTGCACCTGCTTTCATTCACACAGCAAACAAAAACTATTTCAGTGAGCAAAAATCTTTCTTTTGGGAGTAGGGCTGGATGCATTTTAAGTGTATAGTGCTACATTCAGGCTTACTATTTTCAAGTTCTGCTACTTAAATTATTTATTCTCATAATACTAAAGAACCAAGGGCAACCTAAACACCATAAAAAAAAAGAGAGAAATCTATTTTAACTACTTCTTCCCAACTTTTCCAGAATTACATGAAGCAGAAAATATAATTCAAGCAACGAATCTGCTTTGCTTTTTAGCCAAAAAGAGCTAAAATTAAAAGGACAATTTACTTTGAACATGTTGATTTGAGCCTCTTAGTGAATCCTCTGGTGCGCTTGTGAAACATAGAGACCACAGTTTCAGTTTTGTTTGACTCCACTTAGTCCAAAGTCTGGGAATGTTAAATATATGCAGAGTTACAGCACAGTATGCCTGAGATAGGATGTGTACTCTGAACATTTTACTTCCCAAGAGACCCTAGAAAATAATCCAGCAGAAATAAATCTTAAAGGGTTTAAAACTAAAATCTAGTATCTCAAACACTGCAGGACAGATATAATTTTTCCAGAACGTTTTGCATATATAGCTCGCGGGAATGGATAAGAGCACCAAGTACATAAAAGACATGGTAACTCAGGAGGTACTAATCACAATTCTAAGCCAGAAGATACTGGGCTCCAATACTTGTAATAGTAGCCAGATGGCCTCCACGTGCAATATCCTTACACCACTAAAGTGCTATGCTTTTGGAGGTGCTGTTTCTGTATACTTGATGTTAACCAGCAGATGTGCACTCTGTGGATATAATCAAAGCTAAGATTTATTTCTCCTCCATAAACAGATTCCATTTACCACCCTGGAGTCTGTTTTGTTATTAGATGTCTGTGTAAGGTGTATATAATGAAAAAATATATATGGAAATATGTGATGGGGTCATTTGGTGTTAAAGTTAAGTTTTGTTTGTTTCTCCTAAAATAGATGTTTCTTTAGTGTCTGTTTTTCTGAAGTTTCCCTGTCATGGCAGTATCATAATAGGCTTAAGTCTGCGATCATTTTTTCTCCCTCATATTTAATACCAATTTCAGGTGGCAAAGGCAGATGAATGATAGCAATTGACAAAATCCTCCCAGGAGAGCGGCCAGCATTCCTTTTTAAGAAAAAAAAATGTAATATTATTCCATAGCCCCACTGAAGGATTCTGCATGATGCTAAATTTGATGCATTGCATTTCTAAAGTATGAGAGACAGTTACTAAGAAACTGCTTTATTACAGCCTCTGCCCCGGTCTATAGGTGAAACAAGTCTGCCTACTGCTCAGATCCTGTTTAGCATGAACAACATAAAACTGTCCTTCAACCATAATAACAAAGCAAGTTCTCCACTTTAATTAGTGCTCTAAGAGAAATGAGTAAGGCTGGGTTTGCTTGCAGTGTGTATTGCGGCTGAACAATCATATGCTGACAAACTGCCTCAGTGAAAGCAGCTTTTGTTGGAACCTCTTCTACATATGAGCTTGCTGGGGTGGTTGAATTTCCTTTATCGGTTGGTGTAAAGACCCACTGTCAAGGTTCCTTACCCACTCTGAACTCTAGAGTACAGATGTGGGGATCTGCATGAAAGACCCCCTAAGCTTATTTTTACCATCTTAGGTTAAAACTTCCCCAAGGTACAAACTTTTACCTTTTGTCTTTGAACCTTTATGCTGCCACCACCAAAGTGTCTAACAAAAATAACAGGGGAAGTGCCCACTTGGAAATGTCTCTCTCCCCACCTCCAGATATCCCCCCAAGCACTACACCCCCTTTCCTGGGGAAGGCTTGATAAAAATCCTCACCAATTTGCATAGGTGAACACCTACCCAAACCCTTGGATCTTAAGAACAATGAAAAAGCAATCAGGTTCTTAAAAGAAGAATTTTAATTGAAGAAAAAGTAAAAGAATCACGTCTGTAAAATCAGGATGGTAAATACCTTACAGGGTAGTCAGATTCAAAACATAGAGAATCCCTCTAGGCAAAACCTTAAGTTACAAAAACAGGAATATACATTCCATTCAGCACAACTTATTTTATCAGCCATTTAAACAAAACAGAATCTAACGCACATCTAACTAGATTGCTTACTAACTCTTTACAGGAGTTCTGACCTGCATTCCTGCTCTGGTCCCAGCAAAAGCATCACACAGACAGAGAGGACCCTTTGTTTTTCCCCCCCTCCAGCTTTGAAAGTATCTTGTCTCCTCGTTGGTCATTTTGGTCAGGTGCCAGCGAGGTTGTCTTAGCTTCTTAACCCTTTACAGGTGAAAGGGTTTTTCCTCTGGCCAGGAGGGATTTAAAGGTGTTTACCCTTCCCTTTATATTTATGACACCCACTGAGAAGCACCATCTCATTTTCAGAAATATCTTGGGGATATAAACAATAAAATATAAGCAAGCTACAAAGAAGACAAGAAATATGAAACCTTGCCAGTTGCCAGCTGTGTTCACTCCTTGGTTAGTAGACTTCTCCACACACAGCAGAATGTGATAATAGAACACTAGTCAGACTTCAGTTTCTTTCCGTTTAGGTATAATATGGTTGATGAGCCAGAAATTCATATAAGGCTATATTTTGCTTCCAGCTGCACCATGTCAACCCGGAGTAACTCCAAAGTCTGAAATGGAGTTACTCTGCACTTACCTGGTATAACTAAAGCAAACTTTAGCCTTTTATGCTCGTTTATGCATAGGCAATTTCTAATGGCACTTGTCACCATAGTATCCAAGTGCCTAAAATGATAGTTTATCTCCAACAAAATAGACCTAGAAACCTAGATTAAAGTCCTATTCCTTGTCCCTTCTGTTTCAGCTCCTAATATGTGAAGGGTAGGTATTTTTTTTCCAACATACAGCAAGAGTCTTTGAATGAATAAGCTAAACAGGAAAAACATCAACACTGCTCTTTCAGCATAGGGAAGGGTCAAACTTCATTCCGTGTGTGTGTATTAATCTTTGCATGCATGAGGAAAGGTGAATTATTAATGTTCACATTAATGCTATAGAAACCTTGTGGCTACACCAAACACCCTGTAGATCTTAGCACTTTTACACTTTGTTAAGGAAATGAATATGGTTTAGAAGCTGATAGTATTGCTGGTGTCCCCACTATACAGTTTTTAAACCATGCTACTTTCCATGCTCATAAGTAATATAAAACATAGTTGTGACTGTCATGGTACATGAGCTGCCTGAAAACTGTTGCACTAAAATGGTTCCTGGGTGGTTACTGTCAACATGACAAACTGCAAGTGATATTACCAAGGCCTTTTCTTCATAGTCAAAAATGGGACCAGTGATTTACCATCTTGTCCCAGTTTCAGGATTAATTGCATTTTCGACCCCTCCTGGACTTCATTAAATGTATCCACTTAAGGTTTAAGACTCCCTGCAATCACTTCTCTTGGATGGAGAACGGCATCTCTCTCTCACCCGCCAGACTCTGCACTCCACTGTGATTTCCCCAGAAGGTCTGACTGTGGTCCAGCACATATGTTATCCTCTCTCTAGTGGCTATGACAGTATACACCAGTTACCATTAAGCCTTCACATAGGAAAATACATTTATTCTTAGGTTAAAAACATTACAGCAAAAACATACCAGAAACAATAACCATTTCCTATATGGATGCCAAAAGCTTACCAGTGGTCACCCATCAGTTTTATGGGATCCTGGTAAGTCCAACCCTTCCGTAAGTGTCAAGGTCCCCAATGGGACAGAAGGTCTTATCTGTTCCCTGAATCAAAAGAAGGCCCCATCTCCTTTTAAACTCAGCCTTTTTATACCAAAAGCCTTTCTCTGTTGGTCTCAGAAAACCCAGTTTGAACCAGTAGATGCAAGTGTCCTCAGGTGTGGTACCTCTCTGGAGATGCTGACAATCTGATTCACCTTAATCACCTTCCACTTTTTTTGGTTCCTGGAGGAGCTGTGGTAACGTTCCCCCGCCCCCAGGGTTGCATGGTGTCCCTGGCCTAAAGCGATACACAAACCATTCATAAACCTAATACAATATGGTCCCCAAAGATATTGAATGCAGTTGCAATATCTGTCACTCTCTTGTTGAAACATACCAGAAAATTACATACTGGTGCATGACAAGGGCCCATTTTTTGCCAGCATTGATGCATCCTGCGTGAAATCAAGTACAAGTTAGCTGAGTACAGGCTTGGTTGCAAATACTGAAATTAAAGTTTTGGTGACCTCTGACCTTACAGCAAACAGAGATGCTACACTTGCAAAAACAAAATATGAGTTAAACTATGCTCTTGCGATTAGATCTCTGAAGCCATTTTCAGCGGTTTCACTTTTACTAGACCACGGCAAACAGATGTATTGTGTAGATCATAATAGAAATGTGCTGCACTGGACTCCGCTTCTAACAGACAGAGTTATAACAGGAAGTCAGTTACAGCAGGCAAAAACTGGTTTCCCAAACCAAACATATTGCATTCAATACCTTTTTATTTGGCTGTAATGGGCGGAAATTGGTACTTTATGGACTTTTATGGCTATTACTAGTGCCTAGAGGGGAGGTAAAATACAGGAACTAAAAAGATTTACCTTCATACAAATACTGTCCCCTTTGTGAACTTTCCTTTGTCAAACAAATACTGGGGAAGATAAATGTTTTACATGTTTAAAGATAACCTGTGTTTCCTTCCTGACTCCTCCTCCTCTTCCCCAACCATATCAATAGAAGCCAACAAAATGGATCTGTCACATTCAAAAGCAAAAAATGAAAATTAAGAAGTTCTTTAAAAGTGAATGTTCCTTTTTTACAACAGGAATTCAAAATAAATGTATAGAACCAAATTCATACCCAGGTTACCCTTTGACTTCTGTGAAATTTGATGGTGAGTTTGCGCAGTCATTTTTACTCACTTCCACCTGTGGCATCATCCCAGATGTGGTGTTTTCTCCTGTGATGGATGTATCAGAAAAAGAAATGATACATAAAGAGCCTGAACATGTTGCCACTGAAAGAAATGGGAGTTTTGCCATTTGATGTAAATGGGAGCAGGATTGAGTCTTTGATGTATAATGAGCTTTTAACAAACCCTGGAATCCATCAGATTCATTTTAAAGCTCTGGGAATTTTGCTTTTCCCATAACATTCTTGGACACTCTTAAGTGCAGTCAGTAAACCTCCAGTATAAACACTATAAAGGAAACCAGATGAAAATGAACTAGCTGAGGTGAAAGTTTTATATTTATGAAGAAAAGTCCAAATGACAAAATCTCCAGTATACATAATTGTATTACTTTAGTGCATGCTGCCATCATTTAACTAACAGGCCTCTACCTGAAAAGTGATTTCTTCTTGAACCAAAAAAGATGAATGACCTTAAATGGATACTCTTAGTCTGCTAGGGTCTGAGCAGCAAATGCAATTCCAGGTGCTGGTGTGATGAATATTTTTAAATCACAAGACATGGAGAGTCAGATTTCTTTGTTGCCATTAGAAGAAGCAGCTCATACAATAAAAGAGTGTTTCAGATAAAATAAATGAACTTGGAAGAAGTTTTCCTCTCTGTGACCTCAATATGAAGTTTACAGGAAAGAAAACAAAATAAGTTTATAATCATAATAATAATATGCAAGTAAACAGCCTCTCACTTCCTTCTTTCAGGTATTACAGTGATGGATGTGACAAAAACTGAATAGATTGTTTAAATTTCTACTGTGCATATTATTATTATGTATTATTTGTACTGCTGCAGCATCTAGGGATCCCAGACACAAATCATGGCCCCATTGCGCTAAGCTCTGTACAAAAACGGAACAAAAATATGGCCCCGACCTGAAGAACTTAATAAGATTCCCATTTTGGGTGTTCCTTTCCCTCAGCCCAGCAGATATAGTACTCCTTTCCAGCATTCGTGCTTTCCAGGCAGTTCATTCCATTGCTCTCCATTAATAGAGTGGGGAGGAACGGACAATTTAAATGATTATTTATGTGACCTATGATTCCATTTTATCAGGGCTTTGAAAATCTGAGCTACTGATCCCTGTTTGGTTTGGGAGAAGGAGGAGATAAGGAAATTGATGAAGGGTTGGCTGTGTCATTTACACACAGACTTGCTTGGGGAGCTGCATAGCTATAAGGGGAGCAATGGGAAATATTCTGCCTCAGGGATGTAGACTTCTTCCTGGAGCTCTCGAGTATGCAAACTCTGGGCTCACTTTTATACCTCATTGTGGGGTGCACTTTACTGGTGTGAAAAGAGGAGAGTGGAGCCATGGCCCTCTCTGCTCTTCCCCCCCCGTGCCCTTGAGGCAATGTGCCTTCTCAGATGAATAGAAAGGGCGTGACCCTTTTGGTCAGTTCTTCCTGGCCCTCAAACAAGGAGCATAAAAGTTGGAAAGGTTCCTTCCTCCCACACCACTCAATGCTCACCTATGCAAAGGCCTTTGTTACTAGATGAAGATTGATGAAGTAACCTACTCTCCCTGTTGGCCGAGTTCTGCGCCTTACTCATCATGAGTAATACCTTACTGGGCAAATAGTTCCCTCTACAGTATGAGTGAGGCTAGCAGATCTGGCCCTTTAAACATCTCTTCTTCCATTTGCAGCCTCCTTTAAGTTAGATCAGCGCTTAGCCTTCCTTAACTCAGCACTAGGAGACAGGTCTGCACTGTGTGTTGCTCAGTCTAATCCTTGTATGGTCATTTCCCACTATTAAGGGTGATGAATAACACGGTTACAATGTATAAGCTTTTCTTCAGCTCTAATTGCACTTCTGATTTTAATTTTACCTGATTTTTAGATTTTATTCCACTTGTGGTCGGTTAGCTGGACTGTTTACTAAGGTAGAAAGTGAGGCTCATGGTATAGCCAGGAGTAATAACTAACTTCCTACAAAGAGTTAAAGAGCTTTGGGTATTCTACTCATTTCTGAGTTGTAGTAAGTTAGATTGTCTTTAGACAAGGAAAACTTACACCAGTGTCACTAGATCAATGAACCCCTAATGAAGGCACATTGCACAGGTGTGAGTTACCATGGTAACTTACTAGGGTAAGTTAATCAAACTTTGCCTCTTATCAGAAACTAGCTGGAGCAGAAAATCCCAACAGTGAACTTGAAACAGCTCTTTAAAAACAGAGTCAAGTTCAACTGGCAGTAAATACTGAAAGGGTATTAGAGACAAAGGTGGGTGAAGTAATGGCTTTTATTGGGCTTCTGTTAATGAGAGAGACAAGCTTTTGAGCTACACAGAGCTCTTCTTCAGGTCTGAGAAAGGTACTAAGGGCATGGCTACACTGGAAACTTCAAAGTGCTGTCACGGGAACGCTCCCACAGCAGCACTTTGAAGTGCGAGTGTGTAATCCACCTCCACGAGGGGATTCGCTCCAAGTGCTGTGAGCGTGGCTCCCAGCGCTCGGAGCCTGTCTACACTAGCACTTTAAAGCGCTCAGACTTGCTGTGCTCAGGGGGGTGATTTTTCACACCCCCTGAGCCAGAAAGTTACAGCACTATTAAATGTAAGTGTAGACAAGCCCTAAGAGTGTCGCAACCAAATACAAGGTTTGAATAGATTGTTTAGCATGAGCAGTTAGCTCATATTCTAAGGGACCATTCAAGGTGAAGTGGTCTGCAGCCCCATTCTGTGTGCCAACTGCTTACTTTAAACTATCTGGTGAATCTTGTATTTAGCTGTGACAGTCTTATGCCATGTCTGTACTTACAAGCTTACAGCAGCACATCTGTACCGATGCTGCTGTAAGATCACTCATGTAGCTGGGTTGTGCTGATGGGAGAGAGCTCCCCCCTCGACATAATAAAACCAGCTCAATGAGCGGCAGTAGCTTTGTCAACAGGAGAGTGTCTCCTGCCGACATAGCACTGTGCATATCAGCGCTTATGCCGGTAAATCTTATGTTGTTGCAGGGGGTGTTTTTTCACACCCAAGAAGCAAGTTTTGCTGACATAAGTGCTAATGTAAACATGGCCTTAGTACCTTTCCCAGACCTGAAGAAGAACACTGTGTAGCTCAAAAGCTTGTCTCTCTCACCAACAGAAGTGGGTCCAATAAAAGATATTAACTCACCCATTTTGTCTCTCTAATATCCTGGGGCCAACACGTCCACAACAACACTGCATACTGAAAGGGTGTCAGTCATAAATCAGAGCCTAGTATATTGGAATAAATTAACTGGAGAGGAAGGTGGGTAGATAAGGCAGAGAGAGGAAAGTTTTTTTTTTATTACCACCATTTAAATGTCTTTCTGATTTAGACAATGTTTGTTAAAATGACGTTCTGATTTTCCCTGTTGTGCGCTCTGCTCCTTATATGACTTCCATATCATGTTTGCTTCGGCAAAGCAATTTTTCTGCTCCACTCAGTCATATAGGGTCAACCTAGTCTGAGAAAATCAAATTGTCTTATCTTCCTTTCATACACCATCATTTAGAATCACCAACCATTCCCTCTCAGGGTCCTGCACTCGTTTTCTGTTACAATAGCTGTTTGTTGTTGGTTGACAATTTGTGAAGGAGAAAGGACACAACATGGTTGTCAATCAGTGAATCTGACACTGACAATGAACTCATTTCATGGAATTCAAGTCACACCAAGAAATGTATACGGAGCCAAAGTCTGGCTTTTCCACGGAAGGAACTCTGGAGCGTGAAGCAGAGCAGTAGTGCTCACTTGAAGTGGTCTGAGCTGTTCTGCCTGCACATGGTAGATGCAGGCCAGAGGTTCGAGGTGTTCAGGAGATAGTGGCTCTTACTGCTACATCAGTAATGAACAACATACTTACACGCAGGTTTGTAAGGAGACAGGACACGTTCCCTGTTTTGCAGACCGCACCCCAGTTGGCACAGGGAAGCACACGAGGCCATGCCAGCCAGCCCCTTTCCCCTCCCAACATTCAGAGGAGTGCTAGCAACGACATTCTGCCTTTCTCTGTATCGATACACAGGGGAAGGGGAGAGGTTCTCTCACTCACCACGCTCACACAGAATTAACCAGCATATAGTCCACAGTGTGTGGGCTGTATAAAATAGTTTAAATAAAATTAACCCTGGTCTTCACCAGGGGGAAAAAATGCTGAACAGCTCCATAAATGATCCACTTACATTCAAGGACAGAGAACTACAATAAATGTCCACAGTGAGCTTTTTCCAGTGTTGCTGTGGCCGTGTTGGTCCCAGGATATTACAAAGACCAGGTGGGTGAGGCAATATCTTTTATTGGATCAACTTCTGTTGGTGAGAGGGACAAGCTTTTGGGCTTGCACAAAGTTCTTCGTCAGATCTGGGAAAGTTCTTCAGAGTGTTACATGGAACAGGTGGAACAGATTGTTAAGAATAAGGAATTAACACATGATGCAAGAGACTATTCAAGGCGAAGTGGCCCATTAATGCCTCTGCAGTCATAGGCTAAAGGATAATTAGTGCATTTCTTACATTACCAGGGTACAATCTGGACTGTAGAACAACTGAGTCCCCTCAATTCTCCAATCTGAGGTGCCTTTTACACTGCTCTGCTGTGAGAGCTACCACTCCTGGTCTGCTCTCACACAGCCTCCAGCTATACTGTATGAGTGTGATAGGCAGCCACTCTTAAATTACACTGCAGAGCAACACCAGCAAACTCCCAGACTAGCCCCCAGAATTGTGTCTTGTACTGCCCAGCTCCCTCCTGCTGGCCAATACAAGCCCATAGAAAATCCATCATTTTTATTAATAGAAAATAATATGCACAAATCCTGTTATCCCAAAATGGAGTTTCCCAAACACTTCACTCCAAAGACATTGGTTTAGATAAAACAATAAAGCAAGTGTATTTACTACAGAAAGATAGCTTTTCAGTGATTATAAGTAATGAGGCATAAAAGTCGGAATTGGTTACAAGAAAATAAAAGTAAAATATCTAATACCTAAGTTAACAAGCTAAATGAATTCAAAGAAAAAGTCTCTCACCATATACCATAGGAGAAGCGGGGACAGCGCGTTCAGGAGAGGAGGAGGCGGAGGTGAGCTGGGGTGGAGAGGCGGAGAGCTTGGCTGCCGGTGAGTGCAGAGCACCCACCAATTGTTCCCTGTGGGTCCTTCAACCCTGGAGCACCCAGGGAGTCGGCACCTATGCTTGGAAGGAAGTGTAAGTAACACACTGAATTGACTTTCTAGTACATGATCCAGAATGCTGGAGCCAATCAATGGGATAGCTTGAGAGAAATCAAAGCGTGTTAGAGGACAGGAAACCAAAACGTCTGGGGAAATAAAAGAAGGCTGAGCAAACCAGTTAGGATAAAATAAAAACTGATAGAAGCGGTCATCCAAAACTTAAATTAAACACAAACATTCTGGAGGTTTGAAAACTGTTAATCTAACTTCTATTTCTTTCTGTTATTTTTCATTTGTATGATAGCACCTTTAGGGTCTCAACTATGATCAGCACCGCACTGTGCTAAACACTCTACAAACACATAGTAATAGATAGCTTTGTGATGGGGTTTTCACACCACACAAGGCGAAGCAGGTTAAATTAGATTAATTAACCTCATAGGCTGCACCTGTGGGAGAGCCAGGCATTGACAGATTGATTGATGATGGAACCTTGCTGAGAAGGAACAGATGGGGTGGTATAAAGCCAGGAAGCTGGAAGCAGAAAAGGTCTGAAGGGGAAGTAGCCTGCAGTCAGTATGTGGGAGAAAGGAGGTGTGTTTGAGGTGATGGAGTTAAGTAGGAAGGAGGAAGTTTGGGCTGGTAAACCCAGAGAGCAGGAACCCAGAAGATGTAGGAAGGAGTCCAGGGAAAGAGCAAAAAGGTCTGGGAGAAAGCAGACCATTGTTGCTAGACATAGGGTCCCTGGAGTAGAGGGTGTGCCTACATTCCCCAACCAGCTACTGGGGAAGTGGCACAGACTGGGCAGTGGAATAGTAGACTGCCTGGGACAGTTGTGGACTTTGTTACCTCAGGAGGGGAGGACTATAGTGACCTGGCCAGAGGGCCAAGCCACAGAGAAAGAGCACCCTGAGTTGAAGAGGGAGAGATGTGGCAGGGCATGTGAACAAGCAGCAGAAAGGGGTATTGTACTTGGAAGGCACTAATCCACAGAGCAGGCAGGAGGGAGATGCCCTAGTAGTGAGTGGAACCCTATGACAAGCACCTGCCTCAAAAATCTTACAAATAAGTAGGTTATAAACCTGAGTTCCCAGTCCAGCGCTTCAACAAAAGGCAAAGTGTCAGGAATGGGATATGAATCTATATCTATTGTGTGTTTCCTAGTTTTGGTCAGAAGCAAAGATACTTAAAAAACACAACACAACCCACCCTGTGTGAGAGGCTGTCGTCATGAACATTTTTGGAAAGCAAGGAAGCAAAGGAAATCTTGAGAGATTGCCAGTCCTATTTTGCAGACACCAGAAGTTCACTCAACATCTGGTTTGGAAATGGTTATCCAAACTGAGCCTCCACATCCTTAGAAATTCATATTTTACACACACACACACACAAAAAATACAGAGTTGGATTTCCCGTTGGATTGTCCAAACTGAAACCAATTTACTTGGTAAATGTTTTTTTACATTCTTTTGTGTATCTCTGTTTGAATAACAACTCCCACTCTCGTGCATTCTGAGATTGATCCTGCACCCATCGAAGTCAATGGTAAAGCTCTTGCTTACTGGTGCAATACCAGTGCCTCTCTCTTTGGACCCAGCTTCTTCTGCTTGATCCTGCAGTGAAGTTGTAATCATTAGCTTCTTCGTCCATGGGCTGTTGTTATGAATATGGCTGTCGAGTCATAAATTCGCTATCTCAAAGAGTTGCACTGAACAATAAAATAGATAAGAAAAGAGTCTGTAAAAGAGAAAACTGTTGTTTAAATATAAATACCTTTGATCAGCAAATGAAGCAAGGAGAAAGGAAAAATAAATCGGTTCATGTAGAAGGAGGACATAGTTTAAAGTCATTCCCAGCATGAAAGTCTCCCCTTTGCACAAATGAAGCTAAATGAAGTTGGATCAATGACAAACATTGGCTGGACTGTGCTAAAAAGAAGCCTGTGGAAACTGTGCTAGCTCATCACCACCAATTAGTGTACCTGCTGTCTGCATTCAGAGAGAGGAACGGAAAAAGCATGTAGAACTGGAAGCAAGCTGAGGTAGAAATTAAATAGTCCAAAATGGCAGCAAGAGAAGAAGAAATGTAATGGCCAAGACAGTCTGGTTCAACTGGTTGTCTGAATTAAAATGATTATTTATGCAGCCTCAGGAAAACAGAATGCTCATTCCTTCCATACATTTTATAAAGTTGTGCTTCAGTAATGAAAAATGCAAATAAGCCTCTTTAATGAATTATGGCAATTATCTCTGCTGGGGCACAGCAGCCTGGATCCTATCATATTCCTCCAAGGAAAAAGCACTGGTGTGTTGTTATGCACCAAGTATCTTGAGAAATTCAACAACATTTTCTCATTATTATTTCTCTGATGCATGGGACTGCTCAGCTGCTAGCCCCTGGCACTTTTGGATACTACTCTCCTTGTACACCCTACCTTCACTGTGGGACTTGCACAGGGAGGCTTATGTATATATATGAGCAGCTAGTTTAATGGATAGAATTAGACTGATTTCCTGCATTTTTGCAAGATAGTAATTTATCTGAGGTTACACTTTGACTCTTTTTGTTAAAAAAAATATCAAACTAGTTTCCTCCTTTTTGGAGTACATTTGATTTGTAGGAAAGGCAGCCAATGATTGTGAAAAATAGTGAATTTAAAGGTAAAACATTCTTTAACACCTGTCTTGAAATGTAAGCAAAACCAAAGAGAAGTCATAGTTCCCTTTCTGTTGTGTGTTTATCTATATTTTCTGGGAAATATTGTACTGATACTTTAAGTAACATGAGTTTCCTGCCAAGGCAAAGTGAGAGGCATTAAGATTAAAACCATCTGGGCTTATTACACCAGAGACAGAAAAGGTTCAATGCGCTTTATACGACATCCCTTCCCCCTCACAGAATTAACTGAGAATTAAGGTTGCTGAAGTGCCTTTTCACTCAACGCAAGTAGTATAAATTAAGGAGATTTCTGGTTAAAATGTACTGGAGCTGGGCAAAAATGCAAATTACATTACCTGCAAAATTAATCAATATTTTGGTGCATAAAAGCATCTAGGGTGTGGGTCTACCAAGGGATATAGCTGAAAACCTCAGACAGCAGGACAATGAGTGAACTAAGAACGTGAACAGAAATAGCTCGAAGATTGGGGAATCCAGTCAGATTTTGCAACTTTAAAAAAAATGTTTTTATTTAAGATATTCCCATAAAAATATGCGAGTGTGACATTTGTTGCAACTGCAGTTCCTTATCTAGTGGGACCCAAAAACTCTTTAGCTTTTTGGAAATTTTTCAGAAAGCAATCATTTTTTAAATATTCCCTCTCTAAAAGTTAGTTAATATTTTACCTGTAGTAAGTGAAAATCTCAGTGCATTATTAAGTATGGAATTACTGATGCCATAATTTAGCACTTCATATATTATACACTTATGTTGGAGTATTATTTATATATGTATATTTTTAAGTTACATCAATAGCACCTAAGGCATCTGGATGGGTGTGTGTGTGTGTAAATCTAAATAAATAAACCTATTACAGGATGAATTTTTCAAACTTGGGTGCTTGAAGTTTGGCACCTAAATAAGGAATCTGCTTTTTTTTAAAAGGTATTTTAAACTTCCCATGTTACACTGCTATACATCAGTAGACCAGAGAACATCAACTCAAAACCTCTACAATTAATTGTTTAAAATGGTTAGTCTACTTTCTTTTTTGTTTGTTTTGTTGTTGTTGTTTTTTAATAAACTCTTTGCATCAGAGTTGTTTGTGGTGTTGGTTGGTCTCAAGGTATTACAACAAGGTGGATGAGATAATATCTTTTATTGGATCAGCTTCTATTGGTGAAAGAGATGAGTGTAAGTTTGAAAGCTTGTCTCTTTCACCAAAAGAAGTTGGTCCAATCGAAGATTACCTCACCCATCTTGTCTTTGCATCGTACACTGTCATAGCCATAATTCTTACTGAAGGCCAAAGCTGTGTATCATCTTATTGTCAGTATTCAACTACACCATTCTGCACTTACAGACTCTAAGCTCTAATCCCAGGATTCACAGTCAGTCATAAAAACTGCAGCAAGAGCTTTTGTCTCAACACACCAGGATGAGCTTGATTACTGAAGGCAAGAAAGGTTTCATCCCCACAGGGGCCTTGATTCCAAATGGACACTGTGTTACCGGCACACAATTCTCTGTTACTCACACACCCTAGGAGCACCCACCTTTACCCAGTTCCTAGGGCTCAAGTTGTAACCCTCTTAATTTAGGCGCCCACCCTTACCCCATTCCTAGAGCTCAAGTGTAACCCTGTCAATATTCTGCGGGTTTGCAGGACCTTTTACCAGTGAAAGAGCCTTACACAGTAATATCCTTATCTTCTATTTATTAATGATCACCAGAAACAGAATGCACACACTACACATGCAATGCTCACCACTCCCAATAAGGCAGATTAACTTTTCTTGATGGCCGTCATAACAAGGGCCTTATTTGACTTTGCATACCAGCTTCCTCTATTCTTCAAACAGTTCTTTTCATCCAGCAAGCCAAAGCTATTATGCTCTATAAAGCCAATTGGAGTCCAATGGTCACCACGATGGGATGAACCATTGTATTTAGCATACCCATTGCAGAAGGTGACCACCCTAATAGTGTTTCCCACCAGGAGTGATGTTCTGCATCTGCAATAGTTTTCAGTACATGAGTGATTTCTGTATTATTATATTGTACTTCACTACGTATTTGTTCTCCTATTTCTTTGCAATATCTTGTAAATATGAATGTAACATAGGATGGATTAACAATTTTCTTATTATGGTCATATTTATGCCTAATGTCACAGGTATGTTTAAACCATAATTGTATCAGAATGTAACGCCTAAGGTTAAAGATGTTACATTGTGATACAACTGTGGTTTAAATTTCAAGTAGTTTACAGTCCATACAGGTACGTAGTATTCAAAATCACTACTTTTAATCTTTGTAATGTCCCAAAAACATCTATTAGCTAAATAAGTCATAAAATACAATTCCTTATCTACTATTACCATTGGACGATGACTTCTAACACAAGCACATCCCCTTCCTGCATATAGCACAGCTGACTTCTGTTCAGTGAATATATCAAACATACATTTTTGGGTTCCTTTGTCTTTAACATAGAAACATTCATCTTTTTCTTGTAAATTTTGATCCTCACACACACATACTAAAATTTCATGGGCTACACATTGAAACATGTCAATGGTTTTTCATTGTTGGTTTTCTTTATATGCCCAGGAATGCTGATCAGTGGAATACATAACCAAATTTTTTGTTAACTGGATTCCCACAGGTACCACTGGATATATATGAATAGTTAGAGTGGGGTGTTCAGTTACTACATATGCCCATTGAACCATTTGATCTTTATTTAGGGTAAAATTTACCAATTTTCACCATGCCATTAATTGTTTCTTCCTTTCTGTAACAGTTTCCCACAACTTTTTTATTTCCAAAGGCAACTTTTTTTCCCTGCCTTCCTGGATTATTTGAATGATCAATGGCAGATTTATTTCCTGGGCCTGGTACAGGTTAATGCTAAGGACATATTTTCTTGTATTGATTCCATAGTCCCTGCTAAAAGTAACAAGTTATTTTTACCTTGCCGTTGCCAAACTGGTGATATTTTAGAAAATAATTGTTGCCTCATTCCTAATTTTGACAAGAATGCACTGATGGGCTTTCTCAATTCTTGTATTTTAGCTATAACATAACTTAGTTTGTTTGCCATTACCTCTATGTTAATAGCTTCCAATACTCCAATTCCTAATCCAGTTCCACCCAAATCAGTTTTCAGTACACCTCTTGGGAGTCTCTTCTTTTTTTTAAAGACTACCCACCCCTCCTGGCTGCCAAGCAAATCCAATAATCTTCAGTAGTTCACACTGAAATAGTGTTAGGGAAGCTATACCTTCACTGGATCTTTACTGTACTGCCCCTTATAATATAGGGAAGGTGTTGTAATGGCCTTCCTTTCCTTACATCCAATTTTATACAACACCAAGGTACATTTAGCTGGGCTTACATGCGGGAAGTTGATTAAGACTTGCCAATTATTACTGATTTTTTTTCAGTAACCAACGTTTTTATGTACCCTTTTTTTCCCTTGGTAATTTCACTTTGTGCTTAAAATTTTTATGTCCATTCTTTCATTTCCACCAACAGATAAACCTCATGTCTCATGCACAGTCTGCCTTTTTAAATGTGCCTTTATCACCTGTAGCTGTTTCCCCGTTAACAGACGGACGTTCCTTGACCTCTGCCCTTCTGCAACATTGGTTTCTGTAAATACATTTAAAATGCTTATTAATCCTACTCTTCCTAATGTAGTAGTTCCTTTTTTTAAAAAAAAACCCACAATAATATACAACAATGCTAGCAACAGGACAAACACCACAAGACAAACAACACAAAACATAAAACACAAAACAATCTTCATCGCAACAGTAGATCCATGGTATGGGTTTGCTCTTCAGCTGGCGCCAGCTTTTCCCGATTTTCTGAAAGACAAAAATAACATGGTTCTACCTCTTTTGGGGTGGCAGGTTATTGCTTAAAATATCCGTTCCTTTTACAAATATCCGTGCTGATTGCAGGCAAAACAGAGGAATTATTCCCCCATACTTTCCTGTGTTTTTGTTCTATAGGCAGGCCAGGTTTCAATGGCTTCTACCTTTCAGGAGTTTAAGGGGAATTATCACACTGTTCAGTTATTAAATTCATAAGGTGGTGTACCTTAGTTTCCCTTCCTATACAGCAGACAATGTTTATAATTTTTTTTGTGTTGTGCTAAGCTTTAAGTTTATTCACAGGTAATAGCTGAGAAGCATTATTACCATATGACCTTAAAGGCTTTTTCCAAAAATCATGCACACTATACATTGTTACAGGGGTACTTATTAACATTAAATTTATCCCAATGTTTATTAACAATAATATTAGCATAAAATCTATTAAAAGCCTTTTATTTAGACTATTTGTCTTTCAGGCCAGTGTGTTCAATGTTCTCTTGAAATCTTTGCATAGGCTTTAATTTAATTATATCATTGGAGTTTTGGTGAATTAAAAGGTAGGGGTGTCATGCATATAAGCAGACCCCTTCTGTATTTGTCTTCAGATTTCAGCACTGTGCATAGACACACACACATTTTCCTACTTAGGGTTAACCTGTCCCCTCTTATTCTCAGGCTTGACTCCTTTTTCCACCTTCCTTTCTGGAGGGTCAAATTTCAGCCTTTTGTTTCAGGTAGTTTGTTTGCTGACCAGGTATGACCAATATTTGCAGCTCCTTTGAGCTGCCATTTATGGGCAGTTGTCTTCTTCCTCTATCAGGTAGGTCAGTGGTTTTCAAAAAAAATTCTGGGGACCGAGTTGAAGAAAATTGTTGATGCCCGCAACCCAACAGAGCTGGGGATGTGTGTGTGTCTGTCTATGCACAGTGCTGAAATCTGAAGACAAATACAGAATGGTGGGAGTCTGCTATAGACCACCGGACCAGGGGGATGAGGTGGATGAGGCTTTCTTCCGGCAACTCGCAGAAGCTACTAGATCGCACGCCCTGGTTCTCATGGGTGACTTTAATCTTCCTGATATCTGCTGGGAGAGCAATACAGCGGTGCATAGACAATCCAGGAAGTTTTTGGAAAGCATAGGGGACAATTTCCTGGTGCAAGTGCTAGAGAAGCCAACTAGGGGGGGAGCTTTTCTTGACCTGCTGCTCACAAACAGGGAAGAATTAGTGGGGGAAGCAAAAGTGGATGGGAATCTGGGAGGCAGTGACCATGAGTTGGTTGAGTTCAGGATCCTGACACAGGGAAGAAAGGTAAGCAGCAGGATATGGACCCTGGACTTCAGGAAAGCAGACTTCGACTCCCTCAGGGAACGGATGGGTAGGATCCCCTGGGGGACTAACATGAAAGGGAAAGGAGTCCAGGAGAGCTTGCTGTATTTCAAGGAATCCCTGTTGAGGTTACAGGGACAAACCATCCCGATGAGTCGAAAGAATAGTAAATATGGCAGGCGACCAGCTAGGCTTAACGGTGAAATCCTAGTGGATCTTAAACATAAAAAAGAAGCTCATAAGAAGTGGAAGGTTGGACATATGACCAGGGAAGAGTATAAAAATATTGCTCGGGCATGTAGGAATGAAATCAGGAGGGCCAAATCGCACCTGGAGCTGCAGCTATCAAGATATGTCAAGAGTAACAAGAAGGGTTTCTTCAGGTATGTTGGCAACAAGAAGAAAGCCAAGGAAAGTGTGGGCCCCTTAATGAATGAGGGAGGCAACCTAGTGACAGAGGATGTGGAAAAAGCTAATATGCTCAATGCTTTTTTTGCCTCTGTCTTCACTAACAAGGATAGCTCCCAGACTGCTGCGCTGGGCATCACAACATGGGGAATAGATGGCCAGCCCTCTGTGGATAAAGAGGTGGTTAGGGACTATTTAGAAAAGCTGGACGTGCACAAATCCATGAGGCCGGACGAGTTGCATCTGAGAGTGCTAAAGGAATTGGCGGCTGTGATTGCAGAGCCATTAGCCATTATCTTTGAAAACTCGTGGCGAACGGGGGAAGTCCCAGATGACTGGAAAAAGGCTAATGTAGTGCCCATCTTTAAAAAAGGGAAGAAGGAGGATCCTGGGAACTACAGGCCAGTCATGCCTGACTAATCTAATCGCCTTCTATGATGAGATTACTGGTTCTGTGGATGAAGGGAAAGCAGTGGATGTATTGTTTCTTAACTTTAGCAAAGCTTTTGACACGGTCTCCCACAGTATTCTTGTCAGCAAGTTAAAGAAGTACGGGCTGGATGAATGCACCATAAGGTGGGTAGAAAGTTGGCTAGATTGTCGGGCTCAACGGGTAGTGATCAATGGCTCCATGTCTAGTTGGCAGCCGGTGTCAAGTGGAGTGCCCCAGGGGTCGGTCCTGGGGCCGGTTTTGTTCAATATCTTCATAAATGATCTGGAGGATGGTGTGGATTGCACTCTCAGCAAATTTGCGGATGATACTAAACTGGGAGGAGTGGTTGATATGCTGGAGGGCAGGGATAGGATACAGAGGGACCTAGACAAATTGGAGGATTGGGCCAAAAGAAATCTGATGAGGTTCAATAAGGATAAGTGCAGGGTCCTGCACTTAGGACGGAAGAACCCAACGCACAGCTACAGACTAGGGACCGAATGGCTAGGCAGCAGTTCTGCGGAAAAGGACCTAAGGGTGACAGTGGACGAGAAGCTGGATATGAGTCAGCAGTGTGCCCTTGTTGCCAAGAAGGCCAATGGCATTTTGGGATGTATAAGTAGCGAACAGATTGAGGGACGTGATCGTTCCCCTCTGTTCGACATTGGTGAGGCCTCATCTGGAGTACTGTGTCCAGTTTTGGGCCCCACACTACAAGAAGGATGTGGATAAATTGGAGAAAGTCCAGCGAAGGGCAACAAAAATGATTAGGGGTCTGGAACACATGACTTATGAGGAGAGGCTGAGGGAACTGGGATTGTTTAGTCTGCAGAAGAGAAGAATGAGAGGGGATTTGATAGCTGCTTTCAACTACCTGAGAGGTGGTTCCAGAGAGGATGGTTCTAGACTGTTCTCAGTGGTAGAAGAGGACAGGACAAGGAGTAATGGTCTCAAGTTGCAGTGGGGGAGGTTTAGGTTGGATATTAGGAAAAACTTCTTCACTAGGAGGGTGGTGAAACACTGGAATGCGTTACCTAGGGAGGTGGTAGAATCTCCTTCCTTAGAAGTTTTTAGGGTCAGGCTTGACAAAGCCCTGGCTGGGATGATTTAATTGGGGATTGGTCCTGCTTTGAGCAGGGGGTTGGACTAGATGACCTCCTGAGGTCCCTTCCAACCCTGATATTCTATGATTCTATGAACGGGTCTGCTTATATGCATGACACCCCTACCTTTTAACTGTCCGCCCAGCACAATTTACTAACAGCCCCAGTGACTGTAGTTTCCATTGCTTTAGTTTCACTTTCAGTAGGTCTCTGCAGTTACTCTATTTCACTGTGTTCCTGGATTAGGATCCCATTTAGGGAGGCCATTTGTCTGGATTTAAAGTTGACCTCTTTTGGGTGGTTTTTCTACCATCCGATACTAAGAAAAAACCAGAGGTGGGACACCATAATGAGGAGCATGTCCCCCAACCCCAGTAGGACCTGCTCTGCCAGGACTGCAGCCTTCCCCACAGCCAGGCTCCTGCAGGGGTCGCCTCTGAGAGTACAGGGGACCTCTGTAGTTCTGCTGTCATGGGAGTGAGGAAGCGGGTCCATGCCAGCAGGGTTGCAGAGGGATCCCTGCGCTGCCACAGGGCCCATGACACCCGATCTCTGCTGGTGCAAGGCAGGGAAGCTGCACTCCTGCTGACTGTTACCAATGGTTTTTTGTTTTGGTTGATTTCAGTGTGTCAGCTGAAATCAACATTTACCAACATCTGTTGATTCAAATTGAATCCTGCCAAGCCTAACTACATATCAGACTGAACAAATCAAAAGCTTTTGAAAATTAAAGCCAGACAAATTCAAATTAAAAATAAGGCACAATTTTTAAACAGTGAGGATGATTAACCACTGGAAAACACTACCAATGGATGTGGTGGATTCTCTGTCTCTTGATGTCAAGACTGGCTGTCTTTCTGGAAGACATGCTTTAGTCAAACTCAAGTTAAAGAGTTCAGTTCATGGGTAACAGGGTGAAATTCTATGCCCTGTGTTATACAGGAAGCCAGACTAGGTGATCGAATGGTCTGTTCTGGCCTTAAAATCTGTGAATTTACAGCCTCCCACTGGGCAGAAGATGAAAGAACACACAACACGTGGCAGAGGTTAACCATGTTGCTTAATGCACTAACGAATATAATAGAACTGTTTTAATTTAAATATAAATTGGCTTTCTTTACAAGCAGAAGGAGTAAAATTTAAGCTGGAGCTTGATAGAGTCTACTGTTTCTGTAATTTCACAGCAGATCCCAGAGCAACAGTGTAGCTCACTCTTGGCATTACACTGGACTTAATAAGTGGTAACCACATTCTACACCAGCTTCAGTTTCCAAGTGAATTCAAGGTGTAACTCCATGTAGAGCGCATTGCAGTAATCCAGTCTGGAGCTGACAAAGGCATGGATAGCTGTGACAAGGTTTGCACTGGCAAGAAAAAGTTGCACTCTTCTTGCCAGGCACAGATGGAAAAAACTTTTTCAGTCCATGGCTGTAACCAAGACATCCAGGATCAGCTCAGGATCTAATAATGCATATAAATTGCCCACTTGTGCCAAAAATGGCAGTCAGGCTCCCTCTGTCTGGGTCCTGATAAAACAATTGACAGCACTTTACCTGGTTCCCCCAATCCATCCATATTGCCTGTTTAACAGGATTAAACAGGTAGCAACCAGCTAGTCCTCTTCAGAACCCCAAGCAGATATGGACACTAGATTGTGTTCCATTGCATCAGTTGGATCATACGGGATAGACATGTAAAGGTGAGTGTCCTCACGATTCTGAATACATTCCATCCTTATCACCTAACTAACCCTCCTAGTCTAGTGGCAGAACCATACCTTGTACACCTCAGGTGTACCTTACCTATACTTATCTCCAATTTCAGTTGAATTGTATTATCATTCACAAGCCAGAATGAACGTGGCTTGATATTTGTATGCCATGATGAATTTGTAGGAAATCTGTGATTAGGAAACTTCCCCCACCCTACCTCCACCTCCCACCAACTCTTTATTTGTAAAGAGAGCAAATTAGATCTAGAAACCACTAAGATGCAGTATACATGGACCTCATGATCCCTCTGTTATAGAGTCACTTTTCAGAATACAACTGCATTTTAGGCCTGATTCCCTGCAGCTCAGGTGTTGTGGATGTGTACGAGCACAAACTAAGGCCATGTCTACACTGCCACTTATGTTGGCAAAACTTATGTAGTTCAAGGGTGTGAAAAAAAACACCCCTGAGTTACATAAGTTACACTGACAAAACGCTCATGTGCACAGCGCTATGGTGGCTGGAGAGCGTCTCCCACTGACAAAGCTACCACCACTCATTGGGGGTGGTTTAATTATGTACACAGGAGACCTTACAGCAGCTGCTGTGTCGCTGTAAGCTTGCTGATGTAGACATAGCCTAAAAGTGATGGACAGGACAGGGAGCACAAAATAAAATGATACTGCATGAATGAGAGCCCCTCTGTGTGGTCATCAAGTCATTTTTGCAGAGCGGTGCCTCAGTGGGGAATGCGTAGCTCAATGCCTCATTCGTGTGTTGGGTATCATGCTGAAGATCATTCCTCCTCAGTCTTCACCTATCCGCTGCCCCTTTTTACCCTGCACATGGATGTGCAAGGGCAAAAGCCATCCTACACTCAGCTTGGAGTAGTATACCTAGCAAATTTCTCTGTGTCCATGCTTTGCCTCCAGTCACACTTGTGCTGCAATGCAAAAACCTTCCACTTTCTATGTCACTCGGTGACTTACAAGATCCAGGCCGCGAGGTAAATTTGCCATGGCTGAAGTGTACTTGAAGACCCATATGGTGAAACTGTCTGTCACCGAGTTATTAGTTTTAAGAGTCAAAATGACTTTAAAAAAGAGTCTTTCAAACTAATAAAAAGGCTTAAAACAGTTTCAACATACACGTCTCTGCTAACAACACTAACATTTCCTCCTCCCAAAGGAGAGGACAAAGTTCTTTTTCTCAGGGCCGTGAGAGAAACCTTTATACATACATCTGTTTAAATCTCAGCTTAAAGTAGTATGAACTAGCTGGAAATCTGCCAAATTCCATATGTTCTTTGTCTTCCATTGTATACTTATCCCCCAGAAGACTACCATGGGTCAGAGGATGCCAGTGATTACCCATATTTCTTTCCTATGTTCAAAGTAATAATTTTAAAGCTGTGCAGTCTTTCTCACAAGCCCTTGTCTGGCTCTTGTCTAGGTCATATATTACTGCTCAGTATGAAAACTGCAGAGTCTTGCTGGATTGACTGTAAAATATCTGCACTTTGGTGCAGGTTTTTGATTTGTTGCAGTGCTTGATGAAAAACTTCCCATGAAATATGAATGAAGACTCAGTGTTTATATAATGGCTGTCCAAGAAGTGAAGGTCATCATATCTCTTCAGTCTCAAATTAGGGATAAAGGAGTGAAATCAGGAACATTCTCCGTAAGCAGGAGGATAACCTCAGAAAACTGCATCTTCAAACAATTAAGGGGGAAGAAAACAGCTTGTGAAGGAGCATAGTTTTATTTTGGATATCTGATATTTTCTGTGTTCCCCCTTTTCTGAAGATTTATGAACAGATAAAAATATATTTAATTAATGCATGTATAATGAAATATTCCCTAGTTACATGTAACAGCTAATAATGTTCGTCAAATTTGTAACCTGAATAGATCTATAGGGAAAGATCCTCATCCCTGTTCTTGCCCTTTTATGCTGGGTAGTAAAAAGCAGTAAAAGAGGCCATATCTAGCTGGAGGAGGATTCACCCAGTACAAGTATTAGGACAGACAGCCATGAAGCTGATGTCTGAGCACCCTGTCACAAGCCCTGGCATACAAGATACGCAATGGGGTGCTTCGGGGTACTGTAGCCCATAGTGCAGCATGGAGAGGCTGCTGTAACTCAGGCCCGCATGGCTGTCTGAATTATATCAGGGCTTCTCCAGCACCCAGAGCAGCCTTCCCCGCCTACACGTTCTCGGCTGTGCCTCTAAGTACACCTTTTAAAAGAACTCCTGGACTCTAACCTGCAAGAGCAATCACTAAGAGTACAGCCAAATTCCGTTCTGCTTTTTAAGAGTTCATTGATTTCAGAAAATTTAAGAGGAGGGTTTGCTAATGCAGAAACCTGGACACTTGAGAGTTATGAAGGGCATGGCTTGTGGATTTGCTATGTAAAATAGCCTCAGAAGTGTGTGTGTTTCTATTTCTACCTTTCTCCCTCCTGTACCTTGACTAAAATGCAGTAGTAATATTTTAAAAGAATACCATGCAATTTTTTCTTTAGGGGCCCAATCCTGCAAGATATCATTAAATCCAGCCAGAAATGAAGGCTCTCAGCACACTGCATGATTGGGCCCTAATTGAGCATCACATTCATCCTGGTTGCAGAAAGCAAAACATTATGGACAAGAGAGTCAACGCCAGAATAAAAATCAGTCAGCTAGTTCGAGCATGCCTGCCAGAGCTATTTAAAGGATTCCAGCCATTACCTATCACCTCAATGGTCTCTTTTAGTACTGAGATGAAAGATGCCAGAGGAGCTATTTGCTCAGTCTTTTGCTTTTTCACAGAAGGAAACAAGCATAGAGTTCAACTGTCTCTGCCCCATCTCCATCTGCCTCTGGCTTTAGCTGCTGCTTCTCTTTTTAAAAAAAATATGAATATTCAAATCTGCTTTCTTTTTAAAGACTTTTGCGGAAAACCAAGGGTGTGAAAAAGATTTGTATGGCTATAGATGATAAGGCCGATTTAGTGATCAGGCCACATGGAGATTTTACTGATGTCTCTGTGATGCTTTGGGGATCACCCAGGTCAGTAAGCGTTCTGTCACCATGCGCCTTGTAAGCTTGGGTGCTTTAATGCTATGCTGCTATGGCTCAGAGCCCTGACACCAGTAGCCAGTGTACAAGCATAAAGGTCTACCCTGGTTTCCACCACTCCTTGCAGGGTGACCTCACCAGCCCTTCTGGTCCCAGGCTCCCCAAATCCATCTACCACAAGTTCTTAACTATGAGACATTTGGACTTCTCCCCTCTGGTTTGTCACCCCCGAAGGTGTGAAAACAGTCCCAAGTTATCAGTTCACTTTAGGACACACACTTCACCCAGTCTACATACCAGAGTCCTTCTTGGGGCACAGGTAAACTAAAAGTTTATTTAATAGAAAAATCACAGATTCAAAGATGAAATAGTAAGGAGGAGCAAGTACATTCAAGTTACACAGAAATTAAACATAAAGATGCAACTCCAGGCTTTCCACTTCCATATTAGCTAAATACAGCCACCGCAGTGAGTATATTGCTTGTGTGCATGCATGCTTGGTGCCTTGTGTCAGCACTCTGCACTCTTGCCAGGAGTGTTTGTGTCCATGCACAGTGCAGTGCACCATGGGTTGGTATCCCAGTGCGCAATCCGCCACCGTTCAGTGGCTAGTTTGGGCAATGGAGAGCAGAGCAGAAACGACTTATGCAACGGTCACTGGGAGAAAGGGGTCAACTTTCCATAATGCAATTTCTCCATCCCATGTCATCATCTCTATCCCATATGTCAAGGTTCCTCCCCCACTCTGAACTCTAGGGTACAGATGTGGGGACCTGCATGAAAAACCTCCTAAGCTTATCTTTACCAGCTTAGGTCAAAACTTCCCCAAGGTACAAAATATTCCACCCTTTGTCCTTGGATTGGCCGCTACCACCACCAAACTAATACTGGTTACTGGGAAAGAGCTGTTTGGACGCGTCTTTCCCCCCAAAATACTTCCCAAAACCTTGCACCCCACTTCCTGGACAAGGTCTGGTAAAAAGCCTCACCAATTTGCCTAGGTGACTACAGACCCAGAACCTTGGATCTTAAGAGCAATGAACAATCCTCCCAACACTTGCACCCCCCCTTTCCTGGGAAATGTTGGATAAAAAGCCTCACCAATTTGCATAGGTGACCACAGACCCAAACCCTTGGATCTGAGAGCAATAAAAAAGCATTCAGTTTTCTTACAAGAAGACTTTTAATAAAAATAGAAGTAAATAGAAATAAAGAAATCCCCCCTGTAAAATCAGGATGGTAGATATCTTACAGGGTAATTAGATTCAAAAACATAGAGAACCCCTCTAGGCAAAACCTTAAGTTACAAAAAAGATACACAGACAGAAATAGTTATTCTATTCAGCACAATTCTTTTCTCAGCCATTTAAAGAAATCATAATCTAACACATACCTAGCTAGATTACTTACTAAAAGTTCTAAGACTCCATTCCTGGTCTATCCCCGGCAGAAACCAGCATATAGACAGACACACAGACCCTTTGTTTTTCTCCCTCCTCCCAGCTTTTGAAAGTATCTTGTCTCCTCATTGGTCATTTTGGTCAGGTGCCAGCAAGGTTACCTTTAGCTTCTTAACCCTTTACAGGTGAGAGGAGCTTTCCCCTGGCCAGGAGGGATTTCAAAGGGGTTTACCCTTCCCTTTATATTTATGACACCATAATTTTCACACTTATTTTCAATTTCCCATAAACCCATGTGGCACTTGTCCCTGTCCACCAACTCTGACAGGAGCATGGAGTCTGCAGAGCTCTGCATTATTGTCATGAGTTTGCAAGCACAGGACACACCATCCTCTAGTGTTTGCCAAACTGCAAGAAGATCCGCAGGGAACATGGCAATTTCCTGGCAGTTAGTTGCTGTGGGATGTAGTGAGAACCAATTCTAGGCGGTTGGTGAAGTTTACGGAGCAGCTGCAAAGAGTGGAGCACCACTTCTGGGCCCGAGAAACAAGCACTGAGTGGTGGAATTGCATCACCATGAAGATTTGGGATGCTGAGCAGTGGCTGCAAAACTTTCAGATGCACAAGGCCACATTCCTAGATATCTGTGGCAAACTCTCCCCAGCCATCCAATGCATGAACACCAAACTGAGAGCTAAACTGACAGTGCAGAAGTGAGTTGTGATCACACTATGGAAACTTGCAAAGCTGAATTGCTAAAGTCAGTGGGAAGTCATTTTGGAATACGAAAATCCACTATGGGGAACCATTGTCATGCAAGTGTTCAGAGTCATTAGTTGTCTTCTGATATGTAGGACTGTGACTCTCAACAATGTGAAGGACATAGTGGAATGCTCTGCAGCAATGGGGTTCCCAAACTGCAGTGGAGCAATAGATGGCATACACATCCCTATTACGGCCCCAGAGCACCTGGATGCAGAGTACAGCAACAGAAAGAGCTACTTTTCCATGGTTATGCTAGTGCTGGTGGATCACTGGGGATGCTTCACTGACATCATTGTTGGCTGGTCAGGGAAGGTGCATGACGCGCACGTCTTTAAGGACACAGGACTGTTCAGAAAGCTGCAAGCAGGGACTTTCTTTCCCCACTGGTGGATTACCATTGGTGATGTCAAAATGCCAGCAGTGATCCTGGGGGATCCAACCTAACCCGTCTCATCTACACCAGGCACCTTGACAGCACCAAGAAAAGTTTCAACTGCAGGATCAGCAGGTGCAGAATGAGAATTGAATGAGCTTTTGGTAGATTGAAAGGGCGCTGACATTGGTTACTCACCAAATTGGATCTCAGGGTAAAAAATACCCCAATGGTTATAGCTGCCTGTTGTGTCCTGCATAATATTAATGAAGCTGTCATAAATATAAAGGGAAGGGTAACCCCTTTGAAATCCCTCCTGGCCAGGGGAAAGCTCCTCTCACCTGTAAAGGGTTAAGAAGCTAAAGGTAACCTCGCTGGCACCTGACCAAAATGACCAATGAGGAGACAAGATACTTTCAAAAGCTGGGAGGAGGGAGAAAAACAAAGGGTCTGTGTGTCTGTCTATATGCTGGTTTCTGCCGCAGATAGACCAGGAATGGAGTCTTAGAACTTTTAGTAAGTAATCTAGCTAGGTATGCGTTAGATTATGATTTCTTTAAATGGCTGAGAAAAGAATTGTGCTGAATAGAATAACTATTTCTGTCTGTGTATCTTTTTTGTAACTTAAGGTTTTGCCTAGAGGGGTTCTCTATGTTTTGAATCTAATTACCCTGTAAGGTATCTACCATCCTGATTTTACAGAGGTGATTTCTTTACTTCTATTTACTTCTATTTCTATTAAAAGTCTTCTTGTAAGAAAACTGAATGCTTTTTTATTGTTCTCAGATCCAAGGGTTTGGGTCTGTGGTCACCTATGCAAATTGGTGAGGCTTTTTATCCAACATTTCCCAGGAAAGGGGGGGTGCAAGTGTTGGGAGGATTGTTCATTGCTCTTAAGATCCAAGGTTCTGGGTCTGTAGTCACCTAGGCAAATTGGTGAGGCTTTTTACCAAACCTTGTCCAGGAAGTGGGGTGCAAGGTTTTGGGAAGTATTTTGGGGGGAAAGACGTTTCCAAACAGCTCTTCCCCAGTAACCAGTATTAGTTTGGTGGTGGTAGCGGCCAATCCAAGGACAAAGGGTGGCATATTTTGTACCTTGGGGAAGTTTTGACCTAAGCTGGTAAAGATAAGCTTAGGAGGTTTTTCATGCAGGTCCCCACATCTGTACCCTAGAGTTCAGAGTGGGGGAGGAACCTTGACAGAAGCAAAGGGGAAAAACTTGCCCCAGGGGTGGAGGCAGAGCATGTGTTTGCTGAGTTTGAACAGCCAGACACCAGGGCTATCAGACGAGCTCAACGAGGAGCTATACAGCTTAGGGGTGCTTTGAAAGAGCACTTTAATAGTGAGCCACAGACGTGTGCTGTGGTGTGCTTTGCTCAACCTGGTGCTGCAGTTTGGGGACCCGTTAGGAATTGTGCAGGGCACAGGGTTGACAGGGCACCCATTAATGTGAGGGTGCTGGCTGTACATTTAGTATGACTACACTGTTTGCCACCGAGCCTATGGGTTGTGGGTGTACAAGACCACTACTTTCACTGCCCCCAGGCATGGTGCACCATGTGCCGTAAACCAATAAAGATGAATAGCTTTCAAAAGAGTTTTATTCACTTACAAAAACTGCTCAAAAAAAATCCAAAGAACTCAAAAGTAAACACATTTTAATTTTAAAAAATTCAGGAACTTTAATAAACAATAAGTTTAACAATAAATAAACAAGAGGAAGGAACATTGATCTCCATTGTAGCTACACATACATCAACCATGCCTCTCACAGGTCTGTGTCTGTGAAGCTCTGGTTGTCCAGGCTTTCACCTAGTGTGCAGTGGTAGAAGTAGGTGTGCAGGCCCTGAGGCCAGGTGGAATGCTGAGGGAAGGGGGATGGAGGGAGGTTCTCTGCTGCAGTTCTCCACCAACTGCAATGGGAGACAAGCCCAGGTTTGTTGACCCTGAAGGTCCACAAGAGTCTGCAACATCTGAGTTTGCTCACGGAGAAGCCCCATTATGTCCTGGTGCATCTCCCTCTGCTTTTCCTCCGCCTTTCTCCTGCCTACTCTTTCCTGCTCCTGACAATCTGCAGTATTGACCCTCCACGCCCTCTGTTCAAGGTCTGATGCAGCACTGGCTTGAAGGATCTCACAGAACATACCCTCCCATGTTCTCCCTTTTTCTCCTTCTTAACTGAGTCAGTCATTCCACTGGTATGGAAGGGGGGGGACACCCCTCAGTGCCACAACAGCCACAGCCAGTTGCCACTCTCAGCTCAAGCCATGGTAAGCAGGACCCACCTCGGGTGAGGGAAATAAGGTGAAATTGTTTGGGTGCATGAAACTGTGTACAGCGCACTGGCACTGAATACTGGCACCATTTTCCAGAGGTGGTGGTGGTTTTAGCTGATATTTCACAGCTAAGGGTAACAAAAGCACAGAGAGCAGAGCTGCTGGTGGTGTCCTAAAGTCACCCAGGTCCGGATGCCGCTAGCCTCTTTACTGCAATGGTGACTGCCAAAGTTATCGCCGACTGGAACGGTAACATGTCCTACCACAAAGGAAGAAATAAGGCTGCAATCCCTAAAAACCTTTGGCAGAGGATTGCATTGTACCTCCATGGAAGTTTCATCGAGATCTCTCAGGATGATTCAAGGGGCACCCCGTGCACATAAACAGACTGCTCCGTACGGCCCCACCTGCCTAATTTGAGAAGGGAATAAAAGCAGATAGCAACTCCAGTTCTCTTTGTTATATCACTACCTCTTGTAGTATGAGTAAATTAATGCACAGTCAAGAGCTGTGTCCTGCTAAGTTGGGGGTGCCAGCGCTGTAATGCAAAATTTATTTACATACTTACTCAAGGTTCCTTCCCCTGCAATGGGCTCACTCATGCTCCTCCTCTTCTTCCTCCTCCTAATTGTTCGCAACAGGGTCCTGTGACTTGGGCACCTCATGGTGATGTGTGAGCGTTGGTGTGGTCTTTGCCAAGTATGGGATGCAGCTCGTTGTAAAAATGGTAGGTCTGTGGCTTGGCACCAGATCAATTGTTGGCCTTTCTCACCTCCTGGTGTGCTTGCCACAGTTCCTCAGCTTTCACACAGCACAGATGCTGGTTCCTGTTGTAACCCTTCTCCTGCATCCCTCGATCAATCTGCTTATAGATGTCAACATTTCTATGGCTGATCCATAGCTGTGCCTGCACAGCCTCTTGTCCCCACTGGCCCAGGCAATCCAGTATCTCCTGTGTACTCTAGGCAGGAGCGCATCTGGAGCATGTAGCCAGCATGATCAGCTGGGCAGTTGAATGCAACAACCAAGAGCAGATAGAGGTGTGCTTGCCAAGGTGGACAATCAGGAAAAGGCATTTCAAAAATTTGTGCGGGCTTTAAAAGGAGGTGGGCTTTCAGTATGTATGCCCTGGGCAGAGTAGGGTTGCCAACTTTCTAATTGCTGACAATTGGACCCCTTCCCTGCCCCCTGCTCCACCTCTGCCTTCGGGGATCTTAAGGATGGAACAAAGTGATTTGTTCCATCCTTAAGTTTTCTGGGATCAGACTGTGGGGAACTAATTTTATATACCTATACATATTATATGTGAAATCCACATCAATCAAAACCTAATTTCACATAATATACTAGGTACTGTAGAATAACATAGATAATTGTGAATTATCAGGGTATAATTTCCTTGAAGGTTTCAGGTGGCAACATATACTTTGAGAGAGAAAGAGTTCCTTTTTTTGATCTAATCTCAAGAATTCTGCATCCAAGTGGTTCGTCATTCTACCTTCACCTAAAGACTTCTGGTCTATTTCTTCTCTTCTTCTCTAGCCAAAATCAGAGGCTCCTTCTACTTCTGCCTGCCCTCCTGTCTCCCATGGAAGACCCTCCTTGGACCACCAACAAAACACTTTTTTGCCTGCCCCTTTGAAACAGTGATTGCTTTAGTTTCATAAATAAAGGATGTGACATCTTGTTTTTTGTTTGTGAGGGGCTTCAGAGATTGGAGGGAGTTACAGCGTGTTACTTAACTGTGAATGTGTCATCAGTGGCCTCTACTCTATTAAAACTGATTAAAGGGAGAAAAGCTACAGCGGAGTAACAAAAATGATAACTTTCATTTTTGCTGAATTGCATTTTACCAGGTCTGTCATCTTGGAACACATCCATTTTGTGGGCAAGTCAAGTTAAGGTCATTTAGGTTGTTGTTGATTCTGGTGTTATGGCATCACTCATAAGGATTTACAGTATTTAACCCACCAGGAGGAGCCCTGAACTGTAAATGGCTTTCTGTAAAAAGGATGGCGTGCTGCTTTATAGCAGTGAGACCAGATGTGTGGTCTCCTTCATGGCTGCCTCTAATAATATAGAAGTAACTTCCCTCGATCCAGAAGTATTGCAGTCCCTGAGTTTGATTCTCCTCTCACTTGAAGGAGTAATTCCATTGAAGTCAATGGAGTTACATGAATGTAAAACTGGTGTGAGTAAGACAGGCTTCTGTCCTTCATCTCCACAAACTTGAATGTCTTTCCAGCTGGATTTTATGTAGTCCCACTTGAAATACTGTAAGCAGAGTTTGGAGTTAATATAACCAAGTTAACAAATACTGTGTTTGGTAAATACCAACCAGCATTTTTAAAAATGGGAGCCCAAAGTAAGGGGCCAAAGTCCATATTTAGATACCTCAGTAAGTGGCCTGATTTTCAAAAGTTCTGAGCACACACAAGCTCTTGTTGACTTCACTGGAAGTTGCTGGGTGCTCAGGTCACTTCTTATTCAGGAATCTAAATATGGATGTAGGATACTAATCATAGACACCCATTTTTTAACAATTTTGGCCATAATGCTCGAAATCAATCTTCAGAATTACCCTCAACTTCTTAATAGTGATTTTCTCAAGATCAATCATATTGGATAGTATAGAGCCTGATCCAAAGCTTTTTGAAGTCAATGTGAGTCTTTCCATTAGTTTCACTGGGCCTTGGATCACACTGTTAATAATGTCTCTTTATGTGTGGAGACTTCAAAGTGAAATCAGAACATGTTTACAAACAAGAATCTTTCTGAAGTGGTATTGTCTCTCTAGGGAATTGTATTCAATTCAAATTTATCTCCCCCCACACACACACACATCCCCCATCCTCCAGAAATCCTTCCATTTGAAAGGTTGCTGCAATCCAGTTTTAATATAGTTTTCCCAGTTGGTACACAGAAGTTCCACATATCTAACCATTTTAGGCCTCTAACAATTGTGTTTCTGATGCCCCAAAATGTGCAGAGGCAGGGTCTGCAGAACACAGTTTATGACCAGCATATTATAAATTTTAAAATGCCACAGAAATTAAACAAATATATTCAAGGACATTTGCAGATCCATTTTACTACACTTGGCATCTGATTTCCTGCAAGAGTATGTTGTCTTATATTTTTTCAGTTTAATTAAGTTTGCTGCCATTTTAGTTCTTCTTGTACATAGCATATCTCAAGAGATTAAAGAATTGTTAAGAAGCCAGGGTTGTCTAGTTAAAGACACAAAACCCTGTTTCTTATTTATGCTTATCTTCTTTATCTAGCTCTGATAAAGTGTAAATTCCATTTATGCTCACCTCTGTGACCTTTTTACTTTGCTAAAGTAAAGAAGCCTAAGTATAAATGAGAATCAGGCCCACAACTTTCTTGAAAGTGAAATTAGCAGTGAATGTGATTAAAGATGTGTTAACACTATATATTCACAGCTTTAACATTTCAAATATATTAAATCACAGGAAAGTAAGAAAGGAGAGCTTTCTTAAAGGTAGAAGGTATTTTGGTATATTTTATATTTTAATATGCTGGAATCCATCTTATGCTATGTACACAGGTACGCAGCATTAGAATGCGAATCTATCGTCACTTAAGATCCAAGCACCTCAGTTATTTGATCATTTGAATGGAAAAATGATTTCTTACTACAATGACATAAAATTCACAGAGGCCAGAAAGGACCAATGTGATCATCTAGTCTGACCGCCTGTATGACACAGGCCATAGAACTTCCCCAAAATAATTCCAAGAGCAGATCTTTTAGAAAAGCATCCAATCTTGATTTAAAATTGTCAGTGATGGAGAATCTACCATGAGTCTTGGTAAATTGTTCCAGTGGTTAGTTAGTATCACTGTAATAAATGTATGCCTTATTTCCAGTATGAATTTGTTTAGATTCAACTTCTCTGCTAGATTATTATTAAATATTTCCCGTTATGAAATATTTCTTCCCCATGAAAGGACTGTAAGCAAGTTACCCCTTAACTTTCTCTTTTTTAAACTAAATAGATAGACTGAAGGAGCTCAATCACTGTAGGGCTCCAACCTTTTTATGCCCAAGATCACTTTCTAAATCTAAGGGCAACCCAGGATCAACCCCACCCCTTTCCCGGTTGGTAACCACTGCAGTAGGGCATGTTTTCTAATCCTTTCATTATTTTTGTGGCTATTCTCTGAACCCTCTCCAATTTATCAAATATCATTCTTGAACGGAGGAGTGTCTGATTGGGGAATAAACCAAGCACCTACAAAATTGGCCCCATCTATGCAACTTCGGTAACCCTGGCCCAAAATGTAATGAAATTTGAAAGCATGCAGGTTTCATTTGGGTTTGGGTTGCATTAAGAAACTTTCAGAAATTTCTCCAACAGAAGAGATTGTAGAGTCTGCCGTGTTTCAGAAACAGGAAGATTGGTTTGAGTAGGTGGCTCAGAAGCCATGGTTCCACCCATTCCCCATGAATCTAAACTGTTCCTCCTGTGGATTGAAATCGACAGAGACATTTTTGAAAGTGTATATTATGCATAAAAGTTTGTGCTGCTCCTTGAACATTTAAAAAAAAATTATTCCTCTGCCCTTATCGCCAATCCACGCTCAACAACATCTTGATTCAAACTGTAACTAGGGCCCTGGTATATAGTCATAGGGATTTTTTTTTCTTTTGGCAGAAAATCAGGCTGTCAGTGTACATGTCTTTCATGACAGAATATTTGTCTGGAGAGGGGAAAGCAGAAGGGTGTATAAATCAGAAAATCCCAAATATCGCCTCTAATAGGTTTTATAATTATTTTCAGGAAGAAGTGATATGATGCAGTGTAAATCCACAGGGCACATTGTTCCAGTGAATGTGTAGTGTATTTATTAGGGTACTTATAGGATTTATAGCTGCTCTAAAGAGGTACATCTGTTCTATGACTGCAGGCTACATTAGTTTCTAGGAAAAGGTTCCTGAAACTTTCTTTTCAGTGTACTTTAATCTCTTGCATGCTGAATTGACGTATCAAACCTGTTCAGGAAATGAACTTCTCCAGTTAGCCCTCACAAATCTAGTATGTCCTACTCCTTTAAGTGAATGGATGTTTTGTTGAAACACATTGCTAATAGCACAACAACAAGCTGTTAAGTGGAAGAAGCTTTGGTACTAAACAAGTGGAAAAATGGACAAGTGACGGGTTAGTTTGAAAAGAAGCAAAACTGAACGCTTTGAAATAATAAGAATTAAAAATAAATTATGCCTTGTATTTTATATCAGTTTTTCACTCAAGAATCTCTCATCTTAATTAATTAACAGCACTTCTGCGAAGTACCAAGTAATGCATAGGAGTCTTATCACCCTCTGCTGAAATGCAGCCATATTTTGGGGTGAAATACTACAGCTGTTTAGAAGCACACAATAGTGCTACAGGGTGGATATATTAATGGGGATTCTGTATATCCTAGTAATGAGGAAAGGCTAGAACTTAATAAAGTACAGGTAGAAACTGAAGAGAACCAGTCAAATGAAATGGAGTCCCATTCACCACATGAAGGCAGACAATTAAAAAGTGACAAATTTTATAAATGCTTCTATACAAATGCCAAAACATGGGTGAACTCAAGTGCCGCGTATTAACTGAGGATATTTATATAATAGGCATCACAGAAACTTGAAGGAATGATGACAATCAATGGGACACAGTAATAGCAGAGTACAAAATATGTAGGAATGACAGGGTAGGTCATGCTGGTGGGAAAGTGGAACTGTACGTGAAAGAAAGCATAGAGTCAAATAGAATAAAAATCTTAAATTAATCAAACTGTACTATAGAATCTCTGTGGATAGAAATTCCATGCTTGAATAATAAGGATATAGCAGTAGGAATATGCTACCGACCACCTGACCAGGATGGTGATCGTGAAATGCTCAGGGAGATTAGAGAGGCTATAAAAACATAAAATTCAGTAATAATGGGGGATTTCAAATATCCCCATATTGACTGGGTACATGTCACCTCAGGACAGGATGCAGAGATAAAGTTTGTAGACACCATTAATGACTGCTTCATGGAGCAGCTAGTTCTGGAACCCACAAAGGGAGAAGCATTCTTGATTTAGTCCTAAGTGAAGCACCAGATCTGGTCCAAGACATAAAGATAGCTGAACTGCTCAGTAATAGCGATCATTTAACATCGTTGTTGGAGGGGAATGGAGAGCAGAATACCAAAGAAGCCCACCAGTAGCATATAACTTCAGAAAAGGGAGCTACACAAAAATGAGGAAGCTAGTTAAACAGAAATTAAAAGGAACAGTCACAAGAGTTAAATGCCTGCAAGCTGCATGGAAACTTTTTTGAAACACAATAATAGAAGCTCAAATTAAATATATACGTGTGACGTACCAGGGTACAGTCCAGATCAGTGGCGGGGCGGGGGACTATGTCACCCCTGCCCTGCCCTTGGATGCCTTAAAATACCTTACTGAAGTAGTTCCCACCTAGGCTGCTCACAAACAGCCTTCCAGCATGCAAGCCACACCCTGAGTGTAACTGCAGCCTGCCAGCCACACTTGGGTTATACTCTGACCAGCCTGGGTTATACTGCAGGGTGACCCCAACATGCCGCCAGTCTCAGATTTCCCCCAGAAATGTATGTCCTGTACTGCCCAGCCTTCTCCTGGACTGTAAAAATATTGTAAGTCTGTTATTCCTTTAAGTAATAATATGGAATCCTTAAGGAATAGTATGCCAGTTTATTATCTCAAATAGCTATTCAGACACTTCACTTTAAACACACTTGATTAGATAAAACAGTAAAACACATTTGTTAACTATAAAGAGAGAGATATTAAGTGAGTACAGGTAATGAGGCATAAAAATTAGACATGCTTACAAGAAAAATAAAGATTAAATGCTAACTAATGCCTAACTTAACAAACAATATCAGATTCAAACAACGTTTCTCACATGCTTTGTGCAGTCTTACTGACTAAACTCTGTGGGTCAGAACCCCTCCCTCAGAGTCCTCTGATTGCCAAATCCTGGGACTGGATGACAGGGAATGGATCACTTGATAGTTGCCGTATTCTATTCATTCCCTTTTAAGCACCTGGCATTGGCCCCTGTGAGAAGACAGGATACTGGGCTAAATGGACCAATGGTCTGACACAGCATGGCCGTTCTTTATTGTTTTATGCCCTTTAGACCAGTAAGACCCTAGAGCATTAAACTGTGTCCATTTGAATTTGGAGAGGTGATGTAGATAGGCAAGATGTAACTAGCTGGTTTACAATTTAGCCATACCAGAGCTAACATATTCTTGTGAAAAGTGCTAATGCAAAAGGTCAGTAGCTTGTTTTTACATCTCATCTGAAATATGGTACGTCAGCATCACACTGTCCCTTAACACTATGCTGGCTCAGACACAGGAGTCCCAAATGAACATTAAGGCATCAGAGCATTTTATATGGGTGGAAATCTTCATCAGGATCTGACACATTTCAGCCATATTCTTCTTCTTCATGGAAGTTTTTTGTACAACAACAAGAAGTTAACAGTGCAGAACAAAAAACACAGTAATCAGTAAAAAGAAAAGGAGTACTTGTGGCACCTTAGAGTGATGAAGTGAGCTGTAGCTCATGAAAGCTTATGCTCAAATAAATTTGTTAGTCTCTAAGGTGCCACAAGTACTCCTTTTCTTTTTGCGAATACAGACTAACATGGCTACTACTCTGAAACAGTAATCAGTATAATTTTCCTTTTCTTTTCCTTTTTTTTGGTCTCCTTGAACACCAAGTTTGCTGTATGTTACTTCTTGCATTGTACACTGTGATCAAAGAGCAGAAGGCTGATGTTAGACGTGTATTTCATGGGGCCTTTGTTCAAAACAACCACGTGCTGCGCTTTTATGCTGACCATACATTTTGTTTTCCTTCCTCCTCACACACCAGGTCAATTTTAAGAGTATTTGTGTGGTAGAGTCAAAAGGTAACTGGCCAGAAACTACAGTTCTGCCTTTGTGAAGGATTGTAGTGAGATTATTTGTCTAAAAGCCCATTCCCATGTCTTTTACATTCCAAGCATTTTCTCATTCATTTTAAGGGACTATGTTGCTGTACAATACTTTTTTCCCAAATTCCCTCTCTATGATGTTGTTGGCTTTGAGGGACAAATGAAGTGTGATAGCCTGAGACAAGTTTGACAGAACATGTCTTTGTTTTGCATAAATTACTGTCAGGGAATTTTCAGGGACGCGCTGAAGTAAATTTGCAGTGACTAAAAGTGTTAAAAAATGAGGTATAAATTATAGCATAATCACTGCTGCTGAACAATTTGATGACTAAACCCATGAATTGAATTTATCATTTATATGAGCCCCCACATTATATTATTTTCCTTTGTGTTTAAAACCTAAAACTTTGAAAAGAGAGATTACAGGTGGGGGTCTCTACTGCATTGCCAAAATTCACATTTCTGTTTATAAATATTCTCTCCTTCATCTCACAGGTGATTCAGAGATATAAATAATAGTTTATATTCCTGCCTTGCCTCTCATTTTAGCTAAACAGCTCACCTTTGGAAGCAGCTAGCCACCCCTACTCACACAGATGTGCTGATAACATTCTTGCCATTCTCCATTTCATCAGTCTTTGTTTCCAGATAAACTTATTGTCAGAGATTCCTGGAATATTCCATATAGAAGGATGAGAGAGAGAGAGAGAGAGAGAGAGAGAGAGACTAGTGTGTGCAACATTGAACTGTGGCTTTATGGAATGTTTCTGAGCACAATATTCACAAATTCAGTAGCAGATTTTGCAAGTTAAGGCCATGATTCTTTACTATTAAAGTCAGTGGAAGCTTTGCCATTGGGTGCAATGTGCCTAGGAATAAGCTCTATGTGATAATGTATACCTGTCCAAAGTGCTGACTTTGTAGGCTAGGTACTTGATCAGTGTAAAGTACAGGGTAAATGCTAAGTGTTATTAGGAGTTATTTTTTTCACTTGTGAGTGGCAGTCTTCTGTGATGATATCACATTTCCACTTTTCTTGGAGAGCACCTGGACTTTGTAACATGCTTTCTCCATTGGTCCAGCACAGCAGTTTAGTTTATTTTGTTTTTATTGTCTCCAATGTGGCAAAATTCATGTTGTTTTTATCTCGAGTCTTGCAGTATTTGGCTTTTTTCTTAAAGTCCCAGCTCCTGGAATCAGATGATTGTGAAAATCCCAGCTTTCTTTTTTTTTTTTTTTAAGGTTCTAGCCCTCGAGGTTGCAGAGAAAAGCTAGCAAACATGAACTCTAAAGGCTCAAAAACATAGAAGGCTAATGCAATTCCCAACTTTTAGTTATTTTAAAAATCTAGTGATTTTTAAGCCAATCTCCTGATTTTGGGGGCCTACTCATGACTTGAGAACACTTGAGGTTGGCAATACTGTTCTTTGAATTTGTGCTTATACCTAGTGGCATGGGGAGGTGGGCAATTCGTTTTGAAAAACTGAAAAAAAAAATAACCAGTCTTGAGTTTCTTCAGCTCTAAGGGTGCTGGGGTAGAACCCAGAAAAGTCCCCAGAAATTTTTCCTATGGTCCACACCTTAAGTCCCTGTAGAACCATCCCTGCTGCAGATGGGGATAATGACTGCTGGAAGTGGGGCAAGGATGGGCAGGTTCGCAGAGCCAGAGGGAACCCTGGTACAGGAGCTGTCCCCATGACTCCTGCGAGGAGGAGCAGTGCTGAATTGAGTGAGTTGCGTTGCAATCTAGTGTACAGGGGTCACAGCGCCGCTCAGGTTTGGTCCTGCAACATCTTCCTGAGTGCGCCAGGTCACAGCGCCACTCACTCAGTTTTGTACTACTTTTCCCTCTTCACAGTGCAGGGCCAGCAGGGCCAAAACTGAGTGGGCAGTGGAAGGGCCAGCACTGCTCCTCTTCGCTCTTGCCAATAGGACGCACTGTGCATAATGTGTGTAGGGCTGCCAGCACCACTGGTAGTAACCAACACTCCTTCTAAGCAGCCTGCATGCAGGGAGCAACTTCAAATTCTCTCGCTGTTTTCCACTGACAGGTGGCCAGCAGCTGTGGAGAAAGGTTAACTCTTGGCTGCTATCAGCCAACCCCAGGTGGTGCTGTGGTTCATAAAGCACAGTACTACTTGTTAGATTTTCTTAGGCAGTAGCAGATGCTCAGGGTTTGGCAGATGTACCCCTTTACTACCCTTTGCAGCATGGTTCCCTAGGCAGAACAGTGAGTCTGTGTATAAAAACTTCTGAAGCTCAGAGAAATGCCCATAAAGTGTGTGTACACATCCAAACCTTTGGCATATACAAAATTGAGCAATTACTATTAGATTCGTCAGGTCATGTGTTCTGGGCATTTCTGTTTTGGTTTCCCAGATGGAGCCCTGAAACGCAGTATGCTGGAAAAATTAAAAACAAAGAAAAAAGGTTACCTTAGTTTATCTGAACCTCAAAAGCGAGAATTCAGGGGGAGGGGGGATTTTTTTTTAATGTACCAGGGCAGTTAGTACAAGCTGAACTTCCCAGGCCAATCTAAAAAGGTTCTGATAGATGAAGTCTAAATGAGATGACAGTTTATACAAAATCTCACGTGGATCTCTTTTGGTCTGGTTGCCTACAATGTCACATTCCCTTAGATGGATGGAGGAAGCTTGTTAGGGAAAGTAAACCCATCATGGTCTTGTGGTTAAGGTCATGGGCTGGGACTGTGAAGGTGTGGATTCAGTTTCTGCCTCTCCCAGAGACTGGCTGTGTGACTTTAGGTAAATCCCTCTGTGACTGAGCTACTTAATCTGTAAAATAAGAATGATCTGTCTTGTCTGTTTAGACTATACACTCCTTGGAGCAGGAACTGTCACTCTGTGTTTGTATAACACCTAGCACTATGGGGCCATGAGCTCAACTGAGGCCTCTAGGTACTACCATAATACAAATAATAATGGAGATGGAATAATGGGAGGGTCTAGAGAGCTAGGGTTATGTGACTGGGTTAGGATTATTCAATATACTTATGGTGTTTCCACCAGATGCAACACCTGGTCTCTTCCACACAGAATTTTTCAGTGGTACTTGCCCTTCAACTTTTCCAGATTAGTATATGAAGGGTATTATGCAACTTGCTTATATTTATGAATAAAGCAAAAAATGAACTTTGAATCCAAATTGCTCAACATTTCAGAGTTCTAGGCTTCCAACTCAAATCCCCATATATGACCCAGCCCCAATGGTTTTAGTTTCAGAATGAATCAAAAATGAGAAGGCACCTATTTCCTGATTCCAGTTTAGATCCTACTGCGATCTTGCAATCTCATGAAACAGGAGATCAACTAATCTCACAAAGTTTCTGCCATTTGTATGATTGAAATCTAATGAGAATAGTTCTTGATATTTTCGTACAATCAAATTGATATCAATCCACATGCACCCTGTTTGTTCAGGACAGCAGTAATTCAGCCAGAGATGGGCAAAGGCAGTATTGTTTAGATCTGGGTCCAAATTAGCTTTTGTCTACTGTTCAGGGTTTGAGTCTGAATCAGAGGTAAGGTTTAAAATCCAGTAACCTACATTCCATCACTTTCTCTGTCCTCCTCTTCTGTTCCTCATTAATGCAATTTAAATAGACTTTTAACTGCACTGGATATAGGGGATCGGCTCCTTTAGGCATAGTCAGGAGGCTGTATCTATCTGATTTTGAAACAGCAGTGGGCGTTACAGGAGAATTCCAGGTGGAGTGAACAAAATCATCCATGTAAATCAAAGGGATTAAGAAAAGAAAAACAAAGAGGAGGCAAAAGGGTCTGGAAGTAATCACAAAAAATCATGCCTCTTTTATGGAAAATGTGCATTGCTGCTTCTCACTTTAGGGGCAGAGGTGGAGAGGGGTTGCAGTGAACTTTTAAGTTTTCAAGCCTGAATCCAGCAAGACTTTGTTCAAGGGCTGCAGACAAGAGTTCTTAACTGTGTACCTAGAGCACTTAACCACAGCACAAGAGGTCGTTAGAGAACATCTCCGCATACTTGCACATCACTGGAGGACACCCTTCCCTTTTCTGCAGTAGGCAGGTATGCAGAGGGTCACCAGAATGCATCATGTGGTGGATATGCAGTGTAAGTCTAACACTAAGTCTGAGTCAGGTTGTTTCCCTGATAAGACTTTCTCCTGCTGTACATACTATATTTGGAATTCATTCTATACAGAACTGAAGCTTACAAGCCAGTGACAGCAAATCTGAACACTTCTTGGCTTTTACTGCCTCAGAAAATGTTCATGTTTTCTTTAATCCAAGTTCTGTGTGACTATCTTTTTTGGAATTAGATGTTTTGACAAATGATATTTGTGTCTGATGTCATGCAAGAATATTGTATCCTCTCTGCTCCTCAGGCCCATCATGAAAATGAAATGATCCATCCTCCTTGGGGATTCTGGAGAAAAAGTTTCACCAAAAATAAACACAATAAGTTTCTGTGTCAGCAGATCAGTTCATGCAATACTAAGAAGCCTCTATGTTAATTTTTAATTCCTTCGTGACTTTTTTTTCCCAATCATTTAAAAAATGCAGAATCAGTTCCTTGGGGAAAAATAATCCAGAACATGAAATACAAACATCAATGGGACAGATCCTGCACTTATTGAAGTCAATGGTGAAGCTCCAATGGGTCTCAGTTCTGCAGGATCAGACCACTGAGAGGCAGAAACTTGAAAGCAATAATGTTGGGTAACAGCAAAGGCAAATGAAGTGTGGGTTTGTGTAATATGGCTGCCTGCTGTGATATGTCTGTTAAAAGGGTCAATATGGCTTTGAGATGCTTCTGCAGATACACTATGTCACCAGATATAACTTCTTATTCCTCACAGCCCCTTCAACTAATATTAACCCTTTGATTCTGACTCAAGATATAACTACATTTAAAATTAGGTTCAGTAATCTGTTTGATTAAAATGTTACTTGAGCTCCAACTGATTGATTGATCTCTTTGAAAAAGCCTTTCCTCCGTAAAAATGACACAACATTGACATCCCCTTATGCTTTTAACCCCATACCAAAAATCAATAAATGAAAACCAAACACCCTACCTTAATCAGAGTTTTGACCTTGAAAGGGAAGAAGTGCCAGAGACTCCATGAAGTCTGCTGGGACTCCGCTGCGGATATCGATGTTGCATGGAAGACATCTCAGATACTGTGGTGGTGGGCAGCAGTATAAAACAGATGATTAATCAAAATTCCCAGTTATATCCTCCTGTGTTGCACTTAGACAATCCAGCTGGCTTTCTCCTCTGTCCTCTTCATTGCCGTATGGGTCCTCTGAGTACAGCTTCCTCTCCAGGGCCAAACTAGCTTGTAGAAGCCATCTAATAACTGTGAGGAACTAGGCCACAAGCTTGGAAACATGCACTGTAGGAGGTTGGGGTAGGAACGGACCAAGAGCACAGGCTTTAAAGCCTTTTGGTCTGGCTGCCTTTATGTTTCTGAACCCCTGGTTATGGGGTATCCCCTGAGACCGTTATATAATCAGGATTGCAGTGCAATCGTACTAAGAGGTAGTGACTAGAAGAAATGAGGTATGTCAGTATTTCTCCTCTCAATCTACAGCACACACTTTTTAGAGTTAGTCAAACGGGCATGATCTAGAAGCCAAATGTGTGAATCTAACTTGTGCTTCCCCACAAAACACTTGTGAATAACCTACTCATTTCTATTAGAAGTGATTTGCACATCATTCCCATAGTCTGAAATGGTAATTATGTAACTCTCTGTGTCTCAAAAGAAGAAATATATTCCAAAATCATCAAAGTATGTCGAAAGGGTGACCAATTTCATCACCAATATCAGATAAATGTTTCTGGAGTAGCTGAAAGGGTATAGAAGTTGAAAAATAATTTTATTACTGATTGCTTGCATTAGATATTATTTTGCATTAGCTTTCTTCTTGGAGAGATCAAGACTTGTTCTTGAAGTATCAGTGCTTAGCTGCTAAGTCTTGTAGCAGAAAAGCCCCTAGCCCTTTATCTTGAATATTCCAGTATGCTTCCGATGTGGTTTTTTAACATTATCTGCAATAAAAAGCTGATTCCTATGAGTGCTTTGGATTTGCTTGAATCAGATTTACAGTCCAGCTTTATAACACTGTTCCCAGTTATTGTAGGAAAAGATTTTGCAGGTCCCTTCAGTTTCCCATTTCAGGGGATTGAATTCTTTTCTTTTCATAATAGCAGCTTCCATTTGGCAAAGGGAATGGTGTTTCTTTAGCATCATGCACAGCACAGTTTGGTCAGAGATAAATATTTAAGTACACAGGGACAAATTCAGAACTGGGTTCAGTGGATACAACCCCCTTGCCAGCTGTAGATTTAGCCCATTCTGTTCTGTCAGTTGTTCCCCAAAATGTCATATTTTAAATCATACCAAATTTGCTAGAAGTCTCTTCGGTCTTTAGATTTCTTTCCAATCTCCTGCATAAGTCTTTAATTTACATGTTTCACAGTAGCAGCCGTGTTAGTCTGTATTCGCAAAAAGAAAAGGGGTACTTGTGACACCTTAGAGACTAACAAATTTGAGCATAAGCTTTCGTGAGCTACAGCACTAGATGCATTCAGTGGAAAATACAGTGGGGAGATTTATATACATAGAGAACATGAAACAATGGGTGTTACCATACACAATGTAACCAGAGTGATCACTTAAGTTAAGCTATTACCAGCAGGAGAGACCAGGGCGGGGGGGAGGAGGAGGACCTTTTGTAGTGGTAATCAAGGTGAGCCATTTCCAGCAGTTGACAGGAACGTCTGAGGAACAGTGGGGGGTGGGAGGGGTGGGGGATAACCATTGGAAAATAGTATTACTTTGTATAATGACCCATCCACTCCCAGTCTCTATTCAAGCCTAAGTTAATTGTATCCAGTCTGCAAATTAATTCCAATTCAGCAGTCTCTCATTGGAGTCTGTTTTTGAAGTTTTTTTGTTGAAGTATTGCCACTTTAGGTCTGTAATCAAGTGAACAGAGAGATTGAAGTGTTCTCTGACTGGTTTTTGAACGTTATAATTCTTGACGTCTGATTTGTGTCCATTTATTCTTTTACGTAGAGACTGTCCAGTTTGGCCAATGTACATGGCAGAGGGGCATTGCTGGCACATATCACATTGGTAGATGTGCAGGTGAACGAGCCTCTGATATTGTGGCTGATGTGATTAGGCCCTATGATGGTGTCCCCTGAATAGATATGTGGACACAGTTGGCAAAGGGCTTTGTTGAAAGGATAGGTTCCTGGGTTAGTGGTTCTGTTGTGTGGTGTGTGGTTGCTGGTGACTTTTTGCTTCAGGTTGGGGGGCTGTCAGTAAGCAAGGACTGGCCTGACTCCCAAGATCTGTGAGAGCGATGGGTCATCCTTCAGGATAGGTTGTAGATCCTTGATGATGCGTTGGAGAGGTTTTAGTTGGGGGCTGAAGGTGATGGCTAGTGGCGTTCTGTTATTTTCTTTGTTGGGCCTGTCCTGTAGTAGGTGACTTCTGGGTACTCTTCTGGCTCTGTCAATCTGTTTCTTCACTTCAGCAGGTGGGTATTGTAGTTGTAAGAACGCTTGATAGAGATCTTGTAGGTGTTTGTCTCTGTCTGAGGGGTTGGAGCAAATGCGGTTGTATCGTAGAGCTTGGCTGTAGATGATGGATCGTGTGGTGTGGTCTGGACGAAAGCTGGAGGCATGTAGGTAAGAATAGTGGTCAGTAGGTTTCTGGTATAGGATGGTGTTTATGTGACCATTGCTTATTAGCACTGTAGTGTCCAGGAAGTGGATCTCTTGTGTGGACTGGTCCAGGCTGAGGTTGATGGTGGGATGGAAATTGTTGAAGTCATGGTGGAATTCCTCAAGGGCTTCTTTTCCATGGATCCAGATGGTGACGATGTCCCTCCCACTGTTCCTCAGATGTTCTTGTCAACTGCTGGAAATGGCCCACCTTGATCATCACTACAAAAGGTCCACCCCCGCCCCCCTGCTGGTAATAGCTCACCTTAAGTGATCACGCGGGTTACAGTATGTATGGTAACACCCATTGTTTCATGTTCTCTATGTATATAGATCTCTCCCCTGTATTTTCCACTGAATGCATCCGATGAAGTGAGCTGTAGCTCACAAAAGCGTATGCTCAAATAAATTTGTTAGTCTAAGGTGCCACAAGTACTCCTTTTCTTTTTAATTTACATATTATACTATCCCAGAATACAGGAACCACTTTCAGTAACACTGATAGTGGTTAAAAATAACAGCAATTGTTGTTGTTGTTATTGTTATTTATTATTACTACAATGATTATATTGGGAGTTGAGGAAATTGCCCTGGGACACTGATATTTAAAAAGTCTGACAATGGAAATAATTTTAGAAGTGGGTGTCACATTTCAGGGCAACGGCACCTGCATTCCCTGGTCCAGCAAGGGCGTCCACGCTGAGGCTTCCAGCTCCCCAGCCATTGCCTTTCTTGAGTAGAGACCTGAGTCTCTCCCTTCTGACAGGGGAATTTTCAGGCTGCACAGTTCCCTGCCTTCACTGTGTTATTTCCAGAAGAGGCAGGCTTGCCCAAGCACACCTGTTTCCTTTCCCTTCAGAGACAGCTAACACTCTGACTGCCCATAGTTATAGGTACCGCACAGCTTTTTCTGTATAAGCCTATTTTATTCTTAAGGTAAAAACACTACAGAGAAAACATATTAAAAACAATCAAAGAACCTACACACTCTAACAAGCTTATCTGAGATCACCTCCTCACCCTGATAAGTGTTCTGGTTGGTGATTAGGGATAAGGATTGGCACCCACCTTGGACAATAAGTCCTGTGTATTGCTCTGAGCCAGTTTGAAAACCAAGCTATTTATCCAAAAATCCTTTCTTTGTCTGAGGATCCCTGGCAACTCCAATCTGTACTAGAGTATGTGCACCTTTCCAGGGGTTGTTTTTTTCCTCTGGAGATGTTACAACCTGAGTAAATTTGCCTGATCACTCCTTGCTGTTCTCCTATTTACCCTTCCCATGGAAATAGATACAATCTCTCAATAACACATAGACAATTGCATTTTTAATACACTGAACTCCAAAGATATGAATCCTAGTTCGATAAGGTTTAACTTAATTCAGTAGAGGTCACTTTAATTCCATAAGGTTTGTCCATGATATTGTCAGTCTGTCCCAATGGGCTGTTAGAGTCAGAAAATTAGTAATTGAATATAAAGCTTTTCCCTTCTGCATCCCAGGTTCAAATCCCCTATGAGTCACTGATGACTGGAAAGTCATTACCAGCTGGTGGTTTATGTGGAATGAGTTGGTGGTCTAACTTCATTTTTCAGTGAACAAGTGTCCCTATTTTAAAATGTGTGTGTGTATATATATATATTTTATATATATATATATATATAAAAATTTTAAAATAGGGACACTTGTGTGTGTGTGTGTATATATATATATATCTATATATGGCTCCATTTGGTAACTTGGTTTGTGGCATTCCCAGCAAAGGGGCCCTGGACTTAGATGAGCTAGAAGGATTGTCCTACCATCTCTTCATGAAAGGTAGTGCTTCCAGGTTGGGGTTGAGGCACAACAATGGGGTTGAGGCCAGCCTGCACGGCCACTTCCAGTGCTGGATCTGCTCTGTGACGAGACAGATGGCTTTAGTCTCCAGGGTTGACAGGCCAACATCTTGCACAAACACTGAAACATGCACATAAAACTGGACACAAGTATTTGTTAGCCCACAGATGGCTATCCTGCTCAGCATAAAAGGTGAAAGTTTAACTATACCTGTCTGGAAATCATTTTAGTTAAAACTATATAATGAGCTCCAACTCTTGTTGTAAAACATCAGTTTCAGAATGGAAAGAGTGTCTCTCTTTCTAACAGAAATAGGCCCAAGTCAGTTACCTGGATCTGAAGACCCTGAAACTTTGGGGGTTCAACCTCCTGTCCGCATTTAACACTTCTAGCCCATCTCTGCTTTTGAGATTCTGCACCTTTACTCATGCTGAGTAGTAAGATTGAAAACTGTCGAAGTTAGGAACCTACATATCTTCACCTTCGAGAATCTATGACAGAGGTGGGCAAACTTCCTGCCCAGCCTCTGAGCTCCCGGCCGGGGAGGCTAACCCCCAGCTTCTCCCACACTATCCCCTCTCCCCTACAGCTACGCTGCCTTGCAAGCAGCGCCACTTGCGCCCGCCCACCTAACAGGCTTTCCAATAAGCCTGTCCTGGCGCTCTGAGTGGCATGGTAAGAGGGCGGTTGGATGGGGTGGAGGTTCGGGGGGGGGGGGGGTTCAGGAGACAGGGAGAATGGGGGGGAGAGGGAGCGAGGGGGTTGGATAGGGGGTGGGGTCCTGGGGGGGTCAGTTAGGGACGGGGTCCCAGGAGGGGGCGGTCAGGGACAAGGAGTGCAGGGCGTTGGATGGGTCAAGGGTCCCGGGGGGCCTGACAGGGGGCGGGGGTGTGGATAGTGGTCAGGTCAGTCAGGGGACAGGGAGCAGTGTGGGTTGGATAGGGGGTGGTTAGGGGACAAGGAGCGGGGGGGTTGGATGGGTCGGGGGTTCTGAGGGGGGCAGTCAGTGGGTGGGAAGTGGGAGGGAGCAGATGGGGGCGAGCACCAGGTTGTTTGGTGAGGCAAACCCGGCCCTACCCAGCCCTTCATGCCATTTCGCAACCCTGATGTGGCCCTCGGGCCAAAAAGTTTGCCCACCCCGATCTATGAATTCAACAGGATTAGTAGTCAAGTACTGTTCTACTTACTATGATTAAAGGAGCAGAATCTGTCCCTAAGTTTTACTTGTCAGGAGACGTGAGTTTTCCTCACAGATCAAATTCCCTTCATTTCATTTCATTTTAAATACTATGGGGAGAGCATTCTTGCTTTAGAATGTCTCCTAGCTCATTAGTTTTGTTTTATAAATTACCAAAGTGTCTATTTGTGCTTTAAAACTGATTTACCATTTCTCCTTGATTAGAAGCGCTGTCATCGCCTTGTCTCTGCAGAAACATGAATCATGATAAGGGAGTTATTGGAAGAATTTTAGACTGCTTTAAGTTACAAAGTCAATCATGTAAAAACCCAAGTATTTGTTGTACAGGCATCCTGGTGCAATTCTTAGAACTCATGCATGCTGAGAAAGTATCAATAACCACAAAATTTCACAGCCCCTTTTTTAGAACCCTGGCCTTAACATTTTGTAGGGAAATAAAGCTTTGGTTAACCTTGGCACTGACAGACCTCATTAAAATAAGAGCCTGTCAGTTTCAAGTTTAAAATAACAGGGTTGTCAGTTTTATATGCAGTGGAACAATCTATGATTTTACTCTCGGTGAAATAATTTGTATGTAGCATATGGTTGTAAGAAAGTGGAAAAGGCTGACCAATAGTGCCATCTCGAGGCTTATGCGACTCCAAGGCTTCTGAGCACAAAAGGGGGCCACATGCACACATGAACACATACAGCTGTAACAGGCGATCTGCCAGCCTGTGATTTATAATCCCTCCAGAATCAACTCGATATACAGTTATTTTTTAAAGGCTGAAAATAATTCACAGCTATGTGTGGTTCAGCAACCATTTGGCTTTTAAATGTATTTTTATTAGGAAATAATATAATGTATGGAAATAACCTGGATAGAACAAATTCTCAACTCACTCGGTTTTTAAAGCTAGATCAGGGCCCTTCCCCACCTCAAAAACTACCCACTTTTGGTTTAGTTTTTTGCAGTCTACAGTTCTTAAGGGGGTGCTCTTTTATTAATTCTTACCATCATCATTATACTGTATACATTAAAAATTAGGCACAATGAGCTCTGATAGTGATAATACCAAAATACAGAAGCTGACCTCCAATTAATTCAACTACAGGTTAATTTACAAACCTCTGGTTAACTGGTCCAGACTCTCAGGAACCTAATTTCTATTAAAATTAAACAACCTCTACCCATTATCATGGTCACTTTCAGCTGGCATCATTGGAAAATTCAAATTGTGGAAGTTGCCATTTAATTACTAAGGAAGGCGATGATTTTGTGGGGGGGAGTGAAGGGCATTGGGGAGAAGGCAGCCTAAGGAAGGCTGAGTAAGGGTTGAAAAACAATCAAAATAAAAGACTATAATTAAAGATGTCTCATTCAGTCATAGCTGTTGACAGAAGCACCACCATGGGCTGTGCACCCTAAACAGCTATATAGATCATAAGATCAATAGTTTATTTCAGCCAAGCTGGTAAGAATGAAGTTGAATGAAATCAAAGGAAAGCAGTGCATGTATCATTTTTATTCAGTATGTTTATATGGCTAGTGAACAATTGTCACTAAAAATACTCAGCAGTAATATACTTTTAAGCTTTTGACATTCTATTCTTATACCTAATATCACACCATAATGATAGACATAAACATAATAAATATTCAGACACGCTGTACATGCCATAAGCATACTGAATATGTTGCTATAAACAAAATTGCTGGCCATTAGTTTCAGAATGCTTTCAAATTAAATCTCCAATGACCATAAATCCAAATCAATGTATGAAATTCATGGACAGTGTTCGGCTTATATGACACAGTAAAAATCAAATCACAATGATCTGCGCATTCCTTCTCCCTTACCATTTAACCAACATAGGATGTGCAGTTCACTACGCAATACATGACTTAAATAGTCAGGCTTTATGTACATAAATCTAGTCTCAAGATACCCATTATTATATTACCTCTGCATCATTGCAAGCATGTTATGTGTGTATGAGAGAGAGAGAACAAGTCTGAGTGTGTTGGTCTGACTAGTACTGAGGAGAAGGTTGTGTGATCTCTCACCCAGAAATAATAAGAACCAAAACTCCAAAGTGACCTAAATTGGTGGTGTGAGTTAAATGTTGCATGCAAGAGCTGCAAGTATGGTAACTTGCACCAAATTGACATTTGGTGGCAATGCCACTTGCTTTCTCTTACACCTTCCTCTTAATTGGTTTTGTTGCTATATCTCCCCTTTTACCTCCTCAGCATGTAAGTTACATTTGTTCTGCACACCCAGCGACAACCAAAGGTCAGCTCTGCAGCTGGTGTCAATTGGCATGGTCCCAAATGGGTGCAAATTACACTACCATACTTTATGGAGCATACCCGCTTAAAACATTTTCTGACCATTTTATTTACTTAAGTGCAGAATTTTGCCCAAAAAGCTGTGAGAGAGTTACTCTTGCTGACACTACAACTCTTGGTGACTAGTGAGAGGTTTGCCCACAGAGCTGAGAGGGATAAAAGCCAACCCTGGATTTTGGGTGTAGGCCAGTGATACTCAGACCTCAGTGGCTCAGGAGGCCAGTTAGTGATCAACATTACCCAAAAGAGCCACAGTAGTGTGAATTCATTGTTTCTTTTACTATTGTACTATCTATATAGTCATATTTAAACGGTATGACAAAGGAAATATTTAGCCTATATAATTCTCACAGCAAATAAATTTATTGCAAGTTGATAACTAAATTAGTTAACATAGTAAAAGCATCCTGATTGGTTAATAATTAAATCACACCATGTTTTAATATCATGTACTGCAATGAGCCGCAGAAGACACATAAAGAGCCACTTGTGACTCATGACCTGCAGTCTGAGTATCACTGCTTTAGACTCTCTGGGCCTCACTTGGGAGAGTATTTCAACAGAAAGGCAAACTTAGCTTCCCACTTAAATTTAAAATACAAAAACATTAGAAATTTGCAGAATAACCATAAAAAGGTGGCACAAAAAATGTCAGAGAGGAAGAGTACTAGGAAACATTTCTTCTTAAAACAATCCCTGAGTCTTGCTCATGTTACGACCTGTATGATGTTCAACAGACTGTTACCCAAAGCAGATGATTGTGTGGTTAATTCCTAACTGTGACTATATAATTCAAAAATAGTTGGGAAAAATTTCTCCTGGGTCTCCCATATTAATGAAATGCCATCATTTTGTTTTCAGGCCTTTATTATTCTTGTAATTACATTTCTTAATTAACCCAAATTATCTGTTCTGAATAGTTGGAGTTAGCAGGTGTTTTTCTATGATGGAGCTAATCATTCTGGGATTGTGTTCCCTATAGATTTAAGGGCCTGATACTTGACTGCTTTGTAATCTTGTGTACAAGGTAAGTTGAAAAATCAGAATGGTAGTGTCTTACCTCAGTTTATGCTTTGAACTTCAAGGGGACTAACATGCTTAAAGTTAAACAGATGCTTTGCTGAACAGGGATGGAATAAAACACATGCCCAAGTATCTGCCATAGTACCTAAGTGACTTGCCCAAGGTAACATAGGAAGTCTTTGGCAAAGCTAGGAAATGACCCAAGATCTCCTGAGTCCCAAGCCAATACCTTTAATCACAAGTCAATCCTTCCTCTCAGTACTTAAAGATCCCCTTGAATTAAATTAATGCTCAAACATTTAAAATCTCTCACTCACACAGTAACTCTTTCTGTTAACAATTACAGAGGTGGACCAGGCTAACCTTGTACAATTTTCAAACCTATCACCAAATATACATGCACTAATGAACCAGAAATCTAACTTTTTTGTGGGTGGCAATTTGTAAGTCCCTTTTCTTATGACAGACAGCTGCTGCAACTCAAATAAACACTTTCAAAATAATGTTTGGATGAATTGTTCAAAATAGATGTTGGAGTCTGACAAGCAAGAATCAGATTAATTCCATTCAAAGATATTTGAATACCAATCCCTGCTAGAAAGAGTGGAAGGGGACGATATAAAATATCAAAATTACATAGGCCTTTTGTTTAAATGTTTTCATAAAAGTCTAACGGAGCTTGAAAGATAATCCTGAATTCAGATGAAAAGCACACAGAATAATAAATACCAAGGAATAATTTAAAAAGCCACAGCTCGCTAAGTGGGCTACAGTAGTCTGACTTCATAAGCCACAAGTGAGAAATATTAGCTGAATCCTTAATGGCTTTTATCTCATCTTAGGGGTACTGTACATCTGATATGTATTTTTTTAAAATATTTTTTAGAATATTCAAAAGCTTTATTGTGGAGAACACATAACTGTGGCGACTAACAGGAGACTCTCTGTTGATGTGGTTGGGATGACCTCACAACTAAAGTCACCCAAAACCCACAGGAAAATGTTATGAATTCCATAGAATTATGTCTCCCTAATTCTGTGCAGTATTTTAAGGCTACTTGACTTACATTTAAAATATATCTCTGATCCACTCAGCTTTCACACCATGTGACTGAACACAGATTCATAGACTTTAAGGCCAGCAAGGACCATCACAATCATCTAGTTTGACCCTGCTGTACTTTGCGGGCCACAAAATTTCACCCACCCACTCCTGTAATAAACATGACCATCATCCTCCGTCTCTTAAAGGGAACCTCAAGTAGCTTGTATCACCATTTCCTCCTTCACTAATGGCTAACACAAATGGCACTGTACTTCCAGAAAATCCAAAGTCAAGGTTAGCTTCATGGGGGAAGAACAGCTGGGCAGCTGAGCTTGTCAAGTCCAGCTATAGCTACCATGCTTCAAAAAGATGAGCAGAAGTTCCAGGAAAGTGGTATGAAAGAATAAAAGATTTGATGAGTTGTGTGAATGCCCTTATTCAACACTCTGCAATGTCAGAGTAAAGTGGGCTAGAGAAGGACATAGCCAGCAAGTGAAAATATTCATTACCACACTCCCCATTCTAATACAATTTAAATGTTTATTTTTAGAGTGTAGCTTTACATAATCTGAGTTTTAAGAAATTGTATCTGCAGTAGGGACCATTAGAAACAAAACATTTGCCATTCCATGGGGATTACAGCACTACAATATCACCTCTTTTAAGTATCTGATAGGAAAGAGACTACGTTATTGGAGAGCACAGGTTCCTGGTGTGGTATAGTGGGTCATACTCTGAACTGGGGTTTAGGAGTCCTGGGTTCTGTTCTTGGTTTGGCAACTGATACAACTTTGGACAAGTCACCATGCCTCAGTTTACCTGTGTGTAAAATGGGGGTAACGATATGGACTTCCTTTGTAAAGTGCTTTGAGAGCTATAGAAAAAAGTGCTATATAAGAACTAGGATTGTGCTTTAGCCAAGTCATGTAAATTTCTCTGTCATTTCCCCCATCTACAATACTTCAGAGAAAATAATACTTCAGAGAAAAGCAGTGAGGAATAATTAGTTAATGTTTGCAAAGTGCTATATGCAGGCTCTTGTTACTTTGTCTTGTCTGTTTTTGTAGTGCAGAAAAATCTCCATGATTATAAAGTTTAATAATCCATCATTCCTCTGCAGTATAAAGCCGTGCATGCCCAGAGAGTACATGTACAACAACAGCAAAAACAACAATGGAGATGGACCCCTCATGTTCATTTTTACAGGGATATTCTGAAAACCTTCTCCAGGGTTTGAGCCATGGGACTTCCATTAAAATCCCTTACCATACTGTGATAATTTACTAAGAATTAGATGGAAGCTCAGGATTAGCACAGCAGAAGGGAAGCCTTTCAGAAAGGGGTGAATGAAAGAAAAGCCCCTTCCAAAGGACATTTACTCTATTGTGACTCAAAATTAAAAAAAAGTGTACAGTCCTAAATTACCAGCCATCTTCTTTTTCATATGGGTATCAAGATCTAAGTTTCAGGGGTCAGAACCAGAATTCCTCAGATAAGTCACTCCTCCTGAGAGTTCATGCTCACCGTTGATGTTGTCAGTGGCAATACTTCTGTAAATAACTGCACACCAGGCATCACAGTGAGCCTAAATAAAGAGTTAGTCACAGCCATTAGATTAGAAATGTTCTCCCATTGCATTTAAACTCCTGGAGTTTATTGGAATAGTTACTGCTTTCTGCAGCCTATTTTCCCCCCATTTCAAGCCAGACAGTGTTGTATAGAATTTATCCAAGCTACTGCACTGTGGAATTTACACCTTGGTGTGGGAGCAGCTGGGGGTTAACAGAGCTGCTTGCCTTGAGTAGCTGAGTTGCATCCAGTGAAGTGAGCTGTAGCTCACGAAAGCTTATGCTCAAATAAATTTGTTAGTCTCTAAGGTGCCACAAGTACTCCTTTTCCTTTTGAGTCACTAGTAAATCTCAGTTTTTGTCCCTCAGTCCCAGACAAACAGGAGTGGGAGGAATTCCTGTCCGGTCACTTCTCAGGCCCTCTGCTTCAAGGGACCCAAAAGGTCCAGCAAGGACCAGGAGAAATCAATATAATATTCTGTAGTGTACAGTGTTGATTTAACTCAACACCATTTACAGAGTTGCTGAGGGTTTGCCCAGTGTCGATAATCTGGTGTGTAAGTTTTTGGCTTGAAAGGGCTCCCCAGTTGAGAGCTAAAAGGCTTGCACATGCTGCTGCAGTGTATCTAGTTTTAGATACTAAAACTAAACAACTAGGGTTGGAGTAGATTTATATAGATCTCTGTCATTGCAGGAATCATTGTCAACAAGTCATGCAGCAAAATACTTTTCTACTTATTTAGAATCTTGGTTACTCAGTTACCGTTGAAAATGTGTACAGTACTTCAGATGCAATATTCTCAGATGTTTCTATCACCTGCAGTATAATGTGACATTTCACAGTTTCAGCATTACACAGCAATGTGGGGCATTTGTTCAGAGAGCTACACTGTCTTCAAAACAAAAGAGAAAAGAGATAAATAGCCAACTACAATCTTCTACCTTAACCACTGAAAAGCCTATCTTAAAACTGAATGGAACAACAGAGAGCTTTTATTTCTTGTTTTTTAAAGAATAAAACTCAGTGATTTCCTTTGAAAGCTATTCAACAAGTTCCCCATAATCCTATTACATTTCATATGAAATGTATCTGTTTCCATAAGAACAGCCATTGCAGGCCCAATGATATCATTAATCTTTTGTAACCTACCCTTTAGCTACATTTATAGATTCTGCTCTTGTAAACCAAATGCAAAACAAAAACTGATAACATTTTAGTCTGAGCATTCATCAAATGCATGTTGAAAGCAAGTTTGCACTGGTTTTCTGGCTTATACCAACTGGTGCAATCTCTTGCACAGGAGCGAGCTTGCAACTTCAGCAACCTGTTCTAAAACTGTCCTATCAGTTCTTGAAGTTGAGGCCTACATATAAATATCTATCTGACTCTAGTTATATAGATGGATACATGTGTACACACATATATAGTCTTTTCAGCCTCAGATATCCAAATCTATTGCATTTTACTCACAGCTTTTGGGTACTTTGCATATGTTCACTACCAGTTCAACAGTTATTAGAAGCTAGACATGTAGAATTAAATATAATTATTTAGACAATTTACAAAAACCAAGTAGATCAGTGGGTGAGACATTGTATCTGATGAAACACTGTTTTATTGAATTGGCATTTATTAGAATACCATGCAGATTGGTGCTTGGGAGGATGAAATTTAGAACCCTTCAGTCAAAAAGGAGAATAGGGAAGAACAAAATGTTCTCTCTGTTTAAAAACATCTATCTTGAGGAAGAGTGAGTTAAAGGTGTCTTGGATTATTCGTGCTTACTCAACCCAAATGCAATGTGCCTTGCTCGGAAGTACAGGAATTTGACTTTTAGTACCATTGATCTTAACCTCTACCATCAAGTAGTATGGAATTAAACACTCTTTTCTTAAAAATGACTGAGTATGGATGTCCTCTTTAACCAAGTATGCCTCTTGTCTCTTGATCAGGTAACAGACATTAAAGAAAAACTGAAGCTTTCAAAAAAGTTCTGGTCAGCTTTACCATATACTATCTGCAAGGATGAAAGAGTGACAGCTGGCATGTCAAATGAAGAGGACTGCTGGAATGGCCATACCAAAGCTAGGTGAGGAAGACTCCTCCCCATATAGTAGCATACTAATTCCACATCTGGCCTTGGAATGGTTAGCTGGTTATGTGTTCTAAGGCTTGTTTATAAAACCACTTACAGCGATGAAATGGAAATAGGGCAGAACAAGTAATTGCCAAGGAAAGCTAGTAGCTGGGAGCACTTACCATCAAGGTGCCATTAAATCTAGAGTGTGAGTCATTGTGAATGCGCACATTGTGTCAGGATTTGAACATGGAGACTATTCATTAGTTAGATTCCAGGTGGATTATTTATTCTGAGATCTCAAAGAGCCCGTTAGCACTTGTTAGTGTCCCTGTGTAGTGACCGACAAACAGTGAAGCAATTTACACTTGGGATCTTCTCTTAGGATATAGCAGATATTGGAATTTCAGCTCTATTTTACTATTTATTGGCGATCCTTTTGGTTATTGGTTGAGTAAAACTGAAAAATAGCCTGGATATAATAAATGTAACCTTCCTAGTTGCCTCATATGGAAGGCTTGACCTTACACCGCATCATTGTGGAACTGTGGCTTTAGGCATCTGCTGTCATATTTCAGCAATTTTTCAACTTTGAAGTCAGGTTGGGTCACTACTTTGTGGCAGGACTGTTGCTGGAAGATTGCTAAATTCACAGATTGAGTCAGCAAGTGGGAAACAGATGTGTCTAGACATTGTTGAGAAAGTGATGGACAGGTTGGATCAGGGAGCATATTGAGGGAAGGTTACAATTTGGTTTAGCAACAGCTATGAGTGCTGCTGGGGTGAAGGGAAGAGCTATGGGTTCTGAGTAGGGCTAGGCAAAATATTCTGGCCAAAACTTTCACCTAAAAATACAGATTCAGGTTGACCAAAACATTTCATGAATTTGTGTTGATTTTGGCAAATTGTTTTGGTCAGGAAGAAAAGGTTTTTATTTTTTTACCTTTCCAAATTGAAACATTTTGATTTTTTTAAAGCTAAATTCTTAGGGGATTTAGGTGAGGAAGAATGATAAACCCTAGACCCAAACTGTGGTGGTTTTTCACTGGAACTGGAACACACGGATGTCCCCCCACCCATGAGAGCCCTAACCAGCAGGCTAGAGAGTCACTCATGCTCTGATCCAATGACTATTTAATTAATTATACAAAGTGGAATGGCTTCAACAGGAGAGTTGACAGATGCCCATTTCAAAAGCTGAGTAGTTGGGGCACTCAGCTGGGATGGGGGAACTTTAGTTCAAGTTGTTATTTCAAAGCTATCGGCTGTAAAGGGGTGGCAGCACTATCTGCTCCTCCTCGATTTTGTGAATGGCACTTAAGTCTCCTGGTGAATCTCGTCCTTCATTTCCAAATTACCTTTGCTTTTTATATTTAAAAATGTTTAAAGATGCCTGAAATAGAAACAAAACACTTTGTTTTGGGTTGAACAATGTATTTCATACATGAAAGAAAAAAATTGTGACAAATTTTGGTCAGGTTGACCTGAATTTATTTTTTCTTTGATTTTTTTAAACTGCTGGCAAACCAAAAATTCAGTCCTTTGCACAGTTCTAGTCCTGAGTGCCCAATGAATGCAGTTCCGTACTGCTGGGATACAATTTCTAGCACACCTTGTAGATTTGTTAACCATTACCTATTTGTGGAAACAAGCTTGTGGATGAAAATTAGACAGCCACAGAAACAGCAACAAACCAGTTCAAATTTGAACTGAACAGGATGTCTTTTGTCTGAAGCTATGTCTACACTATGAAACTTAGGCATAGCTGTACTGCTGCAGCTGTAAGGTATCCTGTGTAGCCACTCTATGCCGGTGGGAGAGAGCTCTCCCATTGCCATAACGAAGCCACCCTCAATGAGCAGCGGTAGCTGTGACAGTGGGAGACACTCTCCTCCCAACATAGCGCTGTCCACACTGGCGCTTTTGCTGGTGAAACTTATGTTGGTCAGGGATATGAAAAGAACACCCCAACCAACAAAAGTTTTAGCAACCAAAGTCCTAATGTAGACATAGCCTAAGATGCAACTATGAAAAAAATTAATAGGTCATAAGTCAGCGTATGTCAGCTTCTCCATTGTGCAAGATACTTTCTAAGAGAAAGATTACCTCATGGACCCACCTCCCCTCCCAATGTCTTAATCCCCTACTGCTTAATTGTCAAAAGTTTCATTTTGCAGACAAGCCCAAAGGGCTCTGCAAACTGTGGGTTGTCCATGGACCGCGATTTGATAAGAACTGGTATAAATCTACTCTCCAAAGCCAGGAGTATTTTTTTCTTTATGCTTAGCTGTTAGACCCCATCCCCATTCCCCCTGAAGCCTGTGAGGGAGGTAAATGGCAGCTAACAGAACAATATCAGGAACGTTTATATATAACTACATGCAGTGGTGCTGTAGCCATGTCATGTATTACTAGGTTCATCTTAAAAGGACTGTGTGAGAGTAAAATTTGAAATCACCTTCCTCCACAATCGCTATTATTGTAGCAGTTCTTCAAAAGTTACAACCCCATGCAGGTGTGCTCTGCTGTCAAAAGGAAGCTAGCTAGTGTGTGTTGCTCCATGAAGCACACATTAATAAAGACTGCATGCTGCTCCTATTGAAAAGAGCCCTAAAGCATGCCTGCTAAAATCATTCTTGGTTTCCTTGAGCAATTCTAGTCTTTTGTCCTACATGCCTTGTAGTGAAGCAAAGACTCACAGGTCCAGCACCTCCTGCTGGTCATGTCAGGAATTAGCTCTCCAGCAATGGCACACCTCCTCCTGGCCAGTGTCTCACCTGACACTGGCCCCATGTCCCTCCCAGACCCCAGTGCCCCTTTACCTTGGGGTGCTGCCCCCTGGCAGTGCCCCCACACTCTGGGTCTCCTCTCCCAGGGGAACCCCCAACCCTCTATCCCCACCTTGCCTCAGTGGCTACTGCCAGTCATCATCTATCCTCCATTCACTGGGGCAGACTGCAGTCTGTAAACCACTCATCACTGGCAAGACAGGGGTTGGACCTGCAGCCTATTATCTCTCTTTAGGTCTTGAACAAGGCCTGCAGCCTGGTGAGTTGCCAGGCTGCAGCATCCCTTGCCACTCCCCAGCACTTTTCTACCTCCGGTACCCTGCTCCCAGGCAACTAGGTCCTTCTCTCCCCACCCCTAGAGAGAGACTGACATAGCTCCTGCCTCACAGCCCTTTTATAGGGCCAGCTGTGGCCTGATTGGGGCATGGCCCCAGCTGTGGCTGCTTCCCCAATCAGCCTGGCCTTTTCTCTCAAGAGTGGGGTAACTGTCCCGCTACATGCCTGGCCAGTACCACTCAGCTCCCTTTTTCCCCAGGCACCTCTACAGATAAGGGCTTGATATTGTCCTAAATTTTCAGGATTTGGTCCATCCAAAATGGGTAGGTTTTCTTTTGAGTTTACAAAGGAGCAATTCTCTTGCAGCCTTCCTTTTGCAATATTTACATCATGGGAAGGCTTGCACTTGGAACAAAAGAGAAACTATTACTCCAAGTGTCAGTGAAATGCAATTAACAGGATATGTGAAATTTGACAATGCCCTAGAGAGCAAGGTCATTCCTCTTTATTGTAGCATAAAATGTACCCTTACTCATGATGACTAGTATCTACAATAAAGTACGAGTCAGCATGAATAAGGGCAGCAGAAGCTGGCCTGTTAGTAAATAAAGGATTGGATTTTGTATTCATATGCTTGCCTATTCTCTGCCTTGGCTCCCGTGCTAGTGTTAGGCCTCCCTTTTCCCTCGTGGTAGGTATAGGCATGGATTTTGAATTCCAGAGTGAATCACAGAAGTTAAAGATGGAAAAAAACAGTTGGGTCATGTAGCCTATTCCCTAGTGTAATAGTCTGCTAGTCAGTTAGACTCTCTTCACTTAGACTCTCTAGTCACTTAGACTCTCTTCTCAGGGCATGGGCAGAGGAAGCTCCCTAGAAGCACAGGGGGCACCAGCGCCCGGACCGTGGCCCATCCCATGATCGACCCTGAGACCCACCTCTGCTTGGCCTCCTCCCACCTATGCTCCACCTCCACTCTGCCCCAGGCCCTGCTCTTGCTCGTCCCCCTCCCCTAAGGTCCCCCGCCCGCTGCTTGTGCCATTACACTCCCTCCCCTGAGGGGCCCCCCCATCTGCTGTTTGCGCCTCTTCACCCCCTCCCTAGAGGCCCCCCCACACACACTCGCCGATGCACGAAAGGCTGATGTATGAAAGGGGTGTCACTGACACTTCTGAATAGATCTTAAGGATTCCCTATTCTCGATAAAGCATCTGCAACAATATTTCCTTTCCCCTTGATATGAATTATGTCAACATCGTATGCTTGAAGGGCTAGACTTCGAAGAAGTAATCTAGAGTTCCTTGAGCTCAGTGTAGCCATGCGAGTGGGGCAGGGTCACTTACTAAAGTGAACTTTTTGTTATATGAATAGGGTTTAAACTGCTTAACTGCCCAGACAGTTGCATAGCATTTTCCTTGATTGTAGCATAGTTTTGCTCAGTGGATGTCAGTTTTTTGCTTAAGTACGCAATGTGGTGGCTGCCCTAATTTCTGATTTCTAAGGGTTTGTCTACACTGGCACTTTGTCGGCAAAACTTGTATCATTCAGGGATGTTAAAAAAAACACACCCGGAATGACAAAAGTTTGCCCGATGAAAAAGCGACACTGCGAATAGTGCTTTGTCGGCAGGAGTGCTCTCCTGCCAACAAAGTTGCTGCAACTCATGGGGGGGTGGAAGTTTTTGTCCGCAGGAGAGCACAGCCATGTCGCTAAAAGCCTCATAGTGTAGCCTAACAGTCTGACCTGAGTTTGGCACTCTTAGTTGTGAGCCACTCCAGGTACTGCGATACCTAGGCAATGAACAGGGAAATATAACAAAAGACAAAATATTTTTTAAAAAACAGTGTCTTAGGTGCTGCTGGTCAAAGAAAACAGAGTTGTAGAATTGCAAAATACATATCGGCTCTTGTGTTTCATTCAACACATCCACCTTCTAACATTGCATATACCAGAAAATGTATGTTATAAAACTGAGGTTATAGAAAATGGAAGCTATTCCTTCTTTTGAAAGAGGCAGAACACCAAGGTCACTTGTAGTTATTAAAATCCACTGATATGTCTCTACTGCTGTGAGACCAGATGGGGTTAATCCAAGGCCACCAATTAGCAGATAACATGCAGAGTTACAGGAATGATCCATTTGACTTTCTGGAAGGGTGCACTTGTTATGATGATGACCCTTGACACAGAAAAAGCATTTGTTTGGTAAGGTCAAATGTAAATATTGGGGCAGAGGAGGTGGGAGTTGGATGGTATGGAACTGGGAACATTTATGAGATGGATGGAATCCCATTTCTAAAAAAACCTTATAGCCCGAAACAAAGTTAATGATAGCTACGTCAAACCTAGTCCCTTCTGAGAAGTACCCAGCAGGCTGCCCCATCACATCTCATATTCATGGTCATGAAAATTTGTACACAAATGTTGTTTGTTTGTTTGTTTTTAAAAAGTATCTTGGGTATAAATTCAAGAGACTTGGGTAACAATGTTATCCTCTATGCACGTGAGGTCTCAATGACACTTGGTGATCTGCTCACCCAGATGACTGTTATGAAAGATAAGATGGAATTTGTAGAAGTCTCAGGCATTAGTATTCAGTTATACCAAACCCCAATTATTAGCCCTTGAAATAAACTAAGATACCCAAATACCATGACAAGCAAAATGCCATGGTACAATGCTGAAGTTACCGCCAGCCGCAACCATCTCTTCCCTTCGCCTGCAGAACCCAGTTTAGCTGAGGAAGCACCTGCTGCCTGGTCCAATAGAGTTCGGGCTCTCTCTGTGTTGGGTGGAAGAAGTGAGGCACTAGAGCATTGTCTATACTAAGAAAATGGCCCATTTCTAACAACAGCTTTGTTTCAGCTGCACTTAATTGTGGACATCTATGTTCAGCACCATTGGAGAAAATGCATTAAGCCCAGCTCTCAGCAACTAAACAAAATGTTTCTATTAATAAATGTATGGTTTCCAATCTAATTTTGCTGGGGCTCCCCTTCCAGGCTCTTGACAGATGGACCATTCCCTTCCAGTCCCTGTGTTCCCTTATATCCCACCTAAGCACAGCTGCTGCTGTTTTTCCTTTACACACACATACACACACACTAACCAGTCCCTTTGGGGATTGCCCTATGTTTGAAAAGAGACAGATGGGGTTGTCTGTTTGGCCAAGTGAGCCAATTGTAAGTGCCTTTTTATCTTAGCAGGCCGGGTAAGCTTGTCTGCCATTATCCTAGCTTGAGTGAACCTCCCTGCTGCATTTGTTTTGTCTTCCTCACAAGACTAGACACCAATGAAAGCTACAGCACTTACTGAGTGGCATTTCCCAGTGTTAAGTAAACAGCTGCTGCAGCAGCAGAAGATGGAGGACACTGCCCTTTAAGTCAGATGTCATTCATGAAATGGAAAACCCATCCATTTTTGTTCAGTGGCCACTGTGGTTTGTTTATGTAAGCAATCTGAAAAGAATTATCAGCCATTTTTAGTCTTGAAAAGAAAGAAAATACTTTGGAACATCAGCTGCATATTGAAAAAAAAAATGGACTTTAAACAAGCTTTGTGGGACTTGCATAACAGGTGCCAAAAAGCATTTTTGTCATGCCTGCTGAGGCAAGTAAGAAGTATGGAAAGGCTGAAGAGGAATGAAGAAATGGGTTAAGATTTTAGAAAATGTAAACGGCACTAAACTACTGCTGTATCTGAGCAAGAAACAAATCGAAAATAAACAGTAATGTCCAGCTTCTCATCTGTCAAAGAGGTGAGAGAAATAATCGGACACAGATCCAGGCTAGCCTCTCCCATTCCATTTTTATTTAGAATCGTTGTTATTATTACCATGCACCAAAAGGGATGGTTAACCGCAAGAGCAGCAGCAAAGCTTAATACCCAAAGGGGTAGCTCCACTTTCAGAACTGCAACATAAGCAGCTGTGTTTGAACAACTTTGCCCACCCTGCAGCCAATTTTCTGTCAAAAATGGTCTCCTGCCACTGCTTCCAATTTTGGGTGACTTAACCCTACCACATACACATCAAAATGCTTTTGTAAGAACATGTGCTTGGCTGTCATTCAGGGGGAAGATGTCACTCGAAAAACATCTTGGACTTTGAACTTCTATATCCCTGGTCTAAAGAAAGGGTAGCAATGTTTAGCTTTTTACATTCAAAAGAGACTTTCCTTTGAGAAAACAGGTGAGCCACTTTGATAACAATTATCTAAATACTTCATTCACGTGCTGTAAATACTGAGGCCCTGATCCAGCGAGGTACTTAGGCATGTACCTAACTTTAAATGCTTTGAAGTCAATGGGCTTTCTTAAAGTGTGCTTAAATTTAACAAATGCTTAAGTTCTTTGCTAACTGTGGCTTGACAGCGCAATACTAAAGATGTATGTGCTTAAAGTGTAGCAACTAAATCTGCATGAAGATACCTAAATAATAATTTTAGTCACCTCAAATCTGATTTAGGCACTTAAAGATAGATTTAGATGCCAAATTTTGGGCTCCCAAACTTGAAAATTAGGCACTGAATCATTAAACCTAACCCATTCTGAAACTGAAAGTGTATCACACAGTAGCCACTATATTTCATCCTTTGGAATAAAGTCTTATCTTGGAGAGCCAATGCAATAAAGTTGTTGATTTCATATCTTTAACACTTTTGTTTGAAAGTTCATCCTTCTTATGGCAAATACAGTTTTTAAGTGTGTGTGTGTGTGTGTGTGTGTAATTCATTTGACTCTTTTCAAGTCCTAGCAATCATAGCAGAGCAAACCAACATTTTGTGAATGTCATGGCTGTTCTTGGAGTGAATCTGATTCTACAGGTGATTTTAAAATGAATTATGGTGAAAGAGCACAACTAGGCCCACTTGACATCCCCTTGAAGTCAGCTGATCTCTGGGTGGGTCCAGGGTCCGCCACACAGATCCATTTACAGAATTTGAAACTTGTTATTCATCCTAAATAAAGAATATACCAGAAAACTCTTATTACATTAAACTTCCAAAATAACTCATATGCTTTCCATATAGAAAACTTACTCAGGACTCAGTATATCACATAAACTAGGTTCTACTTTTATTACACAATAAGACAAGAAGTCAAACATAAATCAGTCATTGCAATTTGATGCATCATATTTCATAGCCAAACACTGCTTCTCATGGATTGAATCAGATAATTAGCAGAACAATCATCAGTCATGAACAGGAATTCTGATGCAGAGTATTCAAAATAAATACTTAGACTTAAAATCACTTTTAGCTAGTAACTGGTTGTTTCTCCTGGGGAAAGAATCTTATTGTCTTACAGCCTCTTTCTGTCTATTGGTCCTACACCACTGTAGAATCTGAGCACCTACTACATAGAAAGAAAGATGATTATTGTTTTTTCTATTTTAACTCTTTCCTTCTCGGCCTTAGGAGAAATTTCTGGGTTCATTTATAAGATATTAATTTGTTTGTTTGTTTATGTTTGTGTCAAAGATAGAGCAAGCAGCTGAACTGAAGAAATTAGTTTTGCATTTAGTTCTGGAAGTGACAGGTCCTTATCTCTTATGGGAGTTTGTCAGTCCATTAGAGAACTGAAGTCAGGTCCTTAGTGTTCAGATATATCTCCAAATTAAACAACAGCTATTATATATTATTGTTGTTGTTGTTGTTGTAATACAAATTATTAGTATTGTTATTATTAATAATAACAATAACAATAATAACAATAATAATAATTTGTATTACCATACTGCCTAGGAGCCCTAGTCATGGACTATTTGCTAGATGCTGCACAAATACAGCAAAGAGACAGTTCCTGCCCTAAAGAGCTTACAATCTAAGTATAAGACAAGAAACAACCAGGGGCATACAAGAACACAATGAGGCAATATTGGTAAGTTTGACAGGTAGTGGGATCATAGTACCAGCAGTCTAATTGTTATCAAGTTTTTTTTTGGACATCACAGCAAAGGAGAGTTTTAAGGAAACATTTGAAGGAGGAGAACAACATGGTTTTGTGACTATGTACTGGAAGCTCTTCCTGAGCATGGGGAGAAGCATGAGGGAAAGCATAAAAATGTAACAAATGGGCAATGGAGCCTAGCATGTGTGGGCTGATTAGAAGTGGGAGTCAACATCTTGATTGGGATGGGGCATGAAGGGCCTTGAAAGTGAAGACCTGTAGCTTATGTTTGATATGATAGAGAAGGGAGAACCCATGGAGGGACGCGTGCAAAGAGAGGGGTGATTGGTCAAAGAGACAGGCTAGGACAATGGTCTTTGCAGCTGCATTCTGAATGAATGTGAGTGGTGCAAGATTCCATTTGTCAAAGCCAGAGAAAAGGGTGTTGCAGTAATTGAAACATGAGATGATGTTGAGTTTTAGCTGCATGGATGTATAGGACAGATGTTATCTTAGAGATACTAAGCAGAACGAATTGGCAAAATTTAGACATAGCTTAGAGGCAAGGACCTAGAAAGAGGTCTGAATTGAAGATGATGCCCAGCTTATGGGCCTGTGTGATGGGCAAGATATTGGGGTTGCCCACAATGATTAAGAAAGGAGGTCGGAGAAAAGGGTTTAGAGGAAAAGATTAATAACACGTCTCTTTCAACAGCTGACCAAAGTTGTCATTGCAAATGATCTATATGCGATAGAAACTATTTTTACATAACAAGATAGATAAAAATAAAAAAAGTACAAAGGAATATTGGGCTAGATAATCAGCTAGATAATATTGGGCTAAATAATGTAGCTCCTCTGACGTCAATGGAACCTAGTTTTCATTAGCGAGGATCTGGCCATTTAGAGTTTTACACTATACTAGTAAATCTCAGCTGTGGTTTTCAGAGGCAAGAGCACTTGCTGATAGTGTGCAGAGTTAACCATTCAGATGACGTTAACTCTTCTTTGTTTCCATATGTCGAAGCTCTTCAAAAAGAACAGTAGCTGTTAGACTCTGTAAAACTGACAAAGTAGTTTTCTAAATATTTTTATAAGAAATGTTAAAGACAGTTAATACTGTCAAATTGCTTAGTATAGAATTTGCACTATGGTCCGCATTTCCATAAAACATTATATACTGAGCCAATTGTTCATTTTGCTGTCTAGATACCTGCCTGAGATTATGAATGATGGGCTGACCAACCAGATCAACAATCCCGAAGTAGATGTGGACATCACAAGGCCTGACACCTTCATACGGCAACAAATCATGGCCCTAAGAGTCATGACTAACAAACTGAAGAATGCATACAATGGAAATGATGTGAACTTCCAAGATACAAGTAAGCAACTGATTTTGCAAACAAACATATCGTCCAAACAAATTCATAAACCCACCACATCGGGGCCATTATAAATTCTAATAACTCTCCTTAGTTATAGTAATCTGCTAAGTATACCTTATTCCAGATGGTCCTGGGTTGGAAAAGTGAAGCAATGTAAGGGTTTGCCTACATAAAACAGCTTAGCCTAAGGTGTGAATTTAGGCCATGTCTGTACTATGGGGACTATGGAGGCACGGCTATATCACTGTAGCTATGCCGGCATAACCTCATAGTGCCAATCCAGTCTATAGCAATGGAAAAGGTTTTTCCAGTGCTATGGGAACACCATCTACTTGAGTGACAGTAGCTAGGTCAACGGAAGCATTCTAGCTGTGTCTACACTGGGGGTTAGGTCAACGTAGCTACAGGGTTCGGGGTGTAGATTTTTCACACCCCTGAGCACTGTAGTTATGCCAACCTCAATTTTAAGCATAGGCCAGGCCTCACACTGATTTAGTTAAACTGGTGCATGCCACAGTGTGGACACGCTTATGTCGTTTTAAATGGTTTTTTTCAATTTAATTTAAGTAATTGGGAGCTAAGTCAAAATTGTCTGTTAAACTACAGTAAATGTCCGCATGGAGCTTTGCACCCATTTAATTAATTCGTTCATCTGGTGAAACTTTCCCACGTAAACAAATCCTAAAATTGCTTCAGTGATATCATTCCGTCTCTCAAGGTTGACCATTTACTGACTAGAACTCAAGTTCCACATTCAAGTTCTCAATCAGAGAATACAGTGTACTCCGCGATCTTCACTTTAGTAAAAGTCTTCAAGGAAAAATCATATATGGTTCTATGGTCCTCATAAGAAGGTTTCAGTATATACTTTTCAAGATCAGACTCATGCAGTATTTTTTTTAAACAGATCTGGGTTTGTGCTATTAGTTGTTATTATTGCAGGTTGTCATTTAGATTATGGTAGGAACCAAAATGCACTACAGCCTTTGCAAGCACATTCCCATAAAATGAAGATCATATAATCTGAGAAGAGGACAAAGTATGGAGGGTGGGGGAAAGAGAGAAAATGTACAAGTAAACCAATCAGGGAGGAGCTAGGCTTATGTCTTATTATAGCTATTACATGTTTGGGGAGTTTTATTTTGTTTTGTTCTTAAGATGTAGCATTATATTTGCCTCTCTCCTTCCTCCTGCTTCAATTCATCTCCCCAGCTTTCCACCACTGCAACTGCCTGAGTCTATCACTGCATCCGTAAGCGCCTTGTTTAAAAAATGCAGTCCCATCCCTCCGTGTGAATATGCACCTGACTCAAAAGATAAACAACAGTAATAATCAGGGGCCCATGTACTCTGTGGCACAGTGGGACCAAAATCTGCTGCAGTGTTCATTTGTTGTTTCTCCATTCTTGTCTCCCGCACCCAAATGCATACAGGACTAAGGTGGGAACTTATAGTCAGTTTCAGCAGTTTATCTTCTCAAAATCCTTGAGCCTCAGTGTTTGCTCTATTCTCTAAACCAGTGGTTCTCAAAGCCGGTCCACCGCTTGTGCAGGGAAAGCCCCTGGCGCGCCAGACCGGTTTGTTTACCTGCCGCGTCCGCAGGTTCGGCCAATCACAGCTCTCACTGACCGCGGTTCGCCACTCCAAGCCAATGGGGGCTACAGGAAGTGGTGCGGGCCGAGGGACTAAACCACCTAGTTGCATAGCTTGCTCACCTGTTTTCTGGATGTAAATTGTACACCAGCTCTAGCTCATCAACCTGCCTCCAGCCTGGCTCTGTAGAACAGTGCCAGAACACACACTGTAATCCAAGTATCAGGGGATAGCCGTGTTCGTCTGTTTCCACAAAAACAACAAGGAGTCCGGTGGCACCTTAAAGACTAACAGATTTATTTGAGCATTATACTGTAATCCAACTGATTACTCTCTGTGGGTAAAATGCAAAATAAGAAACAGTTGTAGGCAGGTCCCAGCAGGGCAGGGAGAGAGAAAATTGCCAGGTGCCTGGTTACAACAAAATAATGAATTCTACAGCAAAAATACTGAATTTTGTGACATTTTAGAAAAATGCCTAATTCCATGGCTGCACAAGTCATAGGGCAAAGGGCTCTGAGTGAGATGACTGGAGCATTTCCCACCTCTCAGACCCATTGTTTCATGCTCTTTGAAGTTTCAGACAGGGATTGGTGTACCTTCTAGTCACTTTTTTGAGGTTATCATTGTACCCCAATCCCTGTCTGAAGCCTCTCATGAAAACTGCCTCTTCCACTGCCTATACTCTCTATCTAGTGTTACACTAGGGCCTTGTCTACACGACACAGTTTTGTCGGCAAAAGGCAGCTTTTGCCAACAAAACAGTAGAGGTGTACACACAACAAAGCTACTTTCGGGAGAAGAACTCTGCTGTTTTGCCGACAAAATGAAGCCCCCTCGACGAGAGGCATAAAGCCTTTTGCAGCAAAGTTAAAGCACCAATGCACCAGTGTAGGTGCTACTGTCCGTTATGTCAATATAACCGGCCTCCCCCAGTATCCCACAATGCCCACCGTGACTGCTCTGCTCACTGATTTGAACTCGGTTGCCCTGCAGGCACACACCCCTCCCCTTTCAAAGCTCCGGGAAGCTTTGACATCCCTCAGCATGGAGAGCTCATAGAGCCCCTGAGGATGCCGCTCCTGGTAGCTGAGGAGGCTGTGGGAGAACTCAGAGGGAATCACAGAACCATTAATGTGGAATCAGCCGGCAGGCAGAGTGGGCTGCTGCTGTGGGGGGTGGGGGAGAGAGACTGCTGTGCTGTGCAGTTGGGGGCTCATGCGTGGAGGTGTCCCCTTGCCCTCACGCCGCTGTCTGAACTTCAAGAGACAGCATGCCGACGCACGCTCCCCCAACACGTACCCTTCCCCAACACACACTCTGTCTCTCTCACATATACACTCCCCCAATCTCTCACACACTTCCCCAACACACACTGTTTCTGTCTCTCTCTCACACACACACACGCTCCCTGCCACACACTCTCCCCCTCCAACCACCCCACACATACGCTTCCGTTGAAAAGTCGCCAGCAATCTAGAAGGATGTCCATGGAACAATGCAACTGAGAAATCTGCATGATGTGACGCTGTACCTGCCCCATGAGGCATTGCAAACCCGTCCCAAAGCACCCTGCAACCAGTTGCACAGTGGAACCCACAATATGCAACTGCTCTCTGTGTTGATGCAAGAATTGCTAGTGCGGACAGGGCCATCCCTGGGGGGTGTGGGGCCTGGGACAAATCAGCCTTCCTGCTACTCTACTTGCCGTCTGCCCGGCCGCCACTTGCCTCCTCATCCCTCTCCCCCACCTGCCCGGCCACTGCTCTCCTCCTCACCGTCCGCTGACACGCCTGCCTCCTCACCCCCCTCCTGCCTGCCTACCTGCCACTCACCTCCCCATTCGCCTCCTCACCCCCCTCACCCGCTGGCCTCACCTCCCCGCCCACCTCCTCACCTGAATATTGGGACAAATGGAGTCCCAATCGTACATCGGTCGGGACGCGAGACAGAGGGCTAAATATTGGGACAGTCCCAATTTTATCGAAGCACAGGGCCCCCCAAAGCGCAGGCCCTAGGGCAGTCACCCTGATTTGCCCTACCCAAGGGATGGCTCTGAGTTGGATGCACTCTGCCGACATAGTGTAGACATGCAACAGCATGTTAATTAAAGCGGCATAACTTTTGTTGAAAAAACTCTGTCGTGTACGCAAAGTCTAAGTATCTGATACAGCGGAACTTCAGCCATGAACGTCCTTAGTCTCATTTTGCTTAATCAAAAATTTAAACTCTAGTTCTTTACAATGAACTGCCTTGGCCACTGCTGACCAGGTGAAGGAAAGGTTTGGAAATATCAGGAAAGAAGCCAGATTCACTTCAGAGACAAATACACATCTGGATGTGATGCAATAAGAAGATCTGGGCAGATGCAACAGAGAGAACAAAGCATTGTTATCTTACAAAAGAAAGTGAATGGAAGGGAGTGAAGTGTTAAAAAAATCCTAAACGTAGGAATAAAATGAAAGGTGTACTTCTAATCATTTCAACTGTAAATTCTTCAGAGTAGGGACATTGTCTTCATGCTTGTTTGTAAAGTCCTGAGCATGCTGGTGCTACATAAATAATAATCAGCTATCTCATAACATAAAATCATGTATCCCTCCCCAAATTTTTGATGAAGAACTTCCAGTATTCTAGAGTCAGAAAACAATGAGCATTATGCTCACATGTACACAAAAGATTCACTAGAGATAGGATAGTATGCATGAAAAAAATATCATGCAAATAGCCATTAGGTGTGCTAAGCACAATCAACATGCTGGCTAGTAGTACTATTGTCACTGTAATTGTAGGCTAGGTCTGCTAGAGAGCTAGAATACATGTACAGAAAAAGGTATGTTAAGAGACCAATGCTTCTCTACTGAGTTACCACAATGTCCTGTATAAAATTAGCATAACTAAATATAGTATAGTGACTAATGTCATATAATGGAATGATACAAGGTCAAGTAATTTCTGATCTTCCAATTTTTTTATTTACTTTTTAAATATTTTATTTGATATGTTGTCTTGTTGGTTGCATGCTAGCAAATTGACATTAATGGAAGCCTCTCTTAGATACTGTCCCATTTAGAAGGTATGAGTTTATGAAACAGAGGAATCATTGCAAACAGTCATAATAAATTGAAGTGGTCCAATTTGCAGTTTGATTCCTAATTAATATATTCAAGAATCCAGATGTGCCATAGTTCAGCAACCTTAAACGGAAAGCCTGAGGGTTGAGCGAGAAAAGCTAAAGTGCTTGTTTCGTCTCTTACCTACACTAGTGTTACTCCACTGACTTCAAAAGAGTTACTCTTGCTTTACACTGATGTACGAGAGAGAGAAGAGAACCTCCTTTTCTGTGTATGTGCAAGGTTACTACTGTATTATAACAGTATTATTTATTGAGCAAACATGTTCTCTGTGCTGTTGGTAACATAGAGAAAGTCACAGTCTCTGCCCTGTGCAGCCTGCACTCTAAAGCTTTCCAATGATACTTGTTTCCTATGTTACCTTTTGGTTACCAACATACATTATGCTTTAGGGCATACATGTCATCACGTTAAGAACATGCTTCAGCCCATCCCTATTCATCAAGAGCTTAAGTACTTGCTTAAACTCCAGTGATTTTTAGTGACTGCTTTGCAGAATAGAGATGGATTTAAACACAGGCTAAAGAAATTTGCTGAATTGGAGTCTTGGAGCACTGCACAATTCACCAAGTATGTCATGGGCTTTTCCACCTTCCTCTGAGACATCAGGGGTTGGCTACTTCTCTGAAAGTCAGAATAATGGATCTGAGGAATGAATGGTTGACTTCTATGTTCTTATGTTGTTTTTCTTACCTCCCTGTGCTAGGTGATGAAACCAGTGGCTCAGGAAGTGGAAGTGGTTGCACTGATGATATCTGTCCTACAGAGTTTGACTTCATCACCACAGAAGCACCACCTGTTGACTCAGACAGGAGAGAAGTAGACTCTTCAGCAATCCAATCTAGCCATTCACTGTTTACGTTGTTCATCATGTGCATCATCCTTGTACTGCAGAGACAGTGGAGATAATCCTGGTTCTGGTCAGAGAGACTGTGTTTTAGCTACGAAAACAGCCAACTTGCTCCTTTTCTTACACTCTTGGACAATGGACCATGCCACAAATACTTACAGTTTTCTATGAGAAGAGAGCAGTACTACAGCCTGCTTCCCTTTTTGTTTTCCCAAAGAGTACCAGGTGCCAGACTGAACTGCTTCCTGTTTCTTTCAAGATATCTGTGAAGACAATGTCCACTCTTGAGAAAATTCTTTCTCAGATCTTTATTACTGGAGACTTTCTGAGCTGCATTATGCTGCAGAAGTAAAAAGGATCTTTCGGTGTGATGTTTTCCTTAACAAGAAAAAAAAGAGAAAGAAACAAAGAAAACAAATTTCCTTCTAAATCAGGCCAAACTCAAGGCTGCTGCATTTTCAAGAAAAACAAAACAAAAAGACAAAAAAAAAAAAGGGGGAACAAAAAGACAAAAGTTCTTCACAGACAGCCAGGCCTCCTCTAGGGGCTTCTGTCCAGTGATTCAGGTCATCAAAATGATCATCACTATTGCAAAGAAGTTTGATTTTTTTTCTAACACAACAATAAGAGTATGTTTCAATGGTGAATATCTTGCACTCCATCTGCCAACATCATCACATTGGTATGAAGGTACAGGAGGCTGAAAAAAGAAGCTTGTCTTTTAGTATTATAGTAACACCACTAAGCTCAGAATATCATGTTACAGTTGCTTATGATTTAAATCTTGATGCCCAGTAAAAATTTGAGTAGATGCACTATTTCTCTAGCTTCTTTCAGTACTGATCGTTACATAATTGGCACAGATTTCCACCTTGCGTCCCATCAACAATTGTGGTGATGCTAAACAAATCTTCCCTCAAGGGTTTGGACAGAAAATAATATCTTGTGATAGAATCTCTTTCCTTTTGCCACAGGTTTGACATTGATTAGAATTTTCTGCTACTGTGTTCATTATCCCACCAACCTGACAATACTTTAATGGACTGATAAGAGTGATTGGATCCATACGTGAGTTTCACACATAACTACATCCTTTGCATTCATTAGTTTCTGTATCACAAGGGGTACTGTGCTACAAAAAGTCAAGACAAAAAAATATAGTACTGACATGGAGATTTCTTTCACTTTTTTAGTCTTAGTATGATCATCTATTTTTATATATATAAATATATAGAGATCACAGATTTTAACTTCTTAATTACAAGCTCAGGGTTGACACATCTTTGTAAGGAAAAAAATGTTTTGTCAACCAGCTCTTCTTTTTTTGTGCTGCTCTGGAAAGGAACTCTTTAATGACTGGTGAGCACAAGAATCAAAGAAGACAACCTTTTTACATATCCAGTGTCCGTTTCTTAAAAACTTGCAAGGGGGTGAGAACCCCTTTTGTGTGTGTGCTTTCACGTGGGCATGTGAGTTTGTGTGAAATGCCTATAGAAATGCACAGAGCAGTGTGACTTGTTTTGTGATGGCAATTGTACTCTCAAATGCTTCAAGAATATGCCACTTTAATAATCATTGCCCACATGGATACGGGCTCATGGATATGGCTCTGGTTTGCATTAGATTGCATGACCTGAGTGTAGAGGCTATTTTAAAGCGTGGGTAAATGAGTGTCAGCAAGTAGGCAGACATCAAACCCTTCCTTCCCCCCGCAACAAGAAACAAAGGGCTTCTGTGAAAATTCTCAGAGGTATTGAAATGATTTGCTACAAATATACTTCCTGGTTCTTATAATGATTCTAGAGTTGTTAAGGACAAAATATGAAACCACTTTAAAGTAAGCCAGCCACATTACAGTTAAGATGTTGAACATGTAAATCGTATATGTTCCAATCTCGTTTTCGTATCAAATTATAATTAGCTATCAATTTAGCCATTAAATTAAAGTAGTAAACACACAGCACAATAGGATAAAGTATATTTAAACACTTTTACCAATATATATATATTTACAAACTACTATCAATATATTGTCTAATAAGAAAAACAAAATGTCAGTTTTCAAGACCCTGTATTCCATTTTTTGTTTGTTGTTGTTGTTTATTTAAAAGTTGATAAAATTCAGCATTGCTGGCCCAATTCAGTATCACATGCTTTGCGGAGAAACCATCAGTTTTATAGCCAGGGTGTTCATGTCATACATTGCATAGATAGATCTGGGCAGTGTTTCCCGTCATCTTCATGTTTCACTTTAGAACACTTAGTGGCTAAAGTTAAATTTCCTCATTAACTCAATGTCTACACTAGCACTTTTGTCGGTAAAACTTTTGTTGGTCGAGGTGTAAAAAAAACATGCCCCTGACTGACATAAGTTACATGGACAGAAGCGCTGTGCCATTGGGATACGCTCTCCCATCAACATAGCTACTGCCGTTCACTGGGGGTGGTTTACTTATGCCCGTGGGAGAGCTCTCTCCCATCATCACAGAGCAGCTACACAGGAGACCTTACAGTGGTGCAGCTGCATCGGTGCCACTGTAAGGCCTCTAGTGTAGACACAGTCCGTATCAGTTAAAGCCAACCCATGCAGCAGATTTGCTTGACCCCAGTAAGCCCCACACTAAGAAGTTCTTTCCTCTGGATTTTTTCATTGATTTCTACATACAGTGGAACATGAGGGAGATTTCTCTGAAAATCTCCCCTAGTCCTCAGCCTTCTCATTCTACACATCTTCTGGCCCCTACTTGCACTGCTGCACTTCACATGTCGTCTTTCAGAACATGAGGGATTCAATTTGATTTTTACAATTCAGCATTTATCCTGCAGTAAATTATGTCAATTTCACCCGATTACGCTCTGTCAAGAAGCTTATGTAATGAAATCAACCCAGCTACACTGAGGCACTATCACTGCTGCATCCAGCTTCTGCTGGGTAAAGCAGAGTTGGGGTAGCTTGCAAACAAGCCTCTTGTGGTTCCCTGATTCTCTGCAGTAGCTCTGGTGCTGGTTAGGGCAGCCTGCTGGCTGAAGCACATAGCTGGAGCCCGCATGCTCTTGCCACCTATTCCACTGTCTTGATCCAACACACACCTCCACCCACCTCAGTACGTCTTTTTGGCAGGGAGGGAGACATAGGGACCAGCTATGCCTGCTGGTGAATCTTCCCACACCAGCAGAATCCTCAGCAGGGGACTTGCAGGAGGTGTCAGCTCAATTTGCAGAGAGCAAAAGGAGTGGAAGTTGGCAGAAGATCTGCTCTGCTGAACCAAATTCATCTTTAGTTTAACTTAATTGGCTTCATTAGAGTTATGCCAGGAGTGAATTTTCCCCGTAGTATTTTATCTGTTTTCCTACTATTTTTTTAAAAGTGAGGTAATGTCAGAACATGGAGATCCCTCTGTATGAGAGGTCAAGCACATAGCTGTTGGAGACTCCCTAGCTTGAATGTTTCTCTCACAAATCACATTTTGCTGAGATTTAAAGGAGCTATTAAAACAACAGAACACATGAAATTGGGAATTAAGAAATATAACAGATAGTGGTGTTTATAAATGCAAGAATCTAGATCATTTAATGTGCCTCTACTTACAGCCCCTTTACTCCTAATAGGTATTTTGGTGGTTTTTTGTGTGCCACAACTGAAATAATACTCTTCTGTTTATGATTGTTAAAGTAAGAGAGAATAAATGACACTAATAAACTTTTTAGAAGTCTGGACCCAGAGTCTGAGGCAAAATCTCTGGATTACACAGCCCTCTAGTGTCACATAATCCTGAAGTTCTGTGCAGCTTTGTTTACAGTTTATAAATGGAGGATTTGAATGAATTATATATGGTAATGAATAGTGCAGTCAGCACGCTGTATTTTTTATTTTGGTATTAATTCCATTTATTTTACCCTGTCCCCACCTTGTCAGAATGCTGCAGATTTTTGTATTGACAACTCATCGCTGTATCATAGAGGTTGTCGGGGAGATGCAGGAGGGCGCAGCAGTTGAGTAGGAGGAAGTTGGGGAATAGTGGATTGTGATTTCATCTTAAACTGGAGGAATGGGGGAACCTACTATAAAGGAGGTTTTTAGGTCCACCAACCAGGCCCCGGGGTTACTTTTATGACCCTAGCAAAGGAGACAATCACTGCTTGCTGCGGTAGACAAAAAACACTGCTAATTTCAGAGTTCAGATCCAAAGGTTTATTTTAGCATAGGTACAAGGTGCCACACTCCAGTGATCAGCTGAGGGTGACCAACCAATGATTTGGCTGAGTACATGGCTGTACACAAACAAAGACAAAGACTTAAGTCTCTGTGCAGTCCTTTATACCCAAGATGAAACCATACTTTTATCAACACATGCTCCTCTGATTCATTACATAATAATTAATAATGTTCTATGACCAAATATAAGATTCCTCATTACACCCTAAATTATATAACTTATTTACTTCTGAACCATAACAAAACTATTCATCTGAATATTTGACAGGGATTTGGGGACTTTTCTTGTTTATCCTAATTATATTTGGCAGGATGATCTTAACCTTTCATTGTATCTTCATCCTTGTAACCTCGGCCGTGTCCTGCACCCAAATCAGAGACATGTCAAGAACTGAACAGGATAATTAGTACACTAAATGGCTTTGTTTTGCACTCATTCGCAAAAAGGAGTATTCAAAGGTCTTATGAACCAAACTATTAAACTAAGCCCACATTTATATGGCTTGTAGCACTTGCTTATATATTGCTAGCTCATATGTAAAGTATATATTATCCATTAAATACATGTAGGCCCTTACCATTTTATATGAGGCAAGTTCACCTAATCACTGTCTCACCTCCTTACTCCGACAATGTGCCCCAGACAAGGTCATGGTAAAGGCCAAGATATCCCAGTTCCCTAGAGAGCTTGTGTTGTTATCATTGCAGCACTTTGCTCACATCGTTCTCCACACCTTTTTAGCATCTGAGTATGAATGGTAAAGATCAGCCAAGCTCTGGATGGTCTCCATGTCCTGTGGAGCACCCTTATAGATGCAAGTCTCCCACCATTGTCTGAACCTACCCTCACCGCTTCCATGCAATAGTTAGAAAATTTAGAACTGTTCATGGAGAGCTCTAAATCACATGCTAAGCCAGGTCACAAGAAGCATCACTTGTCCCTAGCTGCAAACCAACCCAAAGATCATGCTCAAATATCAATATAATTAAATAGCCATTTAAGCACTTTTTTTCATTGTTGATTTTAACAAAAATCAAAAAACAAAAACACAGCACCTCTCCTGTGACTCTCCTCCTTTCACTTTACACGTAAGGAAAATCCATTAAGACCAAATACAGAATGTTTTAGATTGATTCCGGCCATGAAAATCAGATTGCCACAAATTTATTTATGGAAACAAAAGAATGCATACGGATTGCACTTATTAACAAGAATGCCAAATTTTAAAAACCACAAAGCTGGCATTTGTTACACTAACCCACAAAGTCTCTACTTTGCTATGCCTGATGAATAAGAAGGAATAGAGCCAAGGAGAGTACAGTATCAAGTGGCATTGTGAAATCCTCAAGCTGAAGCAGTTTCAAAGGGAGACAGAACATTAAAATGCTGAGGATTAGATGCAGAGTGTTGTGAATACATTGTCAGAGAGTGAGAGCAATGCTAACATCCTACTAACGAAAGACAAACAATGCACTGAATGGAGTAACATTTCCATTCTACACAGACACACTCACTGTGATGATCACATTAATGTGCAATTATCCACCCTTGTTGAATGAGCAAACAGCATACACAAACATCTAGAATTGGTGGTAACATGCAGTACAAAGCAAAAGACAACTGACATTTGCTATTAACCGCTTTCTCATCTTTTCTACAGCACAGGAAACCAAATGGAAAAACAAGAAAGCAGGCCTGAGCTCCTAATCTAGTGCACTCATGAAGCAGTAGTTAAAAACAAAACTTTTAGAAATAAGAAAGGGAAAAGATTTAGAGATATTCCTGCTGGAAACTTTTTCAGCAGCCTCTTGTATCTTTATGGGCTTATTTATTGACCCAGATTATTTGCACGGTTATCTGATGAGAACTTGATAGTGGTAATATGAATTGCCCTTAGACTAGAGTTATTGTTTCTAATAAATGGACCATGTAGTTTACAACTCTGTTTTTACATTTCAGATAAGGAACTAATTTGTGTCTGAGCTATATTTTATGGGTGAAATCCTGGCCCCATTGAAGTCAATGAGAATTTTGCCGTTGACTTTGATGAGGCCAAGATTTCAATGAGAAGGGTAATTCCATTTTGCAGAGAACATTGCTATTTGCTTGCATTCTGATTCAGAACCAAAACCAACCATTTTAAACTTCACTGTGAAAGGGAGCAGATCCCTGACTCCAGGGCAATCTGCCTGGCAGGCTACCTCCCAGCCACAGACCCTGGAAACCTGGGTCCCTGACTCTGAGGCAATCTGCTTGGCAGGCTCCCCTCAGCCTGCCAGCTAGGCTGCAAAGGAGACAAGCAGGTGGGCTGACAGGAAACCAGGCAAGTTTCCCATAGAATCCTACCTGGGTTTAAATCGAACTGGTTCCATGAATAATGTCTATTTTGATGGATTGGCAAATTCTGATGAAAAAACGTTTGTGGAATTTTTCTGACCAGCTCTAATTTTAACCTGTATCCAACCATGCAGCTTCAGCATTACGCTGAGTCACATATGCATGAGGGATTTTTGTTTCATAGTGCACTGGAAGTGCTCTCTCTCTCTCCATTCCCTTATTCCTATTCCAGCCCTAGTAAATCTGTCAGGCTACATCTTTCAGGAAGCAGGCAGCACCTAGTGGTGAAGGGGTTTTTCTGTTACTAAGGGATCAGAAATTGGCCCTTTTCTGTTTTAATTCGTCACTGAGGAGGAAAGAGGTAATGGTAGGGCAGTTCTCTTTCAGCCTCACCTCAGTCCCTGGAAAAATCATGGAGCAGATCCTCAAGGAATCAATTCTGAAGCACTTAGAGGAGAGGAAAGTGATCAGGAACAGTCAGCATGGATTCACCAAGGGCAAGTCATGCCTGACTAATCTAATTGCCTTCTATGACGAGATAACTGGTTCTGTGGATGAAGGGAAAGCAGTGGACGTGTTGTTCCTTGACTTTAGCAAAGCTTTTGACACGGTCTCCCACAGTATTCTCGCCAGCAAGTTAAAGAAGTATGGGCTGGATGAATGGACTATAAGGTGGATAGAAAGCTGGCTACACTGTCGGGCTCAACGGATAGTGATCAATGGCTCCATGTCTAGTTGGCAGCCGGTATCAAGTGGAGTTCCCCAAGGGTCAGTCCTGGGGCCGGTTTTGTTCAATATCTTCATAAATGATCTGGAGGATGGTGTGGATTGCACCCTCAGCAAATTTGCAGATGACACTACACTGGGAGGAGAGGTAGATACGCTGGAGGGTAGGGATAGGATACAGAGGGCCCTAGACAAATTGGAAGATTGGGCCAAAAGAAATCTGATGAGGTTCAACAAGGACAAGTGCAGAGTCCTGCACTTAGGACGGAAGAATCCCATGCACCGCCAAAGACTAGGGACCGAATGGCTCGGCAGCAGTTCTGCAGAAAAGGACCTAGGGGTTACAGTGGACGAGAAGCTGGATATGAGTCAACAGTGTGCCCTTGTTGCCAAGAAGGCCAATGGCATTTTGGGATGTATAAGTAGGGGCATTGCCAGCAGATCGAGGGACGTGATCGTTCCCTCTATTGGGCACTGGTGAGGCCTCATCTGGAGTACTGTGTCCAGTTTTGGGCCCCACACTACAAGAAGGATGTGGAAAAATTGGAAAGAGTCCAGCGGAGGGCAACAGAAATGATTAGGTGACTGGAACACATGAGTTATGAGGAGAGGCTGAGGGAATGGGGGACGTTTAGTCTGCGGAAGAGAAGAATGAGGGGGGATTTGATAGCTGCTTTCAACTACCTGAGAGGTGGTTCCAGAGAGGATGGGTCTAGACTGTTCTCAGTGGCAGCAGATGACAGAACGAGGAGTAATGGTCTCAAGTTGCAGTGGGGGAGGTTTAGGTTGGATATTAGGAAAAACTTTTTCACTAGGAGGGTGGTGAAGCACTGGAATGCGTTACCTAGGGAGGTGGTGGAATCTCCTTCCTTAGAAGTTTTTATGATCAGGCTTGACAGAGCCCTGGCTGGGATGATTTAGTTGGGGATCGGTCCTGCTTTGAGCAGGGGGTTGGACTAGATGACCTCCTGAGGTCCCTTCCAACCCTGATATTCTATGAGTCTATGATTCTTTCCTTTCAGCTAAAATACATTAAGCTGCAATCTACTGGACTTTTCTTGGACCTTACTTAGGCAAAACTCCCCAGGGAAGACAAATCCAGTCTCCCTAAAAGTCAGTGAGCATTTGACCTGAGAAAGGAGTGCAGTATTTGACTTTCAGTTCTGAGTAGCAGAGAAGGGAAGAACTGTAACTTCTCCCAAGCTAGCGCAAGGCTACACTACAGCCCTGTGTCAGCACAGTGGCACCCATGCCGCTGTGCCGCTGTAGCATGTCTGGTGACCATAGGTGCTGGGGGTGCTGCACCTATGGTCACCAGCCCTTAGAGGCCAGTCATTTAGACAGCTGTGTGGGTGTCCCTCCATGAGCTGCTCCGATATCTCCACTGAACTTGGCACGCCCACTCAAATCATCTGAGGCAAGAATTCTTGCAGTGTATCTGTATTCTGTCCACAGGCGGTCTTATTTGTTCTTCCAAAAAGGCTGGAGGGATAGTTGGTGGCTAATTGGGAGAAGCAGCGATTTCAGAATGAAACACAGCAAGTTTGTGATGTAAAGAGGAAAAGGAGTTAGAATCAACAGGATTGCATAAGGAGTAAGGCAGTTACCATACCACTGTCCAGCTTTTGCTTGGCTTCTCCTGGCTAGATAGCTTTCATTTTACACTTTTTACAGCCTACCTGGCAGCTCCCCAACGTGCAGGTAGTTGAAGGCTTCCTAGCTCAGAGAAGTTTGCTAGGCTGATGCTAGGCCTTACAGGCACACGGTCTTGTCCTGTATCTGTCTGTCCCAGGCTGTAGCTCTGCTCTCTGAAACAGAACTAAGTGATGCCGAAGTCCCTATTCTAAGAAGCATAAATAATGTGAGCCCCAAAGCCCATCATTTCTGACAAGTTTATTTGAATGACTCATTTCCAAAGTGTGTCCAGTGAGCTGTCTTCTAAAGCTCACAGCGGACCTTATTTATACATCCCTGTTACCCTAACGGAGTGGATGAGACGGTGTTCCATCTTCCCAGCTGATGCTCAGACTGGTAGCTGAAGGTAGTACTGACCTCACCCCAGATCGCTGAGAGAAACATGAGTTACGGGGAAAACCCCTGGAGATGTGTGTTTGGAAACTAAAGACTAATTATATGAATGTCTGCTAAGGAAATGCACTAAGCACCATTTGCCCATGTCACTCTGTAGTTTAGTATAGGTCAAACTGAATTACACAAACAAGCTTTGCCCAACAAATGCTGTATTTCTTGCGCCCACTTTAGCACGGTTTGCAGGCTATTAGAGGGAGAGAGAGAAGGCAGCTATCAATTTCTCTCCACCTTGTTTCACGCACTTCTCAGTGTCACCTAATCTTGTCTGGCTTGAATGGCCAATTTTCCTGAATGGCCCATCAGCTCATCTAGAATGAAGACTAGTGCATATGCTGGTCATATTCACTTCACAAAACAGCACAGAGGTGACTTTCTATCTTCCTTCTAAATAGCCTCTGGAGAACTCTGCATCAATGTTTAATTTGGCAACATGCTGCAGCCAGAAGAGATAATAACAGTTAAAATCCTGTTCACATCTTTTTCTTCTTGACAGGATCTATTCCACCCCCAACTTCACCCCTTATTTTCCAGACTCAGACAGCTGGGTGTACTACTGTAGCTGTTAGAAAACACTCTACATCAGTGGTTCCATTGTGGCAAAATATTGCTTCTTTCTCTTGCCTTGTGTTCTGGATTGTCCTATTGTTCTGGTCATCCAGCAAAGCCAGCAGAGAATTTGCCAATTTGCTGAAACCAGAATTAGCTCAAAATGCCACAACATCAGCAGAAGTTTGCAGTCAATACTGTGTGAGATGTTTTGGTTTTCTCTTTGGGGTTGTTTTTAGAATTTCATCCTGAGTGTCTGTCCGTTTATGTTTATATCATTATATATATATATATATATATATATATATATATATATATATATATATATATATATATATATGTTTATATGTGAGTGTTATGTTATACGGATACATTATACATACCTCTATGGATCATTTAGGCACTTAAATGAGTCAGCCAGATAGAATCATAGAATCATAGGCCTGGAAGAGACCTCAAGAGGTCATCTGATACAGTCCCCAGCACTCATGGCAGGACTAAATATTTAACAGTGCTCAGCACCCAGGCCCACATCCACAGAGAGATGTAGGCATTGCAACTTGTACTATACAATGCCAGGGGAGAGAGATAGGCACTTTAGACTGCAATCCACAAAAACCAGCATGCCAGGTGAGGAGCAACCTAAGCTACCCAGTGGGAGATGCTGATGAGAGGGATGTGCCCTAAGCCCCTCCCCGTCATGGAGATAGGTTCAGGGAGGTGCCTATCTCCACAAATGGTAACCCCCGACCTGGAGTCTGACACCTTAGGCTCTTCTTATTGGAATGAGTTAGATATCTCCACACAAAACAGGAGGAGGAGGAGGAGGTGCCATGCCCCATCTTATAATTTTTAGTCCAGTGGTTAGAGCACTCCACCGGGATACGGGAAACCCAGATTCAGGTCCGCATTCTTTGACACAGAGGGGGAAGAAAGGATTTGAGCAGGGGCCTCCTACTTCTCAGGACAGTGCACTAACCACTGAGTGATGGAATATTCCAGTGCGGTGGAATCCCTCAGTCTTTCCTGTTGAAGCTTTTCCACTCTGGCTAAATACTTTAACAGCCACTGAGCCAGGGAGAGAGCATGAGAGGGAGCAAACTGTAGAGCAGTGATCAGCGGACCCATCTGGCAGGCGGGAGAAGCTGGGGGGCCCAGTCTCCCTGCACCAATCACTCTGTCATTAGTTATCCATAATGGAACAGCTTCAACAGAAGAGAATGAGGGAATCCCGTATCAGGCTATCCCATAGCTCAGTGGTTAGGGTACACTTCTGAGAGGTGGGAGATCCCTGTTCAAAATCTTTCTTCCCATCAGGCAGATGGGGGGAACTGAGTCTGGATCTCCCATGTGCTGGGAGAATACTCTGACCACTGGGCTAAAAGTTATAAGGTGGACACTACCACCACCAGATTTCAAATAGAGCCTGAGTTGATAGATATGCACAGAGGCTGCCTACCAGATTGGGACCTCCACACAGCTTACGTGGCCAAGCATCTATCTTCCTCCAGTTTGTGAATTGCTCTGGGACTTAAATGAGAGGGATGCAGCAGTGCACATGCCCAGAGGCTGAAACATAGGCACTTAGAGAACTTTTACCTTGAAAACATAGACACCGAGTGTGTTTAGGTGCCTACAAGATTTAATGAAGGTTCTGTGGCTCACAGTGGAGCCAAACTAGGACTTAGGCACCTAAACCCGGGTTTGGGTGCCTAAGTACCTTTGTGGATCTGGGCCATGCCCCTTTGAGTGTAAAGTGCTGACAAATGGACGCCGGGTTTGCACAGATGTAAATGATTAAACAAGGTGCAAGGCAAGGCAGGGTCAGGTCCCTGCTATCTTTAGTCACTCACCCATCAGTACATCCAGACTCATGCAGCTGTGAACTTTTCTTTTTTAGTGGCTAACTATGTAATGAATTCCTGGCCACCAACACTCACCATGGCTGCCCTCCAAACAGCACACGCATGGCATGAAGAACGGCACTCAAGACCAGCTGTCCTGAAATGGCAGCTGCCATGAGGTAGGTCAAGGGCTGCATTGCAGTGGGCTGAAGCACAGCCCCTACAGGTGGCTGTCTTAATGAGGTTTAATGTGACAAGGGGGCCCATCAATAAGAGGCAGAGATGCTAGAGAAGGGGATTAATATAGCACCAGGAGAGTGAGAACACTGGCACTCCGATAATGATACCGTTAAGTTTTAATATGTTTGTTACAAGTAAATTCTACTCATTTGTCAAAAACCAGTTTCTGCTGCTTCAGCAACAGGAAAATATCCATTAGCTAGCCAGTCAGTAGGGTTTATAGCCACGAGAAAGCAACATAATCACAAAAATGGAACATATCTGATTTTCACTAGTTTTGTAGAGGTGACTCGTAATAACAAAGTGCAGCTTCCTTTGTAACAGAGTGCTTCCTATGGAGCCCCCTCAGCGGGGTTATCCTCTGTTTCCAATCTGCCTTTGTGCAGCTGGCCTTTTAAATTAGTCAGAACCAACAGCTGTAGCCTTAATATGTCCATTCTGCATCTGACTGATGCTTGCTGTGGCTCCTCCTTTTCCAGCAAGTAAGCGTTATTTGTGCCTGTTATGTTTTCCATTTCTTATTCCTACGGAGAGGGCACATTCCCATTTACATACACACACACAACCCAGTATGCACTATAAAAGAGTCATTGAAAGGATTTTATTTTGCCGCCACTTTCGTGACAGAGACCTAATAGGTCAGTAGAAGCCTGGGCTGGAATTTGATTTTTATAGCAGTTTAGAGCTTGGGTCTCTGACAGAGTTCTCACAGCAACTGTAGAATAATTGTGGAAAATAATAAGACTGCAGCTATTAATAGTATCTGCAGTGTTGTTAAGTATGCCCACACCCACACCCACACCAAGAAAAGAAAAAAGGAAACAACAACCTAGCAATCATCCCAGACTTGTGCATCTTTGTGCTTTGCCATTAGAAAGTTTGTCATTTCTTGCTTTCAATTTGAACCAAAAAATGTAAAAGCTCACTAATGCCTCAAAAAAAAAATCTCAATTTTCATGCTGGAACAATTGTTCAAATGATGACCTATTTTTTTAAAAATATGTTCCCAGAAAGTGAATAGGGTGAGATATTGATGATCAAAGCTCTCGTCCTGTTTTGGGATTCTGATGGTAGCATGCCTAAGCCACATGAGGTTTGCTCTCGCTGCTTATGATAGCATCTGACCCCTCAACTGAATTACAGCTTTCTAATCATACTCTCCCTACCCATTATCCAAGAGCCTGAACTACATTACAGAAAAGCTACACAATAAATTACCTCTGCAGCTACTAGATTTTCTTAATCACACTTTTTTTCCCTTCCTAACAGTCTGCTCCAGGGAGGCTTGACTAGTAAAAATGAATTCAGAATCCTCAGCAAATACAAGGAAGGGAAGCACTTGACATTTTCCAGATGTCCTCAGAGAGGCACTGCTTGGCCCATTATTTTTCCATTGACCTGTGAGTTTGTACTAAGTCCAGCACAGGAAAGTTTATAAGGGTTTCACAAGGCAGTGCTCGGGAATGTAAGTGTCATTTCTTCCCTCAAGGCATATTATTAATGTTGTGCTTCTCAAGCCTGTTTGTCTCATGATTTGTCAGGTCAAATATGTTAAAGCCAGTATATTTGGGAACCACAAAGCAGCTAGACCCTGAAATGCTGTGTTCCTGTTCATTAGTAAGGAGAGTTTTTTGGGGGGTCGGGGGTCTATTTACAGTCATTATATTTTTCTTGCTGAGCCTGCTTTTTTCATCCACCTTGACATTAACATTCTGTTAACACAAACTCATGTCTGTAACTGGGCATCTTCCTAAAATATTCGCATGTGCTATTAAATCTTGCTTTCCAGGCAAAGCAGCCAAGCCTGGTGCAATATCATGTTGTTAGACAAAGGCATTTGGAAGAGGCTAAAGATTTTATTTTCAAAATCAATACTTTATTTTGTTGTCTTTGGAAAAGCCCCTTGAAGTGCTTAAAGCACAGTTTGAGAGTTAAGGTCCCATTCAAATATTCAACAACAGATGGAGACAATAACTAATGCTCCCAAAGAATAATTTGATTTGCCCTGCCTTTTGCCTGCAAACTTTGCCAGTGTCAGACAGATCGTACCTTGTTCGTTTTCCTGCTTCATACTATACATATATTCATGAATATGTGTTTTCATGGACAAAAGTGTTAGGGAAAATTATTTCTGTCATAGTGTTACTCTACTGCTGACTCGTGTGCATATTTTAAAGCATAAGCATTTGTAATGACTTGTTGGAGAGTCAAGTCAACAATCACCTGACCACTATCAGAGACCTATTTTTTGTGAAGACGACATTAAGTAATATATTTTAGTTCTGGTGATAAGACCCCAGAGGTCACATTTTGGAGTAGATACTAAACACTCTCTAGCAATGTATTGCTGCAAAGACACTTTAGCACATGTTTAGGAAGATTTTTGTTTCCAGTTGGTCTGAATCTGATTAGGAGAAATGATGGGACTTTTCTCACTTAAGTAAAAAGATACAGTGGAGGGTGTTGTTATCTTGAGATAATCAGATCTCTAAAGCATTAAAAGGTGGGATCCATGGTTAAGTACCTCAAAATCCAGAGGTATCAGGAACTCAGCTGAAAAGTCCTTATTGCTATTATGAAAAGTCTTTACTGGGAAAACATAGTCATCAGTTGCACATATTGAAGTAGTCTCTGACCAGAGATGGTTGTTGGGGTATGAGGATGGCATAGACCAAGGGGAAACCATTCCCCACCAGCTGACTGGGACCCCGTTGTGCAACTCCCTCCCAGAGTTGCTTCAGCCCTGATGATCATTTTAGAAAACAATCCTACAATCCATGGCCAAATGATTTACCGAAATGGAGACAATGGGCTCCCAGTCTGGGGTTGCCAAGTGGTGGAGGATCAGAAAACCATCTCTCAGTGGAAGTTTCAGTTAAATGGTGGGTTCACAAAGAAATATGCACTTTCCTTTTATATCTTTGTTCGCGAAGCCATATGGGCTTCCAGTCCTGCTTCCCTTGAAGCCAATGTGAATTTTGTGATTGACTCCAAGGGGAGGAGAAGTGGGCCCAGTAAGCTTGATGCTTGCAAGTTCTGTGCTTATTTCCTCAGTGTACATTTGCAGAACTCCATATATGATGCTTATTTTATTAGCTCCTAATAACAATAGTAATAAAGTGTGGGGCAATCTTTTACACTGTTGCTAATATATTCAGTACTGTATGTATATATACTTGACACCTCAGTGAAGACTTTGACATGCCTTATTCATTCTAGCTATTTTTTATGGTATTGTTTTGTTAGATTGCTTTACCATAAAAAGAATAAAACTGTAACTGCTCTGACATTACAATTGTCCTATTCATTTCTATTTAATACAAAGCTGTCCATGTTCATCAGCTCTCCCCGTTCTTCATCTTATCACCTTCATTTTACTCCATGAAGGAAATGTATTCTGGTGGGTTGAAAACAGGGCTTTCAATACCCTCTGATGGACTACAATAAATATCTAAAGTAAGTACATGGCTTGTGTCTTGTGGTTTCTTCTTAGCTGAATAAGAAAGGTGTTCTCTACAGTCTATCAAGCCCATGATTCACAGGCACTGGAAGAGTGATGAGATAAGATGAATCTTCCAAATCTTTTATGAACCTCTCTTTCTATAGTATCCTCTGGGTTGGATGAGTTATATTCATGAGGGAGGTATGTGACGCTAAAGTATGTTAGGGAAATGAAGAACTATGGAGGTGCCCTGATGCCCCATGCCCCCATTTCAAAATACACAATATATATTGACATAAACCAAGATATCAGGTCTAAAATTTCAGTCAGAATTTGCAGATTCTGCTTATTTAAGGGATTATTACGAGGGATTGCTGCCACTGAAAATAATGAAGACAGCTGCCTTTGACTACAACTAAGAAGACCATTTGATAATGATACCATAAAAAACCATGATTTCCGTTACATTTTGAATCAGAGAATTTGAGGACTCATTTTATGTTGATATTTTATTTTGTCTTTTGTGCCATTTAATAAATATCTGTCTTGGCAAGTGTAAGGTAGTTTGTTCATAAGTCTACTATACATGGGCCATCAGCTTATATCTGAGTACATACAGTAAAACAACAGTAGTATTTTAATTGCAAGTTAGGGCTTGATTCTTTAAAGAATGTGGGAATGTGCCCATTAAGCAGAGTCTATCATAATCCAAAATTCTGCTCTTTTATTTTTTTGCCCCATTTCAGTTACTGCATTTGACTCTAACATACTAACAGCTATTGACTTTCAAGAAAGACTCATTTTTATTTTTTCTGCCTTCACAACTCTATCTTTTTGCTACTAGCCACAATCATCATATCTAGTCTTTGGCCAAGGGAGTAAGAGACCTGCATTTCCTTGTCCATCCTTATTTGACACAGCATTCACAAGCATCCCTCTGACTGTTAGGTCATTAATGCTCCACCCAATGCCCAAAACACTATTACTACAGAAGCCTATAGGGTTCTTGTTTTAATGTGGATCACACAAAACAAAGCTCTGTAGAATAGCATCCACAAGATCAAATCACACTCCCCTCCCTGGCAGGGGGGTTGTAAGAAGTAATTAATTAATTCATTACTGTTTGAAAACGTTCTTCGCAGATACTATAAAGTGCTCTGGATGTGACGGTATTACCGATAGCAGCAATCCCAGCTTCTCAGCCCAGAAAGTCAAACACATCATTTAGGCACTCTCAGCAGCTGCCAATGGCCAGTGTAAGGTAGTTACAAGTCTAGGCACGATCTGTCTATGAATTTGGCTGCCATAAACTGCCTAGAGAAGCTGTTTTCAAACCAGATTTTTGAATCCTCACGTGCAAAGAATATGCTGAAAGTGCATGCTGTCCAGCACATCATTACAGGACTGAGCAGAGGGACTGTTCACAAATGTTCCTGTCACACACTTTGTGACACAGCAGGCAGCCCCTGCACTATTGCTAATGACTCTGCTACCATGACTAATATTAACTGTCAGGAAAGGTTCTTAAAAGGCAATAAAATCATTCTGAGGCATAACTATCCCCCAACTTGTTCACCAGCCCAGTAGTTGCCAACGCTCCAGGATTGTCCTGGAGTATCCAGGAATAAGAGATGAATCTTTAATTAAAGATATGTCATGTGATGAAACCTTCAGGATTACATCCAATCAAAATTGGCAATCCTAAGAATGAAGTTGTTCAAGGTAGAAAAAGTCTGCCTTAGGGTGCCAATTTAGACTTTGGGAGGAGTCCATTTTAACCATGATTCCAAGAGCTACTTAGGCCGCTGAAAACTCTAGTATTTTTGCAGATAATAACTTAGAAATTAGCTGATAGGAGCACTGTATGTAATACCTATATAAAGAAAGAAAAATATACAAACACCACTTAAAGCCATATTTTAAGTTTATATGTAAGTTTAGAACAATCAGGAGATAATACAGCAAAATATTCTGAATCCTAAGCCTTGAGGTATCAGTTTTGAAGCCTTAACACAGATATCAGAAACATGTTACTCGTCCTCTGACTCTAGATTAAATCTGATCAATGTACAAGAAAGATTTTTTAAGTCCTGCCCTTGCTTAACCCTGAAAGCCAAATTGGGTTCGTTCTGCTTCTTTCATCTTCACCAGTAATGCATTCAACAATTCTGTTGATGTATGAGGCCAAACAGAACACAGCTTGCTTTCCTTGACTGATGTTGGTTCCTGCACCATTAAGAATAAAAGCATATTTGTATACATAAAATAAACAGATCTGACATGAAATAGAGAAAGTAAGTGTATTTGATTGTGGTGACATTTTTACAGAGCTGCTTTTCTGACCACAACTGGACTTTAAAGACAAACATTTATTTTTCTCAGGCTGGACATACAAGACATGCCATTGAGCAATCTTATTACCCCTCATCTGAGGCATTGGCTAGGCACATCTTGAGGGTAGAGTAGCAGAATGGGGATCAGAGTTGCAGTACATTTCCAGCTCTAATACAAACACATTCTGACATCTTGTGGCAAGTCACTTAAGTGACACTAGTTAGGTTTAAAATTTTAATGTATATTCTTACTTTGTTACTAACTCTTGAATACAATCATTGAAATAACTGTAGAAAAATCTAGATTACTTTCTATTATTTAGGCTACTTACCTTTTGCAGTTCACCAAGCTTGGAATAGATCTTTTAACTTTTGAAAACATCCTACAAGGGCAAGGCCCCCGTAAGTTTATACTGCACCTGCTGCGGGTTCTAGGGGTGTTACCCTACTACAAATAATAGGAGACTGGAAACTGACTTTAAACAGGAGTGAAAGAGACATTCTCAGTTTCATTCCTGCACTTCTGTTTAAAGGCTAATTAGTTTCCAGAAGGCTCTGAAACACAACGTTATAGTGATTGAGTTCCAGTTCTCACAGGAGAATATTTAAAAACAAACACCAAGAAAATGCCACATTTTAAAGTTGAGGGGGGGGGAAATGAGTCTTGTTTATTATTGAGAATATATATAATGTACCATTCTGTGTTTAAACGCTTGTGCCTCAGTTCCCATTGCTGCAAAATGGGAATAATAATACTTCCCTGCCTGACATGTAGAATGATAAGGCTTAGATTGAGATCTGTGGGACCTTCTTAATTGTTTGTGTGGGCCCTAGCACAAAGGGGGACGCCTACTGAGTAAGGTCTTTGGGTGCTACTGTAACATCAGCTGTTGAAATGCCTGCTGGTGGTAGCTGAAGGGGACTTACATGGTGGGTGGGATGTTGGTGGAGTACAGGTGAACCTCTGTGTTGGCCAGCAGCACAGCCCTCATCCCCTGTGAGCTCAGGGCCTGCTGGCAGAGTTTGCAGCACAGCATGGAAACACACCTGCCCTTGAAGCTGCAACCTTTAGTGGACATGATGGCTCTGGACCAGAAAGATCTGTCCCCTGTCTCTTTCCAGGCAGAGGTGAGGGGGCTCCCTGCTTCTGTGAGGGCAAATGATCCCCAAGATCCACTTACTTGTTCCTAGTCCCCCACCCTTCTTCAGCTCCCCCTCCCTCAGGATCCTTGCCCAGGGACTGTTCCCCCTCAGCTGCTCTTCCCACACTCACTGCCCCCTCCATCAGGGCACAGCCCTATTCCCTCACCTCTCCCTTCCCCTGGAGATTAACTCCTCTTTCCCCCCCAGCCTCCCTCCCCAGAATCCAACATCACCCTTCCACCAATGGCAGCCCTGTGCTTCCCCCATCCTTTACACACCCCCCCAACGGGGTACCCTATGCTCCCACCACCACCACCAGGGGCTCTGTGCTCCCCCTCCCACGCTGACTGACTCCTCCCTTCCCTGCCCCGCCCCCAGAGGCAGCTGACTGGTGGAGGCAGACAAGGGGGCGGGGCGGGTGAGCTAGTGCAGCGGACTAGCTGGCCACAGGCGCCACAGCCAGAGAACCCCGACTCCTGGAGAAGGGACATGCCTGCATGGCACTGCAGGGAAGAGCTCCGCCTGGGCAGGGCCGGCGCCAGGATTTTTGCCTCCCCAAGCAAAAAACTTTTTGGCCGCTCCCCTCCCCCCCCGCTTTTTTTTCATGCCCGCCCCTGGCTCCGCCCCAACTCCACCCCTTTCCCCAAATCCCTGGCCCCGCCTCCTCCCCCCGGCGTGCCGCATTTCCCCCCCCCCCACATTGCTTCCTGCGGCTTCCCCCCCCCCTCCCGCAACCACCTGCCCTAGCTCACTGCCGCTCCGCCTGCTCCCCTGAACACGCCGCCGCTCCGCTTCTCCCCCCTCCCTCTCAGGCAAGGGAGAGGCAGCGCGTTCAGGGGAGCAGGCAGAGCGGAGGTGAGCCGGCGTGGGGGGGGGGGCAGGAAGTAACGGGGGGGGCGGGTAGAGGAACCGCTCCCCGCCCCAGCTCACCTCCGCTCCGCCACCGCCGACTCTCCCGGCCGCGCCCCCGCTCGGCTTCTCCTGCCGTGTGCCAAAAAGCTGTTTCGCGTGCGGCAAGCCTGGGAGGGAGGGAGCGAGGGGCGAGAAGTGGAGTGGCACGGTCAGCGGAGCAGGCGGAGGCGAGTTGGGGCGGCGGGGGCACATTTCTAGGGGCGGCGTGGCCAGCGCCGGAATGTTGCCCCGAGAAATGTGCCTCGCCAAGCACCTGCTTGTTTTGCTGGTGCCTAGAGCCAGCCCTGCGCCTGGGGCTGGTGCGTGTCGCATGAGCAACCCTCCCGTAGGAAACCTGGGGGAGGCAGGTGCCCCCCACCCTCCCAAAATGACGCCCCTGCTGCCTTGTGGGTTTTCATGCAACTTTGGGGGACTGGGCTTGAGGGTCCTCAGTGTGCTCTGCAGTGCGTATTCACCTCAGAGCAGACCCCCTCAGCCAAACCACGAGGAACAAAGTTTTATTGTGTAAGGAAATATAGACCAGGTGTACAGTCCAGCAACCTCCTCTCTGCCTGCCTCAGGCTCCCAGCTTCAGTGCTGAAACTTCTTGCTGGGCCTCAGGAAGAGGATACTTCCTGGCAGACACCAAGCAGAACTCCCAACATGGAGAAGTTTGGGGTCTACAACTTGCAGTTCCTACCACTGCTACTGAAGCACACTGGACCTTGGGCTACATGGGTTTCAGTTAAATACAAACCCTTTTAGAACTCCCAGTCTAATGTGCTAATCCCGGTTGAGGGGCAGGAGATTAAGCCAAATCTTACAATACATTGAAAAGAGTGCATTAGAACAAAACTAATGAAATATACAAAAGGTGGTGACACATTCTACTACTCTTATATAGGGAAAACCCCTTCAAAGGGTTCAAGTGATTTAGAAGCCACATTCCTGTTTTCAAAAGAGATTGAGACACTTAGGGCTAGATTCACAAAAGGATTTAGACATCTAACTGCCACTTTAGGTGCCTAAATCCCAGAATCAGGTCCCACTGGGAGTCAAAAAGGCCCTGCTCTGCTGCCATTAAACTCTGTAGGCACCTAAACTTGTTCGGCACTTACCTTTTTGCAGTTAACATTTCCTAGGCACATATGTTTCTGCCTCATGTGCACCGCAGCCACACGTCAGGTGTTCAGATGACTCAGTCTCAGAGATGCACAAACCCAGGAGAATAGGCATTCCTGCACCTCCCCGCCTGCAGGGCCTGAGCCTGCCTACCTGATTGGCCCCTGTGTGCGAGTTCGCAAAGAAACAGCCAGGTAGAGGGGAACCTTCCTTGTAACTTTTACCACAGTGGTTAGGATAATTGCCTGAAATGCAGGGGATCTGTGTTCAAGTCCCCTCCTCCACCTGATGAGGAGAAGGGAGTTAAAAAGGGCTCTGCCACCTCTCCGTTGAGTGCTCTATTCACTATGCTATGGCATATTAGAGAGACAAGGTGGGTGAGGTAATATCTGTTATGGGACCAACTTCCACTGGTGAGAGAGACAAGCTTTCTAGCCACACCGAGATCTTCCACGGGTCTGGAAAAGGTACTCCTAGCGTCACTGCAAAATGCAAGGTGGAACAGATTGTTCAGCACACAGGTGCTAACTTTTATTTTTCCTGGTGGGTGCTCCATGTCCGCTCTGCCCCAAGGCTCCGTCCCCCTGAGACCCTGCCTGCTCTCCGCCTCTGCCTGCCCCGTCCCTCCGCCTTCCCTCCTCCTCCTCCACCCACTTGCTGCTCTCCATCATGCCCCAAGCGCCTCCCATCAGCCACCAAACAGCTTTGACTTGCGGGTGCTGAGCACCCCCAATTATTTTTTCTGGGCTTATGTCAGCCCCAGAGCACCCACGGAGTCAGTGCCTATGGTTCAGCATAAGTAGTTAGCACATAATGAGCCACTCTGTCTTGAATGGTCCTTACAATAACAGCTCTGCAGCCATAGGACAAAAAGGGGGTTTAGAGATTGTTGTAATAAGCCATAAAGCCAGTGACGCTGGTCAGTCTGTGATTTTTAGCGTCTAGCGGAGTAATGAATTTAAGCACCCAGGCTCATCTTTTGGAAGTGTTTTGCAGGTTTCCTTTGAGGATGAGGACTGATAGCTCGGACCGAGAGTGATCACGTTGTGAAAAGTGTTCACCCGCAGGTGATAGCGTGTTTTTGTCTTTTATCTGTAAGCAGTGTCAGGATGAGCTCCACCCTGACATCTGGTGGTGAGGTGTGGCAAGTTGTGGAAAAGAACTTCAGGGGCTGATCTCATTTGCATAGGCACACCCACCTCGCCTAGAATGAGACCATAGCTGCCCAAATGGTCACTTTGGCTGCTGTGGGATCCCCAGTGTCTCTGTTATTGGGGCAGGAAGAATAAATTGTTATTACCCTGATTATGGGAACTGTGCTTGGAACTGTATGTGGCCTTTTGTTATGATGGAGGGATTCACCATCAACTAAGTGGCACTCGCTAGGCAAGGGTCATGGGTTCCAAAACTGTGTGAATGGAGAGAGGCTGGGGACAAGTATTAATACTTGGTGGCATGGGTCCCTTGGTGAGGGCCTTATATGCTAATTGCGCTTTCTCCTTTCTCCACTGTAGGATATCAGAGCTAATTTTGATTTCATTAGAAGTCTAGTTACAGGCTGCTGAGCTCATTTTGGGCTGACAGTGCACCAGCACTGGGGCTCCCCTACTACAAGCTGAATTCACCTAAGAGCTGAAATCACTGAGTGTTGTGTTAAGTAGTGGGGGAGCCTGAAGCTATATTGTGGAGCGGTTGGCGGGCCGGCTGGAGTGCCTTGCGGACCGGCTGGTGGAGCAGTTTGTGGATGGCAGGAGATGCTTGTGGGCTGTGGAGCTGAGCGAAGGAGTTCGTGGGGCGGCTGGCAGAGCGGAGCGCAGCTGAATGAAGGAGTTCGTGGGGCGGCTGGCAGAGCGGAGCGCAGCTGAATGAAGGAGTTCGTGGGGCGGCTGGCGGAGCGGAGCGCAGCTGAGCAAAGGAGTTCATGGGGCGGCTGGCGGAGCAGAGCGCTGCTATGGAGCTATGGGGCGGTCAGCTTCAGATCATGTAGGGTGCCTCTTACCCCCATCCCATTTCCACCCAGGTTGGGAGGTAAAGCTCTGCAGATAAACTTTCGAACTCTGGGGCTGCCCTGACCAGGGACAGAGACTTTTGGGGCATTGGACTTTTGGGACTTTGGGTGATTTGGGGTTGCTGGACTCAAGAACCAAAGGGAAAAGGGCATGCCCCAATTTGCTTGGGGTGGGTGTTTTGCTCATGGGTTGTGTTATGAATCCTGTTGGTGGTGTTTCCCAAACATAATGCCACATTGTTTCTCTCTGTTATTAAAAGGCTTTTGCTACACTCAGACTATGTGCTTGCGAGAGGGGAAGTATTGCCTCTTGGAGGCGCCCAGCGGGGGTGGTATATATTTGTCCCAGGTCACTGGGTGGGGGCTCGAGCCGGTTTGCATTGTGTTATTGGAATGGATCCCCTACATATTGAACCCGGCCCTTGTTGCTGCCAACTCTGACGGGCAGAAGGGTTACATATCATTTTCCTGTGCGAGTTCATTCGAGAGCGCAGTGATTGTCTAGTTTCACGCACATCGTTGTTATTGGGGCAGTTAGCCCACTGGATGGGGTACACCACATGTTGTGATAGGCATGTGTAGCATCAATGGATCTTGAAAGGTGTGTTGTGGGGGAGCAGGGAGGTAGCAGTGGAGATCTGGCTGCAGGTTTTGCATCTGTGGGTCTGGTGCCGCTATGGGTATGCCCTGATCTCTCCTGTTGAAGAGAGGATCCCACTGTTCTACTGTGGATAAATAACGAGAGAGTCATCAGGCGACAGACAGAGTGAGCATGAGCCTGACTCTCTAGTCTGGTGATTAGAGCACTCATGTGGGAGACACCGGATCCAGTTGCCTTGTGCCATTGAATTTTTAAAATAATATAGCCACAGTGGAACAACTTCAGCAGGAGAGATGGCAGACGACCTCCCCTCCTTATCAGACAAGCCCAATGGATAGGGCACACACATGAGAGATGGCAGATCCCAGTTCAAATTCCTTCTTTCTCTCAGGTGGAGGGGGTGACTTGAACTGTGGGTCTCTGGCAACCCAGGTGATCGCCCTAACTACTGGGGTAAAAGTGAGCTTCTCCTCCTCAGACAAGTAGCATTGGTGCCTAACACCAAGAGTGACTTTGCAGCTGAGAATCCCAAACTGAGGGGGGCACCTATATGTGAGAAAGGGGCAGCTTAACACACACCCCTCATCTTGGCATCTCCCACCATCTAGATAAGGCAAGGAACCTGGTGTGCTGCCTTTTGTGGATCCCATTCTGCTGCTCCTATCTCTCCCCATTCATTTTATGGGGGCCTAGGCACCTAACTCAGGCTTTGTGAATCCCAATGATTTTCTACATGCCTAGGTCTCTTTGTGAATCGAGCCCTTAGGGACCTAAATTTTACTGAAAGTCAGTGTGACTTGGGCTGCTAAAGCCCTAAATCACACTTGAAAACGGAATTTACACTTTTGAGAACTTTTGAAAATGTCACCTGTTGTCTCTTGTATCCAGAAAGATCCCAGGTCATTTTGATAACACTACAGAAGGAGGAATCATTTCTCCCACCACTGGAATGCAACTACCTCTCTGGTCCCATGAAGCCCACCACCATATGCCCCCCCTAATCTGGGAGACCCAGAAAGGTAAAAGAGAATATCAGCTTTCCATTAAAACCCAAACTAACCATTTCTTGAAGTGTTCAGGAACTGGTAGCTGAGAGCCCGTGCTGTCACACAGTTGTAATTTGTAAAGTCATGTGTGTAAAAAAAGCAAAAAATGGCTGAGAATTTAAAACCTGGACAGTAACAGATTGTGAATGCAGTGATGATTGAACATGGAGACATGCTGGACAAAAAGAGCTCTCAGAAATGGTTGTAACTGGTTCCATCACTTCATTCTGACTCAACAGATTTTTTAGGCTTCAGAGTGATACACATGGGGACAATGCTGGAACCTTATGATATAGATTAGCATGTATACACAATTTTGCAGAATTCTTTTTTCTTCCCTAAAGTAAACCAACCTTTGCTCTGCATGCGTCACAAAGGAAGACAAAAACAAAACAACTGCTTTCTGAAGAGCAGCTCACTGGCCAGTGTTTGTGTAAAATTTTACTGCTTGCCTGAGGAGACATTCTGCAAAATTGAAGTTCTTATATAAAACTAATTATTATTATTATTATTTTATTATGCCTGTTCCAGGCACCTACCACCATAAAATCTAGGTGCTACTAATTAATAGTGGCCTGCTTTAAACCCTCTTGGAACAAAATGTGTGTGAATCACCTGAGATATGGTTCAGGTAGTGCCTATTCAAAGTTTTGAGTTTCCTCAGTCTAGAAATATGAGGGAAACCATCTCCCTTGCCAGATTTCTGGTACTTGTTGGTTACAGACATGTCTGAACTACCACAAGGATATCCCATTGTGATATACTGACATATCTGCTTGCAAACAAAACGAAGATACACTGAAATGGGAGACAGTGAAAAAGAGCACTAGAATAGGTAACACATTTTTCAAAGCACAGAAATGCTTTCAGATGACTCATGAGTGAAGGTGCTGATCAGTTCTTCTTGTACCTGAACACTATCAGAGAGAACATTTGAGAGAATCATAGAATATCAGGGGTAGAAGGGACCTCAGGAGGTCATCTAGTCCAACCCCCTGCTCAAAGCAGGACTGATCCCCGACTAAATCATCCCAGCCAGGGCTTTGTCAAGCCTCACCTTGGAAACCTCTATGGAAGGAGATTCCACCACCTCCCTAGGTAACCCATTCCAGTTCTTCACCACCCTCCTAGTGAACAAGTTTTTCCTAACATCCAACCTAAACCTCCCCCACTGCAACTTGAGACCATTACTCCTTGTTCTGTCATCTGCTACTACTGAGAACAGTCTAGATCCATCCTCTTTGGAACCCCCTTTCAGGTTGTTTAAAGCAGCTATCAAATCGCCCCTCATTCTTCTCTTCTGAAGACTAATCAATCCCAGTGCCCTCAGCGTCTCCTCATAAGTCATGTGCTCCAGACCCCTAATCATTTTTGTTGCCCTCTGCTGGACTCTTTCCAATTTTTCCACATCCTTCTTGTAGTGTGGGGCTCAAACTGGACACAGTACTCCAGATGAGGCCTCACCAATGTCAAATAGAGGGGAACGATCACATCCCTCGATCTGCTGGCAATGCCCCTACTTATACAGCCCAAAATATTGTTAGCCTTCTTGGCAACAAGGGCACACTGTTGACTCATATCCAGCTTCTCGTCCACTGTCACCCCTAGGTCCTTTTCTGCAGAACTGCTGCCGAGCCATTCGGTCCCTAGTCTGTAGCAGTACAAGAGCTGCTGTAGAGAGCCATCCTTTATCTCTGAAAATGGTACTGGTGTCTTAAAATGTGAAAAAGGAAATCTGCTATATAGCTTGATATAACATGGTTTTATTGACTGTAAAATCATGGTTATATTCCAGTTATACAGCTCCTTTCACTAGAATGGATAGCATGAGTACAGATGAATTTGTGAACTCATAGAGGCTACTAAATTAAATGAATTTTGAATTGGTTCTAGAGAAATTGGGACATTAACTAGCTGTTTTCCTGGGCCATTGCTAGGGATCAGAAGAACTGGAAGGCCATGGAGTAAGGATGGCATAGGCAAATGAAAAATATTCACGTATCATGAGTTTGCAATATGATGTGACTGCAGAAAAGGGTGCGTTGGGATTTGGAGTTGCATATGGAAAGCAGGGCGGTGGGCTGCACCAGGCATATCGCTTTTCAGTTCTGGGCAAGATGTTACCACAATGATATTGACAAATTGGAGAGAGTTCAGGCAAGCGCAACGAAAATGACCTGTGGGCTGCAGTGACTGATTTATGAGGAAAAAATAAAGAGTACATTCTGAATAGCTTGGTGAAGGACTCACTGAGAGGGAGAAAATCTACAAATATTTGATACTCGTAAATAGTATAGAGAGGAATTATTTCATGTTGTGCTGGGCTGGAGAAGGTAGGGTCTAATTAGGCCTAAGAGCATGAAAGAAAAAGGTGAAATTTGGGCTGACATGTAGTAAACATTTTCTGCCAGTGAAACACACAAAGCTGTAGCGTAGTCTACATAGGAAGTTGTAGAATCATAATCATGGGGTACTTTTCAAACTAGTCTGGGGAATCACTAGAAAATGTATTGTTGAAACAGTTCTGCATTGAGAGGGCGAAGTACTCAAAGTTCTAATGGGCCTTTTCCTTCTCTGACTTCTGTGAAGTATTTGTTTCCTCACACAATAATAATTGGTTGATGTACAGTTACAGTGCACTGAACTGTTCCAGAAGAACCCAATGATTTAAAGTGTCCTTATCTGGGTGACAGCCACAACAAAAACGAACAGATTTCTGTTCTGCAGAATTGATTGGGGTGGAGGGGGAAAGCAGCTTGCTGTTTCCTGACTGCCAGGTGAGTTTACAGCAATTTGTCAGTCAGGATTTTGAGTAGTTATTTTGTTTATGTCCTAACATGCCCATTCACAATGCTCAGTACAACCTGACCGTACTTTGCTTTTGTGTAAAATGAATGTGTAATATTAAAGAGAAACAGAGAGAACATTTTTGTATGCTGCTACACTGAAATGGATTATATCGATAGGAGCTAGGCTGCTGTCAAATGATTGATGGCCGGTGAGGGAGAAACACCAACCGGTGAAGTACTAGACAGACAGTAGAAAGGTGTTGACTGAAAGCTAGTCAGTTTCACCTGCCAGGATAACAGTATGAGGCATACATCTAAACAGGATGTAGTCAATCCGCAGACCTGTTATAATAGGGCAGGAAGGGGGCAAGGGTGGAAAAAAGCATCTTTTTTTCTTCCAGGAAGTTTCTTTCAAGTTTTAATAGAAATGTACTTCTCTTTCTCTACTCTTCTATTACAGTCCAGCCCCCCCGGGGACAGTTCCTCCCTGCCAGCAGATAAGAGACAGTGCAACTGAACATTTGAGTTATGGTATGTCTCTGCATAGGCCCCAGCTCAGATTGTTTTAATTGGAATGTGGCATTTGAAAAATGATGAGTTCTAAAAATGGAAAATCCATAAAATGGAATATTTATTTGCAGAATCGTGAGGTTTGTCTTCCTGAGATTGCATTTCAGCGTAGGGCAGAGAAGATGTATTTGGTCTTAATGAAAGGCTAAGTTGTCATTCTGTAAAAAATCCCACATTTTCTTGTTTCCAGAAAAGCTGGTTGTGACGTTCCCCTGATGTTATCTGGACCCCTGATCTGCTAGGTCACTCCAATCCTCAACTCTGGGAGCCAGCCTTACCTTGCTTTGCTGTGAGAACCCCCACTCCCGGGCTGTTCACGCACAGCCTCTAGAATGTAAGCTGCTGCCAGCTACGTGAGTGAGCACTTTTGGCCAGCTACTGCTTGAATTGTGCAACCGAATGACTCTAGTCAATATCTCTGGTCCCAGACACAATCCTAGGAACCTCTGTCTTGCAGTGTCCAGTTATGCCCATTGGCTGCTGCAAGATTATATGAGTTCATCAATTTAACAAAGAAATTGGTATGTACCAGGCTTGTTATCCCAAGGGGAGTCTCTGACACACTTCAACCCAAACACACTGCTTTAGGTAGAATAAACAAACAAATTTATTAACTACAAAGATACATTTTAAGTGATTATAAATCAAAGCACAATAAGTCAGATTTGGTCAAATGAAATAAAAGCAAAATATATTCTAAGCTGATCTTACCACTTTCAGTGCCCTTACAAACTTAGATGCTTCTCGCCACAGGCTGGCTGGTTGCCCTTCAGCCAGGCTCTCCCCTTTGATCAGCTCTTTAGTCACTTGGTGGTGGTATTTGTAGATGGAGGTGGAAGAGAGCGAACATGACAAATGTCTCTCCCTTTTATCATGTTCTTTCTTCCCTCTTGGCTTTCCCGGCCCCACTTCAGAGACAGGTGAGCATTACCTCATCATAGTCCCAAACTGACCGGGGAAGGGGAGTGATTCGCTCGAGAGTCCAACAAATCCTTTGTTGCTGCCTAGGCCAGTGTTCTTTGTTCCTGAGGCTGGGCTGGGTTTGTCCCATACATTTCCTGATTAGGTGTGAACAGCCCCTCTGCTCCTGGAGAGTTTTGCCTGGGCTTGCTTTAAGCCATGAGGACACATTTTCAGCCTCATAACTATATACATGAAATTACAACCTATAACATTATCATAACAACTATGCTCAGTGCATCATGAGCCTTCCAAAGACACCCGACATGACAAACTTTGCATTGGATACCACAGGGTGGTCCCCCAAGGTACAGAATGTCACACTGGTGTTTTACCTTCAAATATGGTGTGGTTTTTAAAGCTCTGAGCTGAATCCTAAATCCACAGGGGCTGGCACACCTGGTGTGCATGTACATCTGAAAAGTAGGTTTTCTGCAACCTTTCTGTGCTCCCACCTCCAATTCTGGCAGTCGTTTCAGTCCCCAGCACAAATTAGAGCTGCTCTAACTTAAGCCATTTGCTAATGGACCCAATAAGCTGTTATGCCAATGGGAATCCCAGGAGTGCAATGAACTCTAGTGTTATGCTTAAACAGTGCACACGAGATCTTTTTATAGGGGAAAAGGCAACATGCTGCATTTATTGAGAATATAGCAATTAGCAGATGCTTTTCAGTCTCACACACACACACACACACACACCATGCACACAGTCCCACCAGTCGATGTTTATAGTTACCAGTCCAGAGTCTGGATCAATCTGGTGGCCAGCCAGATTGGTCACACAGGGGAGCCGGGCTCTGTCGGTCGTGATCTGATGCTCCTGGAGTAGTGGCAAGATGAACCCAAAGTCCCATGGCAAAGCACCCTGTTCTTATAGTCTTTTTTGCCGTTGAAGTCTATGGATTTTTCTGTGTCAGTCTGTGACTGGTTACTCCTTAATTGGTATTATCTTTTGATGGCCCAAAACGCCTCCTAGAGGGTCATCCTGTCTGGTTTTGATTTAATCAATTATCTTGTGTTTTAAGGATGCCAGCCTTCACCTGGGTCGTCAGTGGGTCGTCAGTCTGCCACTCCTCAACCGTGGATGTGCATTGATGGTTCTCTGGTATCTTTAAGTCTCTTCAGTTTCTTCACTCCTCCTCCCTTGGCCATCTGGCTTCAAAAATGGCCTTCACGCCTTATCTTTCCCTGATGCATACATTCTTCATTCACACAAACAGTTCTTTGCAGAGACCTTCAAAAGGTAACAAATAGCAGTGTTTTATGTTGAACAAGAAAGGCATCATAAATTAGACCTTACTAAATCTTGTAACTGTCCTTTCCCACACTGGGGCGTGGGCCTCTGAAATTCCTCTAATCTAATTAACATAGACACGACAAAATCCTGTCTGTTACTTACAAGGCATAAAAAGAAAATGGCTAATACTAGTATTCACTATCCTATTCATTTATTCTAATACCTTAATTCTTACTATAAAACATACACTGTATATAGCCAAAACATAACCAATTATATAGCACAGTACCCATGGTACAACACTAGTCACACTCTATCCTATGCAAAACATACCCCCTACGCTAGAGGACTGTTGCAGGATGTAGCAGGCTGTAACACAGGGCAGACTCTGTCCTCCAATCTGTATGTGATACATGTTGCTTCGTATAAGAAATAACTATTTCTTATATGAAGCAACATGTATCACATACATGTTATTATTCAATAACAATACATGTTATTATTACCTGTCATGTTATTATTCAGACAGGTACTGACTTCTGTTAAAAAAAATTATAAACCTGGTTTTCTACAGATCTGATGGGAGCTGCGGTCAGACCAAACAAATGCATTTCCGAACACAGGATGGTTTTTCTGTGGGAACTTGCCTGGCCCACCCAGCTCCAGCTGGAGGACTGGAGGTGCAGTGGTGAGCAGCAGCAGTAGCTATATTGTTCTCCCTTATCCACGGCATACTTGCTGGTGGTGTGCAGAGGTCTTGCAGATCAGATGGTTCCAGCTCTCCTAGTTCCCAGTTGTTCCAGTAGCTGCCTGAGTACTGCATTAAAGGCAGCTAAAAAGGCCTTAATCTTTTCCCCATCTGACTTTTCCATATGAATAGTTGCTGTACCTCCCACAGCAATATGACACAGTCCTGTGCGAGAGGGAACTAGTCTGTGTGCTTGAGAACTGCAGGGGCAGTCTCTGTAAGCTGTGGGCCCCCAGATGACAAGTTTGCAAATCCCAGTTCTAAAAGACATTAGCAGGGAAAAGAAGGATGCTCTGGGAAACTCAAAGGAAAGGATAAGTTAATTGTTTGTTTTCTTGGTTTTTATTTATTCTACTTGTGCATTACCGCTGTTGAGAGCATTGGACAAACAAGAAGTCTTTGCACAGCCTATTGAATTAGATGTATGTGCACACAACATACAGTCATGAAACTAACAAAAATATCTACAGGTTTCAGAGTAGCAGCCGTGTTAGTCTGTATTCGCAAAAAGAAAAGGAGGACTTGTGGCACCTTAGAGACTAACCAATTTATTTGAGCATAAGCTTTCGTGAGCTACAGCTCACTTCATTAGATTAATACCGCCACTCAAGCCCATTGTTTTCACCATTCTCCTTCTCTGATTGTGTGCTGTCCAGTAAAGTTTTGCTGGTTCCCTGGGAATTCCCATTGGCACGGCTGCATGTTGGTAATAGTATTCACAGGAGGAACTGTTCGCAAGATTGAGCTCTGTCGCCCTGATTCTGCAATGAGTTCCATGTAGGCCCAGCAGCCTACCTGTGTGAAGCTCATTGCAAGGCCTTAGCTCTTCAGGGCAGGGCTGTTGCCTTTCTGTCTTTCTGAAAAGTGCCAGCGTGCTGTTGTCACTCAGTAAAATAAATGGATAATAAGAGCATGGCCTCTTTTTTTACAGTAAGGAAGGATATTTTTCAGCCTGGCATAACTCAAAAATAGTTACATGGATTTTAATCACATTTTTCCATTTAAACAATCGCCTGTCAACTGAGAAGAATGGCCAGTGTTTGTGTGTCTCTCTCTCCCCTTCCTCATTTGGTTCCATCACTGTAGTGGCTGGAAAACCTCTGCCCCAAAGAAAATTCAGCAGAAGTTAACGAAAGCAGGTGGTTGAGAATTGTTTTGCAACTTCTCCAGTCAATGTCATAATGAAAGTTCTGAAGTGGAGCTGCTCCATGGCTGCTGCTGCTTTCCCAGGAGGTCCCAACAGAACCCTGACCATTCCTACCCAACTAGTGGGGTGGGGTTTAATTTACCAGGCAGGTTCTCACAAATTCTTTCAAGAGCTTCCATTTTCATTATCAACTTTCCTACAGAAGGATTTAGCCACTTGGAGCTGCAAGGTAATTATGCCATCATTAACTAAAAAAGCTTATAGCTATTTGCCAATATTTGCAGCTTGTGGCATAAAACGTTCTTCTCTCTTTTTACAGGTTGATCTGGCCATCAAGCTAACCCCTCTCAACCATGCATGAAAATCAAAATAGTTACAGACTCACTGCATCACTTTCTTATTTGCATATGAATAATGCTTTGTTCCTGAAAGAGCTTCTTGTAAATTTTGTCTGTTCAAATTTTTGAATCCAATACAGCCCTGTTGCTGAGCCAAATGCAATGTTATTCCTTACAACAGTCGTTCTCAACTGGGGGTACGCCAAGGTCTTCCAGGTGGTACATCAACTCATCTAAATAGCTGCCTACTTTTACAACACTCATGCTTTTGATGTAGCCTGAGATCAGTACAAACTAAAAATTCATACAGGCAATGACTTGTTTATACAGCTCTATACACTGAAATGTAAATACAATATTTATATTCCGATTGATTTATTTGATAATTATATGGTAAAAATGAGGAAGTAAGCAATTTTTCAGTAATAGTGTGCTATGACGCTTGTATTTTTGTGTCTGCTTTTGTATTTTTATGTCTGATTTTAAGTGAGGTGTAATTTGGGGATACACAAGACAAATCAAATGCCTGAAAGGGCTACGGTAGTCTGAAAAGGTTGAGAGCTACTGCCTTACAATCCTTCCTCAGCTGCTATATTGGAAAATTACTTTAAAGAAAAATGAGGCAGAGAACTTAATGTCTCCAGGTGGTTTTCAAGTAAGCCACAAGAGGGCATGTAGTGCTTTTATGTACAGCAGATTATGCCACGCTTTCACTATTAGTATGAGTAACTGCGACAATAAGGACAGCTTTAAAGCTGTAGCTATGATGCCAAGGACATAGGCAAAGAGGGACTGAAATTAGATTGCTTGGCATAAGGGGTTTTTTTATTACATAATGGGCAGAACTTAAGTCTTATGCATTAATTGCACTCCTGAGAGACTAGAGGCCAGATCACAAAAAACACCATCACAGTGGGTTCTCTCAGCAGACAGACAAGGACTGAATGAGCACAGACATTTACTGGATTTACTCCCTCGCCCTTAGTGAAGGTCTCGTCTAAAAAAATTTCTCAAGTGTGGCACATTTTTAGCCCTTTTCCTGACTGCATCTAGCCCATTCCTATCACTGCCCTTCAGTCCAGCCGCAGGCTGCTAGGTAGAAAAGCAGAATGGGAATGAATGCTTGTGGAATTTTTTTCAGCTTGTGCCATTAGAAAGTACACCAGGCTAGCACAGTGGAAAGGCACTATCTTGTAAGCTGAATGGCCTGCGTCCAGGAGGGAAAATGGCATTTTAATTTGAAAGTAGCTCCCCATCTCACCACCACTGTGCGATTGTGGCTCACGCACCTTGGACTCCATCTCGCACAGGTGGCAGGAGGTAGCACATTCCATCATGGGACAGCATTCTCAGCATTCTGCCAGGTGACAACTCACAGGGGCCTGTGGGAGTAAAAAGGCTGCTGGTGGGAAACAAGGGTGGTGCTATAAAGCGACTGCCACCTCCCATGGCCGAAGAGCCTGTGGGGAGCAAGTTCACAGCTCAAGAACTGGGTGGCCTTAGCTGAGAATTGAAAGTGGCCAGGGAGCACCCTGATTCAGTGCTTTCCCTCTAGCAGTCTCCTACGAAGTCAGGGCTTCCGTGAAATACTCAGCAGCAATTAAAGTCGCTCCCCATACAGTAGAAAACCCCCAAAATGGGTGATGGTATCAACCTCCCCAATTTGGGCTTAAATCACACTAAGAATAGGAATAATTTGGCTGAGAGGCTGGGTATATCCATCACTGCCAGATCGGGGCATATATGTACATAACGCACATTGACCATCCCATCGGCACTTAGGCCATGCCCCAGAATGACCATCCACAGTTCCTGTCATAGGGCAGATAGTCTCTTCACCATGTTTCAGAGGCGCCAGACTAGGAGTAGCCAGATTCCAACCTTAATTCCTGATGGTAAGTTTTATGCACAGCACCAGCCAGAATTCAGCCCCAGTGGTTGGACAGCAAGGAAGAAAGAGAAGAAAGTGCTCCATCCAAAGAAATCCTTTCACAGGAGAGGAAGAAATGTTGCCCTTAATGTTCTCCACTCCTGGGTATTTAGTTTCCACTAAGGTAGGTCAATTGGTTGCTGGAGTTTTATGTTCAGTACTTTTTTGAGTCCACAGCAGCTAGAATATGTTACTCACCGACCTGTGCTGGTGCTGATGATTGCGTACGCTGTAGCATCAACACTTAAACCTCATTCAGCACACCAGGAATTTAAAACAAATCAGCAAGAGTTCCTTACAGAGCAATGGAATCTAAATCTAACCTATGAAAGTACAACTGAATGGTTCACAAATTTAGTTTGGCTCAACTCTCATTCCAACATTGGTTTCTCTTTGCTCTGTTTGTGAGGACAGTTGTACGTCACGTTAAATGATGAAGAGATAGGTAATAAACAATCTACCAACAACTTTGTGTTTTTTACTACAGACTCTCCAGCACATTAGAACTTTCAGTGAAAGTTGGAATGCTATAGATATTGATTAAGGAAAATTTAATAGTAAGTCAGAGCACAAAGAGCTATTGGAGAGCCAAAAAAACGCCACATTTACAATGCGTCATGTGACTGAATGATGTATGTTGAGTTAGGATATTTTACTTATGTAATCAAAGATGACATACTTTAAAATATGACTCATTGCATGTAACAACATATATTTAATGTATCATATACAATATTCCTGCATCTTCAAAGTCAGTATTTTAGGAACAAGTTTTGCATTTAGCAGAAATTACAATAGGGCCATGTGTATGCAAAGAACGCTAAGTATATAACAAGATTTGCACATATCTTCCATGATCAGTGTGCTTTACAGTTAGATTTATACTACCACTTTCAAAATGCTAAGTCCTTTAATATGCTATATGTTTATTCAGATAGTTAAAACAGGGCTTAATTTTTCTAGAAATCAACACAGTAAATTGTACCATAAAAGATACCATTGGCAAAGCATAGCAGTGAGTAGTTCCAACAATATAACATACTATCCACTGAAGCCTACAAGATCCATCCAGGACTTAATAAATGATGGGAACACAGGCGATCTCAAGAACATATGGCAAAACCCTGATACAAATGCAATACTAAGCCAAGTTATTTATGTACTATTGAGGAAAGCAAGAGGGAAGTATGGGAATATCAAATCCTGTTTTAATCCTCCTCCCATACCCAGAGGCTTGGAAAACTAAAGAGCATTTCAATCTTTCCAGGTGAGATGCTTAATTTCTATATCCCATGCTTTGAAAAATGTTTTAGGACTAGTTTGTTTACAGCAAATAGTTTTTTCAACACTCAGAGTAACATTTTTTCAAGTCATTAATGTAGGAGAATCTGTATAGGTTGAAATGAAAAGAGCCTACAAAGTTTAGAGGGAAATTTGAAATACCCGACTCCTTCTCTAGCTGACATTGTCCAATAGAGGAAGCCTATCAGAGAACTTACTAGAGCTAAATTCTTTCTGGTCTGAGAATTTAGCTGTTGAGGCTGTAAAATAATGTGCTATTCCATAATGTGAATGAATTTATAAAGTGCCAGTGACATGTGCCAATATTACACAGATAGGGAAGAGCAGCAGCTGGAGTAAGAGGTAGCTAGAGCAAAAGACTGAATTTTTTTTTTGCTCTCTAGTGATGCCTGTAGAGAGGACCTATGCCCGCCAGTGGGGGTTGGGGGTGGGGCAGGGGAGCAGAGTGAGGGCAGCCAGCTTCAGCAGTGTAACTGAGCATGTTCAGTCCATGTGAGCATTAGGGTTGCCAGGTGTCTGGTTTTCGACTGGAACACCCGGTCAAAAAGGGACCCTGGTGGCTCCAGTCAGCACTGCTGACCAGGCCGTTAAAAGTCCAGTTGACGGTGCAGCAGGGCTAAGGCAGGCTCCCTACCTGGCTCCTCAGAAGCGATGTCATGTCCCTTGGTTCCTAGGCAGAGGCACAGCGCTCCCCCCACCCCCCATGTGTCGCCTCTGTCTGCTGGGATTGGCTTTAAAGGTTTGGTGAGGCCATTTGGGAAGGACCAGGTGGGGTCCTTACATATCTATGCTCTAATTTCTGCCCTTCATACACAAACACACATTCACCCCCGCTTCTCTGGTACTCATAACACTGCCAACTCCTGACAATTTCCTGCAATCCCCCACCACTTCAGCTGTGTCTGAGCCCCCACTCACCTCTTTCCTCTCAGCATAATCTGAGAAGTTTCCATGTTCAGAAGGGCAGGTATAGGATTCAGTCTCTGCCACAGGCCCCTGGTACTGAAATCGCACAGGAGTGTCTGTTTAGTTAGAAATGAATTCCTGCTCATTACTTACTTGGACATGGGAAATTTGAATTAGGGAGTTTCCTGGTGTTTATTTTAGTTCTTATGCAATTTAAGTTAAGGGCTGATTCTGTGGCTTAAACTGTCCCCACATATTCCTTACAGTATTCCATCTAGCCCCAGAAGAGCATTTGCAGAATCGTACATGGAATATTTGAGTCCTTTTTTTAAAGAAACATCACTTATTTGCAATATTGTTTTATGCCTGTATATACTCTACTATCCAAAGATATATAGTCCATGAAATTCTGCTTGTCACAGTATTGTTAGTTTAGAAACACATTTAGGAAAAAGATTTGCATTTGTCTTTGTTTTTCTTTTTTTCTGTCTTCGGGATTCTCAGATGATGTGATCCAAACCTAGGCATCACAAACTACAAACAACCTTTGGCAACAGGAAAACTCTATCCTGGCTTAGGCTGCACATGTGTGTGTGAAAGCAAACACATGTAAAGGAAAGTACCTTGTGTGTTGTTTCAAAATGTTTGAAGATATGAGACTGATGACCCCAAATGACTGGAAAAGAACAGGGCCTCTGAGATGAGAACAATGTCGCTAGCTGTCTAGTAAAGGAATGTGTGTCAAGTTGTTAGTTCAGCACTTGGCTAAGAGTTGAACAGCTAATAAGGTTAAGTATCAGAAGGGTAGCCGTGTTAGTCTGGATCTGTAAAAGTGGCAAAGAGTCCTGTGGCACCTTATAGACTAACAGACGAAATAGGTCCTCTCTAAAGGCAGTACTAGAGAGCAAAAAAAATATTTCAGTCTTTTGCTCTAGCTACCTCTTACTCCAGCCTCTGCTCTTCCCTACCTGTGTAATATTGGCACATGTCACTGGCACTTTATAAATGCATCTGACGAAGTGGGTATTCACCCACGAACGCTTATGCTCCAATACGTCTGTTAGTTTATAAGGTGCCACAGGACTCTTTGCCAGTCATCAGGTTAGTTTCCTACAGGTAAATCTGATGACACAATGCTACAGCACTAGGCCTCTTCTGTATAATTTTTTTTGCTGAATCTTGCATTTATCAGTGGTTCAAAAGCTTTTCTGTATCTTCTGTGCTGAAAGAGTGCAAGCAGCACAATTAGTATAACTGAAGCGATCAGGGCTCCTCCGATAGTGGATCCAGCCATAATAGCCCAAGCATGTGTTTCTTCAGGTGAACCTGTAAATACAAAAAGAACGTCTGAGTTATAGAATGGAAATAATTTTGCTTCTAAAATCACAAAGGAGGAGGAGCAAATATTAGACTCTGCTTTAACAAGAGTAGGACTATTATAACTTGTATTGCCGTAGCACTCAAAGGCTGCAATCAGGGTCAGGGCTCCATTGTGTAGGCAATGTGCAAATATACAATAAAACACAATCCTTGCTGCAAACGTTTATAAACTAATTTAAGACTAGATACAAGAAGCGAGTGTAAAAAATGGAGGGAATGAGAAAGGAGGGACAATGGAAAGAGGGACAGGAGCACAGAGTTAAAAAGCCTAGCTATGCACAATTTGCAAGTTTTGGGTCAGGGTTTTATTTATTTAGGTAGCTTTGAGAAAAATAAGGAAAAATGAACGGTCTCAGCTATACTCACTATTGTGAAGTGCTAGAACACAGTATGTTCTTATCAGTCTGTCCATCCCAACCCCACATGGCAGAACATCTTTACTTGGTCTTTTCACTGTCCCTCTCAGAAGCTTATTTTGGGTAAAATATTCAGAAGTGTCTCAGTGACTTAGAAGCCGGAGAGTACGTCTACACAGCAGAAAAAGACCCGCAGCAGCAAGTCGCAGAACCCGGGTCAACTGACTTGGCCTTGCGGGGCTCTGCTGCGGGGCTAAAAATAGCAGCATAGACATTTGGGCTCAGGCTGAAGTCCAGCCTCTAAGACCCTCCCAACTCCCTAGGTTTCGGAATCTGGGCTCCAGCCGAAGCCCGAATAGCTACACTGCTAGTTTTATCCCCTGCAATGTGAGCTGCCCCATGCTCTGAGACTCACTGCTCCTGTTTTTTGGTTGGGTTGTTTTTTTGTTTTTTTTTTTTTGAAGTTTAGTCTCATTTTCTAAAGTCTCATTTTCAAAAGTAAGGCTCCTTAAGTCTCTTGAAAATGGGCACTTGGGCTTCTAAGTCACTTACACATTTCTGACAATTTTATCCGATGTATTTCTGGTGTCCGTGACAGTACTACCATCTTCACCCTACGCTGACTTTCAGTGAGACTTGGGCAGCTTGGATCCCTAAGCCTGTTTGGAAAAGTGTGACTTAGGGGCATATGAAAATGTTGCTCTTAATGCTCAGTTATCTGAAGACCTTTATGTGAAAACTTGAGCAGCCCGGTCTCTTACTCTGCAATCCCTTTAGCATGTCTGTTAATCACCTGGCAGGTCAATGGCATAGCTGTAGCCAAGTTGTTCTGCAGCTAGAAAGAGCTGCCCGTTGGTCACAGGAGGGAAGAAAGGGACCATGTTGAACATCCTGTTGTGCCCAATAGGGGCCAGCTCCAGAGGCCAAGCATTGTCAGAGGGGTTAAATTGTTTCATCCACTCATCAAAGATGGCATCAGTAAAGGAATGAAGGACCTGTCAATTCAAGTACACATACACACACGTATAAACACCTTTCTGGTTCCAACAGCTTCCAACATATTGTGCTTTTAAAAAAATCCCCAGGACAGGATTGGTTTGGAAGTAGGAAATATCTGTAAATATCACAACTTATGCATGTGGACGCTGTCGCACTGAAGAGTGCTGAACTCCCTAGCAGCTGGATTGGTCCCTTGTAATCTGCCCCTCACTTAGCTGCACTGCCTCAGGAGCCCAGCAAGGCCCAAGCTATGACTCACCGAGTGTCACAATTCAGTCCCACCGGGGAAGGAAGCTTGGCCGCTCCTTCTCCTCAAGCACCTGCTTTCCCCAAGGGGGCGGGTCAGCCGTATCGACCAGTATACTGAGAGAGCAGAGCCTTGGTTCTGCTGGCTCCCTCACCCTGCCAGCCCACCTGTGCTGGCTTTAGAGTGGCGACGGTTAGCTCCATAAAATGTAACCTGCAATGCAAGTAGCCCATGCAAAAGAGTTGGGGGTGTATAGTCCCCTACATGGGCTCATAAAACAGTTTAAAATTGAGCTCTAATCTAAGACAAAGACTAAAGAGAAATGCGGGCCAGACTTTCCAGCCCATTGGCTCAGCCTTTCACTGGTAAGGGCAGGGAAGCTAAGTTGGTCTAGTTTACACGCCACGGAGCCAGTAAAAGGTATTACAAGATGTCAACTGAAGTAGAATGGGGGCTGTTTTATTATACACAAGTGTGTTTCTTGCTACACGGCTCCCTCTGCCCCTTGAAGTCGGAGTTACACCAAACTGGACATTCTTAGGGTGCGTCTACAATTGAGCTGGAAGTTGTGACTCCCAGCTCACGCTGACACAGCCGAGCTAGCTCTGCGCTTACAAATGTATCCGCAATGGCACAGGTGGCTGCTCAGCCTGGCCACTCCGAGTATAATCCCACCCGGCCCCCTGCAAACATATTCAGGCAGAGACCTGCCACGCTGCTACTTTTAGGCACTAGGTCAAGTAGCGCGAGCGTGGGTACGTCTACACGAGCTGGGAGTCACACCTTTCAGCTCAAATGCAGACATGCGCCCAAGCTTTCTGAGACTCACACTAAGTAGACCGAATTCCGAGGCAATGTGTAAAGGGTGGAGGGTGTCAGTTACACCTTGGTAAGTGGATCTGAGTCTAAAAACCAAGTCTAGGGGAGTCTATATGAAGCCTACGTGGGTGTAACATACATGTTTTAGGGGCCAATGAAGGTGTAAGATACGTCAACTTATTCTCTTTCTCAACTTAAACTCACTTCTGAATTTGGCCATAGGAGTCCTCACTCCTTTGGCTTTAGTCTTCAGGAAACAGTCTTCCAATTAGCATTAGTAACCCTCCCAGAACTCTGATGCAGCAAACACACAAAACCAAATTATTTTGCATTTTTTAAAAAATTCTCTGGAAACAGAAGGTCCTGATGAACTGGAAAAGAGCTATGGTAATATCTGTAGTGGGCAAAAAAGAAGATCTGGAAAGTGGTCTGTCAAATCGATAATGCCAAGTTGAAAACACTTCAGCTATGGTACAAAAGATTTCAGAGCTGCCAGAGAAGAAAAGTGTTGTCCAGTGTTGTTTAATGTGAGCTATTTTCTCCACATTGCAATTTTTGAAATGCATAGTTTTCCATTCCCTTTTACTGTTTTCCCTCCTCACTAATTTTCTCTCTGGTTGCTCAGCACATTTGAAAATCAGGCCACATATTTAGGTGCCTAAAATCCTTAACTCTAGGTACTCACTTTGGCAGAGCTTGGCCTACAAGTTTAGTTACAGGACTTTGGGTGAGCACAGCCTTTCAAATGCAAGTATTTCTTCAGAGAGTAAGTTTTTCATTAGCCACCAGAGGGAGCCAATACACTCCAGAGAAAGAAAAGGAGTACTTGTGGCACCTTAGAGACTAAACAATTTATTTGAGCATGAGCTTTCGTGAGCTACATCTCACTTCATCGGATGCATCGGAATGCATGTTTATGCTCCTTTTCTTTTTGCAAATACAGACTAACACGGCCGCTACTCTGAAACTCCAGAGAAAGAGAGACTCTCAAAATGGACATACAGCAGCAAGGAAGAGGGGTTTAGAACAAAGTTTACAGAAATGTTTACAACATCCAATCCTTTTCAACATAATGCCAATTCTCCGTTTCCATAAGCTGAGCTAGTAGAGAAGTACTTCATCCTTGGCTGTTCCGGCATGCTCAGATAGCAATAGAAGCAAGACTCTTTGGGCTAGATTCACAAAAGGATTTAGAAAAAAGAACAGGAGTACTTGTGGCACCTTAGAGACTAACAAATTTATTTGAGCATAAACTTTCGTACAGCTCACTTCTTCGGATGCATTTAGGATTTAGGTGTCCCAGAATTAGGCCTCTCTGGAATTCACAAAGGCCTGACTCAGCTGCCCCCAAAGTCTGCAAGCACCCATATTTTTGTAACTAAAGTTCCTTAAACACCATGGTTCTGGCTCTGAGCACACGCATTGAAACCCCACACCAGGCATCTGCATGCCTAAGCCCCAGATGGTGCAGTAACCAGGGGCAGATCAGCTCATCCACCTATCTTGCCTACACTGCCCAATCAAGTAAGCATGCTCAGAGCTCACCTACCAGACCAGGGCCCTGTGGAGGAGGACACCCTCCCTCTTACCTTTTAGCCCAGTGGTTCCCCACTTTACCTGAGGGGAACAGGGATTTGACCTAGCCTTTGCCTCGTCTCAGGAGGTACTGTAACCACTGAGCTATGGGATATTCTGATGGGAATCTCCCTCAGCCTTTCCTCTTGAAGCTGTTCTACTTTGGCTAAATCATGAAAGAGCAATTGGAACAGGGGACCTGGACCCTGGGTGTCCCAGGTGAGTCTTATAGCCAGTCAGCTACAGAGTCTTTCTCACACTTGCTCGCTCTCTCTCTCTCTCTCGCTTGCTGGCCCCGTGATTCTTCCATTATCTATCCACAGTGGAACAGCTTCAACATTGGGACAGAACGAGCAAGTGGGAGAATGACTCTATAGTCCAGTGATTAGCGCACTCACCTGGGAGGCCCAGGTTCCAGCCCCCTGCTGCAATTACTTTTTTTAATTAGTTATCCAAAGTGTCAACAGGAGAGCCTGGGGGAACCTCATGTCAGAATATCCCACTGCCCAGTGGCTAGTGCACTCACCTGTGAGGTACCAGTTCCTTGTTGAAATGACTTCTCCCTTCACATGGAGAGAGGACTTTAACTGGGGGGCAGGTGTCCCACATCCCAGTGAGTACCCTAACCACTGGGCTGAAAGTTATGAGGGAGCTCCTGCTCTTCCTCCCACCCCTGCTTCTTGCTAAAATGGTGTAGTCGCTTAATGCCAAGAGAGGGTGTGCAGCTGAGAATGCTAAGCAGAGGGAGGTGCCTTCCTGCACCCCACACTTGGGCACCTATCTCTGAGAGAGGGCAGGATTTAGCACACTCCTCTTGGCTTAGCATCGCCCAGTGGCTAGCTTACATGAGGAGCCACCTAGCATGCTGGCTGTTGTGAACCCCATTCATTGTATAGGGAGCTTCAATGCCAAACTCCGGCTTTGTGAATCCCAGTGATTTTCTAGGCACCTAAAAGTGTCACCACTCCTAAGTTTCTGTGCAAATCGCGCTTCTGGTGAGAAGAGTGTAACCTGCTCTTACAGATGCAGACCTTGCTACAGTTATCCATGCTTGTGTCTTCGCAAGGTTAGACCATTGTACTGTGGTCTACATGGGGCTACCCTTTATCATTCAAAACCTTAAATTAGTTCAGAATGCGACTCCCCACTTGTTGAGCAGCGCTTCAAGCTGAGAGAATGTTGCACTAGTGTGTCAGTGCCATTGTCCAGTGATGTGTAAGATGTTGGGTGTGGTTTATAAAGGGCTAAGTGATTTAGGACCTAAATGGCTGAGATGCAGTCTCTATCCCCTCTGCCACAGTTCCAGTCAGCTCACAGGGTTAGGACAGGGAATGGCAGCACATTTTCCAGTAAGCTCTTTGACTCTGGAACCCACTCCTCTGGTTGGTCCAAAAGAACCTGCAAGCGTCATCTATTATCTTAGGCTTCTGTGGTGGGTTGGGTTAAGTAACATGGGGTGGGAAGGAGTGCACTGATTTTGTCATAGGCGCCAACTTACCGAGTTGCCGGGGGGAGCTTAACTCGCACTTTGCCCAGGCTTGGCCCCCGCTCCACTCCTTCCTCCAAGCTCCCATCCCTGCCCCACCTCTTCCCGCCCCCCGCTCCTGCCCTTTCCCCTGCCCCACCTCTTTCTGCTCCCTCCCCGGCCTCTTCCTGCCCCCGCTCTTCCCCCTCCCCCCCAGCGCCTCCTCCATGCTGCGGAACAGCTGATTCACGGTGAGCAGGAGGGTTGGGTGGGAGGGGCAGGCTCTGATCCAAGGGCTAACAGTGAGTGCTGAGCAGTCACTGCTCCAGCCCCAGAGCACCCACAGAGTCGGTACCTATATATTTTAAATATCTGAAAAAAGAGCCCAGAGGGTTGGGATGGTGCAGGGAGTCTTTTTAAAACAAAATTGAAGAAAAATATTATTTGGACTGTGATAGGGCCCAAAAGGTGCTTCCCAGAGAGGACCACAATCCCCACTGAAGAGAATATCTTTGCTGCTCTTCATTCTTTACAATGTTACAAGCAATGTAAGGGTGCAGATAGCGTAATAAGGTTCAACCATTTTTGTGCAAATATCCCTCATCACTATTTAAGTCATATACCATATAAAATAGGATGGAGTCCCCCACCTCTCCCCCCCCACACACCATTTTGCCTCTCCTCATGCATCTAAGATTCTGATCTAGCAATTGGATTGGAGAGGGCAGGTCCTTTCGCCCACATGAAGCTCTTCTGAGGTCACCCTGAGATTGCAGGATCAGGCTCTAACTCTTGTATATACACCATTCTCTTCCACCCCTCTCATTGTGTACAGCATACAACACCAAACTAAACTCCTTTCCATCCACCTGATAACAGACGATTTACACCATGCCACATCACCCCTGAATTTGGTCCAGAGTTTTCCAGAATTGTGCTGTTCGTACTTGTTGTAGTAGCCAGGCAAGGTACTAACAGACTGTTGTATCAACCAGGCAAGGTATTAATAAGCTTCAAAGGACTTTATTTTCAAAATGGAAACCTCTTTACCGAGCTGCTGCTGCACCCTCTGTAGCTTTCTCCCAGCCTTTCAACTCCTCTCCCATCCTTCCTGTTTCCTGTCCTTTCAGAATCCCAACAGCCAGGGCTCCCAATTCTAATAACTACAAGCAACATCTAACCACCACAGTACTACAAAGCACCTGCTAGAAAAGGTTGTCCGTTTCAGACAACTATCCAGTACCAAGACAGGGGGCCAAATTCATTACTGTTGTAACTATTGTCTTCAATATCCACATGAGAAAACTTTGATCTGCAAACCACCAGATGAAAAGTAATCCACTGTATAAAATAATGCTATCATGAACTAAAGATTTTTCCTGTTTCAGTTTTTTTAAATTGTGTTTCTTTTATTTTAAAACACAGATACCCAGCAGGCATCTCATTTCAGCCAGTATCTGAACTCGCAGTCCCAGCTCACTGCTGACCCTCGTTCATTAAAAATCTAAATGTGTTTTCAAAAAGAGGCTTAGGAGTAAGAAGTGAACGTCACGGAGGGATATAAAAACTCAGAAGGAAATAAATTGGGGAGCTGCTGCATGGTCATTTGGGCTAATACCTACCCACAATAATTATGGCTTCATCTACCAAAGGCAGCCAGCTCTAGGAACGCATAATATTAAAAAGCTTTTCAGTAAATTTGGCAAGTACCTGTGTGGAGAATAAAGTATGTAACAGGCTCAGCTACTGAGAATACATTTGCTCACTGCTGTCTGCTTTATTTTTAGAGTTCTGTGTTATACCGAAGTACCAGTACAATTACATGATTTTATCCCCCAGAACACACCAAAAAGGAGATGTAGCTCCTCAGCCTATCCCAGTGAGCTGTGTTTTAAATAAACAAATAAATACTGACACAAAGCCAAGCTAAACCTGATTTCAGCGAAAATTAGGTGTGTAACTACCTCTGAGCATCTGGGCTTGATATCCTAAAATATATAGTCCTACTCTCAAAATCTCTTCTGCTGAGACATTGACAGGAATAAGATGAGCTAAATGTAAAATTAAAATTCAAGCTGTGTCAGACCAGCAGTTCTTCTGCTTTGAATGGCTGCTGTTCTTCCCTAAAAGCTGACTTTGGATTGCACTGTCTTGACAATTCTTCCCACTTTATTTAACTACTTGTAGATATGGCAATATAAAATACAAGAGGAGAAACTTTTATTTTGTATTTGAAGTAGTCATTTTTAGTCTAGACACTTCACTACTTCTATCCTCCAAATTCTTGGTGAGAAAACTGCCTTAGAGGTGTTGTGACAATTGGGCCTTCACATTGACCCTAATTGTGAGTTCGGCTGTAAAAAGTGAGTATAAGTTCATAAGATGTCACCATAACCTGTAAAATAAATGTTGATGGGACAAGATGCAAAAGTGTGACAGAAAGACTGGATTAATCAAAATAAAATGACCTACTGATGTAATTCAAGGGCGGTGTTAAACTCCTGCTTGGTAAACAAGTAAAGTGTGGGACCAAAAATCAATGAACCAACATTGGTGTGTCATAAACTAGGCCTAATTGGTGGACATAGTACCACCACTCTCTTCGTAGGTCCTTAAAGAAATAGACTTTAAAGGTAGAAAAATTGGCTTTTGGAGCAAAGCTTCACCATCATGGCTGCCCCCCCATCATCTTTGGGGTGCTTTGGGGCACTTAGCCTTTGTCCTCCTGATCCTCAGAGATGTCCGGGCCAGAGAGGGGGATCCAGATGACACTGTCACCTCTACTGGCTCCAGCTGAATCCTAAACACCATCTGGGATGAAACTGGATCAGACTTTAACAACAGCAGCAACACAACATCTCCAGCCCATCTCACCTAACTTCTTCTCTTTTCCCCAGAAGGACCATTATTACCATCTTTGATACCATCTAACAGGCACTCGCACATGGGGGGGTTTCCTTCTGAAAACTCTCTCGAGCTAACAGTGCAAAGGAACAAGGGATATTGTTAAAATTAGAGGTTTACTTAATACTTAACATTTCAAAGGCTGTCATTGTTTTCCTTCTTTTCTGTATCTTTAATAAAAGGTTAGAAGGATTTTTTAATGGTTTATTTGCCATGGGACAAAGTAGGTTGGGGTCTCTGTATGCCAAACCCCAGGCCTTGTTTAAGACTGTTTAATGTTAGACCATGACTGGATCATGTGAACACCATTGGCCCACATATTCCACCTAAATTAATACAACAGAGACATATTCAGTTGCAATCACATTAGGAAAATGACATACCACAAAGATTGGATCGTTGGCTGCAGCATGAGGGGAAGCGCTGGTTCCATTCAGGAAAGAGTGAACCAAGTTATGCAGGCTCACCACTGGGGAGACAGATCCATCTGGTTTACCAAACCCTTCCAGGGCATTCCTGTGCGTGAGATAAGACAAGAGTTAAGTAACCACCTATTGACCAGCACTACCTCCAAATGTATGTATAAAAGGCTATCTTTGGGCTGAACATGTTATAGGAGTTGGGGCACAAACCTGAAGCTGAAATTAGAATTCCAGAAAAAAGGAGGACTATCAAACTCTTGAAGTGAAAGGCAGTTCTGGATATCTTCCATGGTTGGCAACTGCTCGCTAGACTTCCCTTGTGGGTTCCTCCGTAGAATCCCTTCATTAGTCCCATTACACAGTGTAACCAGATGGTTGTAGTCATCCAAGCTTAGATTAAAATCAAAATTGCATGGAACAATTAGAATAGGATGTTGGAGGGTGAGGGGGTTCACTCTGACAGAGTCAATAGACGCTGTACACTCAGTCCCCCACCAAAACCACTGGGACGGCTCACATCCCAGATGTTAAACACACTTGCAAGTGTTTGCAGGATCAGAGCTTCAGATGGCTTCGGAAGTTTTGTACCAGAAAAGCAAATGGTCATACTGCTAACCTGAGCTGGAATCATAAGGCTGCTTGTAAATTAATCATCTTTGAACTGGCTCCAACTTTCACATTTCCGCCTTTAAGAATCTCATGAAGGAGACTGATATGGATGTTAGCAAGTGGGTGCCACATCTGTCAACAGGATAATGTGGCTAGTTAAATGTCAGTGGGTCCACTAATTTACTGTCAGTTATGCTTCCTTAGCTGACATGTAGCGTAGCTGCCCAACCAAAAACAATTACTGCTGACCCATGTCATAGCAGCTCCTCCTACACTTCCCCATCTGCTATTTGGCAGGGATGGAGAGAGTTATTGTAGCATAAGCCAGAGTCTTTAGTGCTGCCACCCAGCACTTTGAGTTGGGAAGGAAATTATTCACCACTTTTTTCTTTGTTCACTGTTCAGCCCAAGCTTGGGACAGTCTGTGTGCTTGTTTCTCCCACACTGTACCCCCACCTGCTGGCCCCATCAATGGATATGAGAATATTCTGCTCCCATTGAAGTCACTGGCAAAACTCCCATTCCTTTCAAAGGCAACGGAATTCCACGTGTGTGGATACCTGCACCTTCACAAAGCACCAAATACTTAATCTAAAACTGCAGTGGACTCTAGGCAGGGGCAGGTGTCCGTCCACATGAAGTCAGATGCAGGATTGGGTCTTTCGCTAATACATGACAAAGAATTCTCTATGTACATCAGAAATGAGAACGATATTACAAGCTGCCACATGGATGTGGATAAGATTTAGAGGACGGTCTCTGATATTGTTTTGTTTGATGCATGTGTGATCATGTAATTAAAGACCATATTATACACATAGCAGCGTTATGGTCACATGTTCAACCCTAGCTGTCTCATTTCCTGTCATTTGAGGTTTTAATGTATAGCTTTACCATTAAGTGTACATAAGTTTTTTGTATTTTGATTTCCTTGTTTTCTTCCCAAGAAGTTAAAAGGAAAATCCAGAGTTTTTAAGTCCCAGTAGATGAGCTTACAAGGCTCTCCCCTCTTGCAGAGTTCACAGATTTGCCCTGAGGAGGCTCTGTCTTCCACCTGCTATATGGCGGTTGAAGTTACAGCAGGGCTTTCATTATGGCTTGATTTTCAGTTGCTTAGATACATCTGCATATTTCATCATTTGGGCTGAAATATACCATGTTTTGCCTCAGGACAGAGGTGCATTTTTGGAAATCTGAGCACATGTCCATCCAGCCATTTCAGTTGTGGAAAAAAACAAGAAAGAATTTCCCCATTCTTTGTACTTTGCATTTATTTTTTCTTGCACAATTCAAAAACAGCTGAAACTTTCAGGCTGGCCAGGCCTCGCTGAGTCTTTGCAAAGAATTTAAAATAAAGAAGGCCCTATCTCTATTAAAGAAATTCACAGCAGCTTGACTATATAGACCGTAGTTACACTAGTGCAAACCCCTAATGCAGAAGCATTGGACTGTGCAAAGCAAGGCTTATGCTGATGCTGGTAATGTACCAAAGTCAACTGCACTGATATAAGCCCTGCTTTGCACTGGTGCAGCATGTAAACATCAGGGGTTTCCACCAGTGTAACTACATGTTTACACTGGCACAAATTTCCTTAAAGTAGACACGGTCTCACTTGGAACCCTTGGCCCAGAGCAATGCAGTAAGGATGGTGGTGGGCTGTGGCAATGCAGGGACTGGCTAATGGCTAAGCAGTTATTCAGTGTTCCAGACCTTACCCTTTTTAGGGGGAGAGAGAGAGATGGAATATGTACAGCATTGCATCCTATTTTGTCAGGCATGCTTTTATCATAGAATCATAGAATATCAGGGTTGGAAGGGACCTCAGGAGGTCATCTAGTCCAACCCCCTGCTCAAAGCAGGACCAATCCCCAATTAAATCGTCCCAGCCAGGGCTTTGTCAAGCCTTAAAAACTTCTAAGGAAGGAGATTCTACCACCTCCCTAGGTAACGCATTCCAGTGTTTCACCACCCTCCAGTGAAAAAGTTTTTCCTAATATCCAACCTAAACCTCCCCCACTGCAACTTGAGACCATTACTCCTTGTCCTGTCATCTTCTACCACTGAGAATAGTCTAGAACCATCCACTTTGGAACCACCTCTCAGGTAGTTGAAAGCAGCTATCAAATCCCCCCTCATTCTTCTCTTCTGCAGACTAAACAATCCCAGTTCCCTCAGCCTCTCCTCATAAGGCATGTGTTCCAGACCCCTAATCATTTTTGCTGCCCTTCGCTGGACTCTCTCCAATTTTTCCACATCCTTCTTGTAGTGTGGGGCCCAAAACTGGACACAGTACTCCAGATGAGGCCTCACCAATGTCGAATAGGGGAAATGATCACGTCCCTCGATCTGCTGGCTATGCCCCTACTTATACATCCCAAAATGCCATTGGCCTTCTTGGCAACAAGGGCACACTGTTGACTCATATCCAGTTTCTCGTCCACTGTCACCCCTAGGTCCTTTTCCGCAGAACTGCTGCCTAGCCATTCGGTCCCTAGTCTGTCGCGGTGCATTGGATTCTTCCGTCCTAAGTGCAGGACCCTGCACTTATCCTTGTTGAACCTCATCAGATTTCTTTTGGCCCAATCCTCCAATTTGTCTAGGTCCCTCTGTATCCTATCCCTACCTGCACCATATCTACCACTCCTCCTAGTTTAGTATCATCCGCAAATTTGCTGAGAGTGCAATCCACACCATCCTCCAGATCATTTATGAAGATATTGAACAAAACCGGCCCCAGGACCGACCCTTTGGGCATTCCACTTGATACCGGCTGCCATCTAGACATGGAGCCATTGATCACTACCCGTTGAGCCCGACAATCTAGCCAACTTTCTACCCACCTTATAGTGCATTCATCCAGCCTATGCTTCTTTAACTTGCTGACAAGAATACTGTGGGAGACCATGTCAAAAGCTTTGCTAAAGTCAAGAAACAATACGTCCACTGCTTTCCCTTCATCCACAGAACCAGTAATCTCATCATAGAAGGCGATTAGATTAGTCAGGCATGACCTTCCCTTGGTGAATCCATGCTGACTGTTCCTGATCACTTTCCTCTCGTGTAAGTGCTTCAGGATTGATTCCTTGAGGACCTGCTCCACGATTTTTCCGGGGACTGAGGTGAGGCTGACTGGCCTGTAGTTCCCAGGATCCTCCTTCTTCCCTTTTTTAAAGATGGGCACTACATTAGCCTTTTTCCAGTCGTCCGGGACTTCCCCTGATCGCCATGAGTTTTCAAAGATAATGGCCAATGGCTCTGCAATCACAGCCGCCAACTCCTTTAGCACTCTCGGATGCAGTGCATCCGGCCCCATGGACTTGTGAACGTCCAGCTTTTCTAAATAGTCCCTAACCACTTCTTTCTCCACAGAGGGCTGGCCACCTACTCCCCATGCTGTGTTGCCCAGCGCAGCAGCCTGGGAACTGACCTTGTTCGTGAAGACAGAGGCAAAAAAAGCATTGAGTACATTAGCTTTTTTCACATTCTCTGTCACTAGGTTGCCTCCCTCATTCAGTAAGGGGCCCACACTTTCCTTGGCTTTCTTCTTGTTGTTAACATACCTGAGGAAACCCTTCTTGTTACTCTTAACATCTCTTGCTAGCTGCAGCTCCAGGTGCGATTTGGCCCTCCTGATTTCATTCCTACATGCCCGAGCAGCATTTTTATACTCTTCCCTGGTCATTTGTCCAATCTTCCACTTCTTGTAAGCTTCTTTTTTATGTTTAAGATCCGAAAGGTATTCACTAGCATCATGTGTTGTTTGTATATCAATTAGTGTGAGGAGTCCTGTAACGCCCGGGATAGAAGTGGTGAACAGACTCATAGACTTTAGGGCCAGAAGGGACCATCGTGATCATCTAGTCTGACCTCCTGTACATTGCAGGCCACAGAACCTGCAATAGACCCTTAACCTCTGGTTGAGTTACTGAAGTCCTCAAATCATGGTTTAAAGACTTCAAGTTATAGAGAATTCACAATTTACACTAGATTAAACCTGCAAGTGACCCATGCCCCATGGGAGATGTGAAGCGAAGCTCAAGAATCATATGACAGTTGCAAAGACTCCAGAAGCTTCAGTTTAATTTTAAATTAAAATGCATATTCACAGACTACTGAAATGAAACAGTAAAAATCCCTCTCCTGTAACATTGGTGAAGGAAGCGTTTACAAATTTCAGGGTTCAAGTCAAAAACCCATATTATTCTTCATGTTACTGACAAGAAGAGGGTAGCAGCTATATGAAAAGGCCAAGATTTTCAAAAAATCAGTGCCTAAAGTTAGGCTTTGGAGTAGATATTTAGATACTCATATACGTGGCCTGATTTCTAAAAGTGCTGACCCAGGTACGCCGGAACGAGGGGGCCAAGGGACCATAGCCCTTCCACTTTTTGCCATGGGCCTGTCCCTCTGCCCCTCGTCTTCCCCCCCAAAGCCCCGCTCCCTGGCCTGTCCGGAAGCTGGAGCCCGGCCTGGCTAAGTGTGGTCCAGGGAGCCCAGGCAGCTCTGGGGAACTGTGGATCTTCCACCTGCTTGGAATGGGGGGTCTGAGATCAATCCCTGGCCCATGTCCCTGTCCCCCCAGGTCCCCTGCCCAGGGCAGATGGAGGGTATGCAGCTCCCCACAGCTATCCAGGTGACTCTTCAACCTCCAAGGCCCTGCCTCCTGGCCAGGCCAGAAGCCGGAGTCAGGTAAGAGCCGAATGGGCAGCGTTGGGCAGGTGGAGGGGCCCAGGCTCCCCAGCCCAGCTCCTGCTTCCAACTCAGCCATGAGGGGAGGCTGCAGGGGGCAGAGAAGGGGCTGGGGCAGGGCCACAGTGGGGGGGCCTCATGGCAACCCCACTTTTAGAAAGAATCTGTCACCCCTGTGCTGAGCAGCTCCCAAGGCCTTCATGCCACTCCAAGCTTAGATGAAAAGTGCTACAGGAGTATTATATTTTGCTGTGTTACTGAATGTCCACTTGTACATCTTAAGGTCCCAATCCTGCATTTGAATCCACAGTCGAATCCCTGCACTCACACAAAGCCCCACTGACTCCAATTGGGAAATGCCTAACTATAGTCAGTTGCAGGATCAGGGCCTTATTTTGCAAGAAACCAGTTCAATCTCATTTTAAAAAACTATTTCTAAATCTGAGGTGACATCCTGGCATCATTGACGTCAATGCAAAAATTCCCCCTGATTGCAATAGGGCTAGAATCTCACTTCTGGTATTTTCCAGTCCAACAGAAGAGGCATAGATTTTTCAGTCTAATATGAGCTCACTATTAAACACACAGAAAAATTCCTATTGACAAAATTTTCAAGGGTTCTTGGTTGGCAATTACTGTCTTTAAGTAAAGTCCTGAATCAAATTTAAAAAAAAACAGTATAAAAAAGCAGAATATATCTGAGGAAATCTTGAATGACATCCACCTAGAGCCCATCCACTAAGTTTCACAATTTTTACAAGGAAATCTAGGTTCTTTTTCTTGCAGTTTGGGAAAGTTGAAAGAGAAGTTCATGCTGTTAGTGGCTAATGAAAACAAGTGTTAGTTAGAATGCTGGTTTCCCCACACATTCTATTACCTATTGCACACTATTGCCCAGTGTGAGAACCTTGAATTCTGACTTATTAGGCTTGGATCTTCTGGTCTTGATGCTCCAAAAAGCTGATCTGTACACACATCGCACTCATTTCTACCTGTGGCAAAATTCCAATAGGGCAATGCAAAGGATTCATTGCCAATCAGTCGCTATAATAAAAAGAAACTTATTAGCAAGAAATAATTCTTTAAAAACAGAAAGAGACATTACTAATACCTGGCTCGTCTATATTTTGATATTTGAAACCACGCTGCAGTTTTCTCAGAATACCGTTTCAACTTCCTTCAGGCTATTAGGTCATTGATTCAAATCTAAGGAAGGCCGGCAGTTACCTTAAATAAACACTGTACCATCTGATGGCCTCGTATGTTAAGTGGTTCCTAGTTCTGATTTCTACTGAAAGTGCTGATGGCCCAAAAAGTGGTGATTCTGACATTCTTGGGAGTCAGCAAAGAGACCAAGGGCACAGAGTGGCCCAGCATGATGACAGAAATAACCGGAATAAATACAGAGGCTGAACCACCTTCTCTCCCCTAGAGTTGGACACTTCCGATGAAGTCTGAGGCATGCTGGCTATGTAAAAAAAAGTATATTGCACCTGCTTTTGTAATAATTGTTCTTTTCTTATTTTTTTTAAAGGAGGGCGGGGGGCAGGGGATAGAAGACTGAAGTCTTCAAACCAATCAGGACCTCCTGAGTGCTAAATTCACTTTTAAAACAGGGTTAATTTCATTGTCTAGGGACTGTAGCCCCAACATGCAGTTATGCCAGGGAACTCTGTGTTAGTGTAATAGAGATTCAAAGTAATATGGGAAAATCACAATAGTAAGAGCCATGCAAGCATCCTTGAATAGGACGCGTTGCTAACCTGGAGATCTCTTTCCAGCAGCAGCAAATGGTACCTATGCCAAGTAACAAAGGCAGGTCCTTGGTGGGAGAAATCTATAGTGGTGAATGGGCGGCCAGGTCCTACAAACAGGAAGGCACAGTAAGAACTAGAGCATCCAATTAAAGATAAATAGACAAAGAGTACTTTACATAACCTCCTTTATGAGTTTAAAGCTTCATGAAATGGAGTTCATGCTAGAATGGTATCCATCAGAAATATAAACATTTTAAAAGAGTTGGTGAGAATTTTTTTAAATTTTGAAAATGATTAAAATGTTCACCAAAATTTCACATTCCAAAAAAGGGGGGCATGTAGACAACATTTTGCACATTTTTCCGATGTTTGACCAGCTAGAATTTGAAAGGAAGCCCTTCATTAATCTTCATTGTGTTGTAAATCATAGTTATTGTCTTGCATGTACAACATGGTATCACTATGTTATTCAATGGTAACATAGTGCAGCTTCGCGCAGCACCCATTGGCCAGGAACGGTGAACCGCAGCCACTGGGAGCTGCGGGTGGCCGTGCAAATGTAAACAAACTGTCTGGCAGCCCACCAGCAGATTACCCTGACAGGCCACGTGTGGCCCGAGCACAGGTGCCAACTTCTACTGGTGCCAGTTAGTGCTCGAACCCCCTCTGCTCCCTGCCCCGCCCCCTCCAACCCCTATTCCAACCCCTTCCCCAAAGTCCCCATCCCAACTCTGCCTCCTCCTGCCCCCATTCCAACTCCTTCCCCAAATCTCCGTCATGGCCCTTCCTCTTCCCCGCCTCCTCCCCTGAGCACGCCACGTTCCCGCTCCTCCCCTGTCCCTCCCGAAGCCTGTTTGGCGGTGGCAAGCGCTGGGAGGTAGGTGGAGGAGTGGAAACACAGTGCACTCAGGGGAGGAAGCGGAGGAGGAGGTGAGGTGAGGTGGGGAAGGGATCTTAGTGGTGGAAAGGACACACTAATTTTTCCCCATGGGTACTCCAGCCCCGGAGCTCCCACAGAGTCGGCGACTATGGGCCCGCAGTCCGCAGGTTGCCCACCACTGGTCTAGAGCCTCCAAAATGTTTAGGTGCCTAACTCCAACTGAAATTAATTAAGCCAATGGGAGTTAGATGCCTAAATACCTATGAGGATTGGGAACTAAGTGACTTACACAAAATCACAGAGGAAATCTATGCCAGAGAAGGACTTGAATCCAGATTTCAGACTAGCACCCTAATCGCTGGACCATCCTTCCTTTCACCATGACTTGATCACTTTTCAACTTACTTACCTTTGTTCAATTATTACATTTTTACCATGTTCTTTACATTCTAGATGCCTTAGTAAAGAAAAGTACCAACCTAATAGGGTGTCCCTGACTGAGTAGTAATGAAGCCACACAAAGTAGTTGTAAATGCTACAGTTTGTAACTTGCGGTTCAGTTCCATTGGGCCCAAGGAGACTCAGCCAGTGCTGTGTAGCAATTACATAGTCTGGGTGAGTGGTATTCTTTGCACGGTCTAAAGCATCTAAGAACTGCTCTCTCTCTGCCGCAGTCAAGGCATGGACATTTTTCCGGACAAGAAGTGGCTTCCTTTCATCGCAGTTGGGGCCAGTCCAGCCAAACTTGCACTCACCACAGTTATAGCCAGCAAAGTTTCCTGTGTTAAGAGAGAGTGTGGGTTTAGGTATATTACTCAGTGCACAAAAGAAACTGAGACTGAAATGCAAAGAAATTGAGTTTGTTAGTCTGTCTTTTCCCTAGCGATTTCTATTCTGGCAAGGTTCAGCAGCTGAGAATATTGGCAGCTTTGTCAATTGCTTAACTAAAATGATGGCTTATTTCCCAGTAACACGGCAGGGCCAAGATTCGTAGAAGGCTGGTTATCAAGATAAAGAGCCAGATAAAGGGCTGGATCCTGCAAACTAAGAACTCTGGCCCTGATCCAGCAAAGCATTTAAATATGCCCATAGTCTCATTGAACTTAATAGGACTACTCACCTGCCTAGGTTAAGCAGATAATAAAGTGCTTTGCTAGACTGGGCCCAGAGTACTCAGCATTATACAGGACCAAGCACAAAAACATGATGTCTGACAAAGACTCCTGCTCTTTAAGCATATTTTAAAAATAACAAACTGCAGGGCTGCTGCTGGTGGCCCACTGAGGTATCATTAAATGGTGCAGTGATACTATGTAAAAGTATGAAAAATTGTATTGTACTATGTGTGCAGGTCTTTTCTCACCCCATTGCCTTATGTCTAACACAGGCAGGCATCCCTCTGTTGACAAGTACTTTCTGTGCTGTCTGCTCAGGTTTTTACAGTATTATGAAGAGCTCTGGAATACATGGTCTCCGGAAGCACAGGAATCCCATTGGCTCAGTTTTAGCACTGTCACATAGTATAGAGCCAAATAACCTTATAACAACAAAGTGCAAATTTATTCTACAACTACTTCGTAAGAGCTTTTAGGATCGCCACTAGGCAATCCTGTCAGTTACTAAGCTTTATTAAATACTTTTAGAATTACTTAAATGGGATTTAAATCTTCTTCTGTTTTCCCAGCCTGAATATCAATTGTACTTCCACAGGTTAATGTCAAAATTATTCTTTCCACCAAATGAACTAGCCCATCTGCTTTTCTTTGAAAACTGTAATGGTAAAATAATGTGATTAATTTCAGACCTGGATTGAATTTTACCGTGTTGTACTCAGGGGTTCAGCACACATTCAAAATACAGAAATTTAACTTAGAAAATTGAAAAAGAGGCAAGAGTAATGAATGCTGATAACTCCTTATAGCTTTTCAGTGAATTTAAGTACTTCCTTACCCAACCACTGTCACGATCCATGCCAGAAATTGCTGTGATCGCTTAACAATAATCCCTTGTAGCGGGTAAACAATCATATACCAAATTCTGCTGTCAATTACTTCAGCTTTATGCTTCTGTAGCTGAGATCAGAATCTAGCCCAAATACAAAACCCTTGTAATTTGAATTGAAGCGTAAGTGTAATTAGTGTCAATTGCCAATTTACAGGGGCCACATACTAATGCATCCATTCATAAATCATGCGTGCAAAGTGCTTTGTCTAATTCAAAACACACAGCTTATTCAAATAAGAATGAGCTTCTTTCCCCCCTCTGGTATGGAGGAACTGTCTCAAGAATTGCATTCACTCCTTTTCATTTTAAGAATTTGCAAAAGCTGAGTTGAACATTAGGTACAGTAGTGCACTTAAATGAATTGGAAAAAGCATGCAACAGATTCAAAGTTTACATCTGAAAAGAACTAATGTTTGTATGTTATCTTTCAGTTTGACTTATGCCAAAATGTACTTGACATCCATTTTAAAGAGTTGATATTTTTGCATCTACCAGCATATTAAGTCAATCCTTTACGGAAAGCAAGGTTGTGAAAGCAGCTTTACAATGGGTTCTTTGACCACAATTCTCTTTGGAAAGAAGGGGGAAAGGAATCGGGTTTCACTGATCACAGTTTAGTATCACATTAAACAAAGAAGAACTAAAGCATTATATCTGCTTAGGACTAAAAAGAGGAAAGAAAAATACGATTAAGTAAAGTGCATGATTCAACAAAAAAAAACTAAGTCAAACTTCAGAAAACTATTAGATTACTTAGCCTGGGCCCCTTAAAACCAATGACTAGTGTTTCTCAGAAGTGCTCAGCACCCAAAACTGTTATACTTTCAAAAGAGTTCAACTCCCCAATAGGCAACTAAAAGATGTGGCCAAATTTCCAAAAGTGGGAGCCATTGGGTACTCAGCAATTAGTAAAATCAAGCAATTTATCTGGATACTTAAGGGCTTGTCTACACTGTGGAGCAAAGCACACCAGAAGGGTGTACACCGTATAGTGGTCTAAAGTGCTGCACTCTAATTGCCCCGTGTAGCTCTTGCAGATGCACTCTAAAAGTATCGAGTGTCATATGGCTGTAGTTCCGTTTGAAACAGTACGACGTTAATGCGCACTAGGGTTCTTTTACTGTGTCAGCAGCAGGGTCTACACAGAGCAGTCGGAGCACAACACTTTAGAGAGCTCTACAATGTACCCCACGCTCGCATGGGTTGCAGACAAGACCTTTCTATGGATATTGAAAATCTTGGCCACTGCCTCTTAGAGAATCCTTCTCCAGTGTTGCTTACAAATTGCCACTAATGATGTGCTGTGCCTAACGGGCATATTCTACCCCATCTACACAGCAAGTGGAGTTACACCCTAGCTATCTAGGAGACTTGATGAAGACAACACAAAATGGTTGCCCACCAGTAATGTTCAAACTTGGACACTCAGCAACTGGACCAATTTGCAGAATGAAAGAAAAGCATGTACACAACAACCAACAATCACTGTGTGGAAACTATTAAAACCAATCCGACTCCTGATTGAGCACAGACCTTTTAACATTCCCCTGGAAGTGCCCCTGCATGCAGTATCAATCTGGTTGAATCAATAGAGTCCAAATGATTTCTCTCAAAGTCATCTCTTGAGTAGCAAATGTTGCTCCTTTATTTACAGAATGGAAACTGTAAAGAGGAGGAATATAAAGGAACCCAAGATAAAAGAGAGGAAAAATAGTGTGGTAATGAAGGCAAAGAAAAGCTGGATGGAAAAGATGTGAGGAAAATGACTGCTCCAACGAAAGAACAAAGAATTAAACAATGTCAAGTTCAAGTCAGCTATCTTAGGACCCAAACCTGCAAACACTTACTCATATGCTTAACTTTACTTCCATAAGTAGTCCAATATCAACTAGATTTGACTTCAATGGGGCTTCTCATATGAGTAATGTTAAGCATATGAGTAGGATTGGGGACTTAATTCCTTAAACTTTAAAGCATCAGGTTTTGAATATTTAAATTCTTTAGAATTAAAGGTTTCAATCAACTTAGATATTCTACCACAGCTAGCATGACCAGACAGCAAGTGTGAACAATCGGGACTTTTTTTTCAGGGAGGTATAATTGCTTATATAAGACAAAGCCTGTAATATCGGGATGTCTGGTCACCCTAACCAGAGCAGATAAATCATTATATAGAGGACTTTTGCATGAGAGCTTAGAAAACAAGAGCCTCTCTGTTCTGCAAGCACACTTAAAATCCCATGGTACTTGCAATAAGAGTACAGATTGGTAAAGCAATTCTTGGCCAGAATTCTCTCTCTCTCTCTCTCTCACACACACACAGACAAACACACACAGTCTCTCACATTTGCCCATGTGCGTCCCCCACATTGAATATAATTAAGCATGCTGTGCACCAGGGCCCTGATCCAGGAAAGCCTGACTGTACAGAAAAGTATTTAAGCACTTGCTTAAACTCAAACACATGCCCAGGTACTTTCCTGAATCAGGATCCAGATGGCTACATGTGACACCTGCATTTAGTTTGCTAAGCATCTGGGGATCTTTCAAAATAAAAAGAGAGATAGTAATGCAATTTATTATTATTATTTTATGTTATTATTTGTAAAGTGTTTTGAAAATATGAAATGCTGGATTGATATTATCAGTCTAGCCAAAGACCGAGAGACAAAAACTGATTTATACTAGGGTGACCAGATGACAAGAACAAAATATCGGGACACATGGGGGGGCAGCCACAGGCTCACGCCCCACCAAGGCCGGCTCTAGGTTTTTTGCTGCCCCAAGCGAAGAGAAAAAAAAAGCCGGAGTGCCGCCGAAGCAAAATATCAGGACAAATGGTGTCCCGATCGTGCATTGGTTGGGACAAACAACTAAATATCAGGACAGTCCTGATTTTATCAGGACGTCTGGTCACCCTAATTTATACCGGTAAGCCTTCTATTATTTTAGACAGGGCTGGTAGCACTACCTATTATTAAGTTTGCTCAACACTTCCCATTACCAGACCCTGTTTTCAGTTGCTTATAACTTTGTGAAACTTCAACTGTTTGGACTGAAATTTTCCATGCCAGATGTTTGCCTCAGGCTGAATTTTATTTTTATTTTTTGAAAAATATTCAAACAAAATGCTTCAGTCTTGAATGAGAATGAGGGTAGGCTAGGGGAAATGTATTGCTCATGTTAAAAAATTCTGCCACCCTTTTTTTTTGGACAGCTCTAGCACCCTCATGCTTTGGAGCAGGGACCTGAAATTTGGCAAGGGAATGGCCTTTATGTCATGGATGTGCCTTTTGGCTTCCCCGTGAAAAACTGCTCAAATTTGGTCAAGTTATAAGCCTTTGAAAAATGGCAGTTGGCACATGCTCTTTGATTTTTGGCAGTTAAATCGCCAAAGATTCCATCATTGCTGAGCATGTGCTCAGAGCTCCTAGTGCCAACCAGACTGCATGTGCCATCCCCACATAGTGACTGAGCTCCAGTCTAGAGTTACAGGGGCAAAGCTGGACTTTCCTTGTAATGGCTGCTCCAAACTATTGCAGACCAGAGAGTGGCTGTGGACCAAAACTGAAATCATGGGGCCTGTCTCTCTTGTGCTCTCAGTGTCCTCCCCCGCCAGTGCGAAGGCAGTGTAGAGAAGAAAGCTGTCTGATTCAAATGCAGAGGGGACAAAAGCTGGACTGGGTGAGAAGGAAAGCAGTAGATTGGTACAAGGAGTCTGGTGAGACTGGAACTATTTGGACAAGGAGACTGGGTCTCGGGGTGGGGAGTGGAAACTTAGACTGGTTGGGCAAGGAAACTGGGAGAGAGACAGGGCCAGTGAGGAAAACAGTGGGAAACTGGGAGCCAAATGGCTTGGAGGGAGAATACTGAGAATGGATAGGAGCTGGATGGAAGGGAAAGACTGGGAGTGGTTGGACAAGGAGATTGGGAACCAGTGCATAATATCCTACCTAACAAACCAGATTTCAGACCAATTCTCCACTTTGCATGGGGGTGCATAGAGGGGGGACAAGACAGATTTGTGAGAGTTATGGTACAATGGGAGAACTTGAACAAAGAGACTGAAACAAGGAGCTAAGAAGGGGAATGAACAGTGAGAATGGATGAGGAGTCTAGAGAGTCTGACTGAGACTGGGAGCCAGTTTGGAGCGGGGAGAGACAGGTTGGATGAGGAGCTATGAGAGAAGAACTGGGACTGGCTGGGTAAGAAGACTGGGCAGCAGGAGTCAAGCTTCGGGGGAAAAGGTGGAAGTGTCTGTGCTCACGAAAGAACACTCTCCTATATAGCCTAAAGTGGATCCCAAGATTCCAGAATCTCACCGTTCCTCAGCTGTCAGCAAATATCTGTGAAACCCACTGGCATAGTGAGTTTCTCATCACCGTCTAGTGCTGTCCTCATAGAGGATGACAAGCTACAACTGCTATAAATTACTCTGTTAGCTCAAGTGGCAGAGGTTGAGCAGTGGCTCTACAGGTTCTCCTCCTGCTGGTGACCCATGTGGGGTTTTCATATGATAGAATTCCTTTTTTTTCCAGTTTTTTGTTTTAATACATAGAAAATTACACACACATATCTACATTAAAAGAACATTATTAAGGTTGCAAAGTCAAACACTCCAAAGTTAGGAAATGCCAGAGTTAAGGTGGCCTGTGCACATGAATTATGATACAGACTTTATAAACATGATGACACACTATGTTTTCCATAGTACCCCTGCTTGGTTCAGTGTGCAGGATGGACCGGCTCTGGGGAAGGAGCAGGGTTGTGTCATTTGTAGGACCTCTGTCTCATTTGTTGCAGAAGGTGGAAGGTGTGCAGTGAATGAGGCAGGGAACCAAAAAAAAAAAAAAAAAGAGAGAGAGAAAGAACAAGCTCATAGTTAAGGCAGTTGAACGCTGTACTGGAGAACTGGATCTATCCCTGTCTCTGTCACAGAGTTTCTGGGTAATGCTGGGCAAGTCTGAAACCAAACAGTTCACAGATGGTCACTAATTGTGTATTCCATTTTCTGAATGCCTGAGATGAGACTCTAGGGTGTGATTTGCAGGAGCACTGAGCACTGACGGCTCCAACTGAAGTCAGTGGGAGCTATGCTTTGAAAATATAAAGTGCTACATAATGCAAATACTCTGAATAATCAGGACCCAATTATCTCAGACTGGGCACCCAAACTTAGTAGATACTTTTAACCTTAATCTCTTTGGCCTGGCTCCGCCAAGGAGCCAGAGAAAGAATGACTCTGTAGCCTGGTGGTTAGGGTACTCGCTTAAGAGGGAGACCTGGGGCCAATCTCCCTGCACCAATAACTTGTTAATCATTTTTCTACAGTGGAACAACTTCACCAGGAGATAATGAGAGACCCAAACATCAGAAGCTCCCATAGTTCAGTGATTAAAGAACTCTCCTGGGAGGTGGGTTACCCCTCTTCAAAGCTTTTCTCCTCATTAGCCACAGGGGGAATTGAACCTTGGTCTCCCACATCCTGGGCAAGGAGTCTAACCACTGAGCTAAAAGTTATGGGGGGGAAGGAACACCCCCACCACGGGCTGGTTTTTGAACGGAACCTGGTCCAGTAGGCAGCCTCTGAGCATACCTATCACATTGAGCCCCATAGGTAAGATAGGTTTCAGAGTAGCAGCAGTGTTAGTCTGTATCCGCAAAAAGAAAAGGAGTACTTGTGGCACCTTAGAGACTAACCAATTTATTTGAGCATAAGCTTTCGTGAGCTACAGCGCACTCCCCACTGTTTATGGACTTCACTGGGACTCAGGTGAGAAACAGGCATCCACATGCAAGTGAGGCAGCAGTGCACGTGCTCCCAAGGAACTTCAACAGTAGAAATTTAGTGGACAAGTGAGGTGAGGCAGCAACTGAGCAGGGGTTTTGTGGATCACAGCAAAGCCACAAAGGCATAGGTGCCTAAGTACCTTTGTGGATCTGGGCTTCAGTTCCCCATCTGTAAAATAGGGATGATACCACCCCCACACCTCACAGAGGTGCTAGGAAGAAACCTTAATTAATGTTTATGAAGCACTCAGGTACTCCAGTGATGAGTGCCACAGACAGGCCCATGAAGAAAGTAGTAATTCTGTCTTCAGTGCAGGCTTTGAATAATGTATAGTAAATAAGGCCGAGGACCATACATTGAACAACAAGGATAAACCAACATATTGCCAGCTTCTCATTCAGTGAGCACTGTCTATCCTGTGCACTGAATGACGCAGGGGTCCTGTGGAAAGATTAGTATGTGATCATGTAATTAAAGACTGAAACATAATGCATACTCACAAGATAAGGTTGGGTGGGGTGGTGGGCCAAATTAAGCTTGCACAGGCAAACTTAATTCTGGCACTTTCCTAACTTCTGAGTGTCTGACTTTTCAACCTTAATAGTGTTCTGTTAACATTATCTTTTATACATAGTTCTATATAATAGCATAGAAAAAAGACAAGAGTTCACGACCAAATGCTCCAGTCTTCTAAAAGCTTATGCATGCACATACAGTTAGTTATGCACATGCATATGTGTTTGCAGGATTAAGGCTTAATTCTGCAGTCCTTAGGTGAATCATCCTGTGAAGTCAGCGTGCTATAGGATATTGAGGACTTGATGTTCGTATAGCGTACCCAGGACTTGAAGTCAATGGGACAGCTTATCTAAGGTTCTGTCCGCACTGCAAATTCAACTGCATTGGAGGCTGCTCCAATTCAGTTTTCTTTCTGCAAAGTTAAACCACTGTTCCATTTTTCAGCATTGATGGGACTCGGTTATCTTGTAAGCATTGTATTAAACCCCTGAATGTTTCCAAATTTTTACCACTATTATTAAAGCACGACTAAGTCCTGTTGGCTTTAACACAATTCTTAACATTAGGTCCTGTCAGCACTGCAAAGCAGGACTAAGTTTACCAGTTGGGATCCCTGACATCCATGAAATTTTCAGGACACACACTGCAAAATATTACCCTGGCAGTAATTAATCCCAACTCAACATGTGCTGACACAGGTGTACAGCTTCATCCATACACATTTCTACAGTCACAAACCCTGTCTATCCTACCTAACAAACCAGATTTAAATATGGGGAGAGGGGGAATGGAACAGCCTTATGGCCGAACCATGTAACAATAATGGGGGAGGGGATTCCTGACCTGTGAATACAGGGGGAAAAAACAAAATTTAAGCATGAGAGAGAACCATGCTCTAACCCCGTTTGGTGTCTAGGCCAGCTCATGTTCCTCTTTCACTGGTAGAGTATGGCTTGGCCATATTTGTAGTGCAACTGGGAGGGATCACCCTTCCTGATCCCTTTTCCACAATCAGGGATTTGCTCTTCTCTGGAGCAGAGTTAGTCCTCCTCTCACCTGTGCACTGGCAGCTCTGATTGAAGAACTTCAGGGGCCATCGTTCCCGGTCATCCACGTTGCGGAGGGTGTACGGGCCACGCCATGGCCTGGTGTCCACCTGCACCTCCCTGCACGATCCCCTGCCCTGCTGGGAGCCACACGCATTGCCTGGCTCTTGCCCCAAGGTTGGGCAGCAGCGCTTGGCCAGCAGCGCCTCTACCGTCATGCAGACGCGGGGGAACTGCGCCTCAGCCTGCGGAGCGCAGCAGCAGCTCAGGTAGCCCAGGAGAGCAGATGAGAGCCATGTCACCCACTGGAGCTGGGAGGTCATTGCTGCAGGGACCACGCGCTGTGCCAGGTTTGGCTTCTAGCAATCAAGGACAGGAGCGAAGGTGTTTCATGAACAGCCTCTGGACAAGAGGAGGACCACACTTTTTCTCAGATTCTCAGCAGACTGGGCTCTGACTGACTGAGATAATTTCCCTCACTGCTTATGATGTTGGCATTTGGGGTGTTTGTTTAATCCTTGACTCGAACTGCCTTGAATATGGTTCAAAAGGCCTTTGCTCTGCGGTGCATGCCAAGATTTGGAGGATTTATATAGACGGTGGGAGAAGCCCTCATTAGGAGGATTAGCACTGCCTAAATCCTCGTGTTTAGCACATGACTTCAAGGGTGAAAAGAGGCTGATGGGTGGGGGGGGAAGTCCTGAGGGGCTTTGGATGTCTGTGAAGGAGGCACATTCTTAGATTTACTTCTCTGTGTCTTGTCTGTCTTGCCTGCTTTGCCAAACTGCTGACCTCAGATTGTGCCTGGGATGGTTGGGAAAACAGGACTTTTTTGTTTGTCCATTGTTTTTTAAATCAAAACCCTTTAAACATATTAGAAGTGAAACAACCTTCTGGATTTTTAAACGTATTCACTGGCAGGTGGTGGCATCTTCAATGAAGCATCAGTTTGGAGACTTGGAGGCAAAGAAAAATGAAGCAGATACAGACACTTACCATACAGTTGCAAAATTAACAAAACCACTCCTAACAGCTTGAGCAAAGGACTGTATCCTGTTGATAATGACTAAAGTATCCAGGGCTTGAATTATAAATACAGTAGAACATCAGAATTATGAACACCTCGGGAAAGGAGGTTATTCGTAACTCTGAAATGATTGTAACTTTGTGGTTAAAACGTTGTGGTTGTTCTTTCAAAAGTTTACAACCGAACATTGACTTAATACAGCTTTGAAACTTTACTCTGCAGAAATAAAATGCTGCTTTTAACTTCTTAATTTAAATGATACAAGCACAGAAACAGTTTCCTTGCCTTGTCAAATCTTTTTTTTTTTTACTTTTTTTTTGTAGTTTTCATTTAACGCAGTACTGTGCTGAACATTATTTGCTTTTTTTGCTTTTTTTTTTCTGTCTCTGCTGCCTGATTGCATACTCCCAGTTCCAAATGACGTGTATGGTTGACTGGTCAGTTTGTATCTCTGAGATTGTATCTCTAACTCTGAGGTTCTACTGTATTTAAGTGGGGAATGGAGAAGGCCTCCCTGTTTCCTTTATCCTCTTCACAGAAATATTGAACTACTTTTCAATTTTAAGAAGGGACATAGTATTGTCTCCTACCAACTCCTTTCCACCCCAGGATTTGCTCTTACGCTATAAACTGTTATTGGGTGAGCTGATTGCTAAAATCTCAGGAGGAATCAAGATGAAAGAATCACACCTGAACATTTGTTACCCAGATGGGAGGAGACATTCTGAACACAGATGCATCTTATCTTCATGCAAATTCGAACTCACCAGAGTACTTCCAGATGAGTAAGACTTTGAAGGATCAAAACCTACCTTTCTGCCAGCTCTAATTTTCTCTATACAATTTTGCCCATTTTTAGAACAATGTGTCCTGAAATGCCATCTCTTTTAAGATGATTATACAAGCCCTTGATCTATGCCCAATTTTTCCTCTGTTGAGCATATATGGAGTACATACCTAGCTATCTGCATATTATATTTACACATCTTGTATAACAGCAAAGTTACATGTACATCAACAACAACTTGAGATATTTAGGTATCTGCTAAATATAAGGTGCTTTTAAAAGAGCTCCACAGCATACTTTTCATAATACACTGAGGGCATGTTCTCTCTATCCACACAGAAATGGGAAAAATACATCCCTCAAGATGTATTATGCACAGTGTAAGTACAGTTGAGTAAAAGTTCACCTTTTCTCTTTTCTCTCTCTAGCCTTTGCCTATAGAAATGAACAAATCAGTAGGTTAGCCACCCAATGCTCATCACAATCCAACTTTACTACCTTGTTTTTTATCTCCGCTGACATCAGAGGAATACACAGTACGGAGACGAGCAAAGGGTAGTTATTAGTGACGTCCTCCTGAAACTACCCAGGCTCCCAAAAGTCAAGGATTGTCCCACACTGCCTGATGTTACATATACATAACTAAATAGTCATTCAATTGTTACATACTTTCTGTAGTTCATTTCTCTTCATTATCTAGTACCAAGATATTTATGTGAAAGCCTCTCCCTGGTTCTTTCACGAAAACCAGCTGTTGCATTTGGAATATTGGAACAAATTATCTTGAAAGCAGTTGTGAAAGGATTTGAAGCAATTTTTGTACCAGGAGTTGAAGTGTGAGGAGAAAGGGCTGGCTCTCTATTCCTCATCCCCACTACCTGCATCTACCAATACAGGTTCACTTATGTTGATTAGATAGGGTCTGAAACTTGTATGAAATGCTCCTCCACAAATATTACATTAACAAGCTTTAGTAATACTTGGATAGCATTTAGCAGTGAATGTCTAATATATATATAACACTAAACAGTGATCTTTTGTTATGTGGAATGTATTAAATGTCATTTCTATTTGTTAGAGATTAATTCGGTAGGTATTTCTTCTCTCTAATGTTAGGGTAGTTTTAAATGTACAGTATTAAAAGTTTAAATTAAAAAGACTTATCTGTGCCCCACTGCCCTTCTCTTTGCAGTTTCCCTTCTCCACCTTCCCCACAACTAATTCACTCATCTACTACCCTTTCTCCCCTCACTCCACTCTCTGACCTTGCTTCCATGAACACTACCCATTCCTCCATCCTCATGCACTGCACAACGGGCACCTACATTTTCCTCTCTTTCCCCCCTTAATCTGTTTCCCTCTCTTTTTAGTTTCCCGGCCTTTTTCTGTCTTTTCCTCAGCTTCATTCCTTGCTTTCCACTCTTCTTCCCCACTTGGGTCAAATATGTACTGAGCTTTAGGCACAAAAGTAGCCCTACTGAAAATCCTTGAAGTTAGGCAGTACTTATGTTCCTGGTTAAATCAGGACCTTAATCCCTGCTTGCTGCTCCAACCTTTGTTTTACTCCATCATTCCTTAGACACCACTCTGCCCAACCAGGGCTGACCCAAAATGCATTGCCCCATTAACTAATGAAGAAATGTAATGCCTCATAGAATAGAATCATAGAATATCAGGGTTGGAAGGGACCTCAGGAGGCCATCTAGTCCAACTCCCTGCTCAAAGCAGGACCAATCCTCAACTACATCATCCCAGCCAGGGCTTTGTCAGGCCTGACCTTAAAAACATCTAAGGAAGGAGATTCCACTACCTCCCTAGGTAACGCATTCCAGTGCTTCACCACCCTCCTAGTGAAAAAGTTATTCCTAATATCCAACCTAAACCTCCCCCACTGCAACTTGAGACCATTACTCCTTGTTCTGTCATCTGCTACCACTGAGAATAGTCTAGATCCATCCTCTTTGGAACCACCTTTCAGGTAGTTGAAAGCAGCTATCAAATCCCCCCTTATTCTTCTCTTCTGCAGACTAAACAATCCCAGTTCCCCCAGCTTCTCCTCATAAGTCATGTGCTCCAGACCCCTAATCATTTTTGTTGCCCTCCGCTGGACTCTTTCCAATTTTTCCACATCCTTCTTGTAGTGTGGGGCCCAAAACTGGACACAGTACTTCAGATGAGGCCTCACCAGTGTCGAATAGAGGGGAATGACCATGTCCCTCGATCTGCTGGCAATGCTCCTACTTATACAGCCCAAAATGCCATTAGTCTTCTTGGCAACAAGGGCACACTGTTGACTCATACCAGCTTCTCATCCACTGTAACACTAGGTCCTTTTCTGCAGAACTGCTGCCTAGCCACTCGGTCTCTATCTGTAGGAGTGCATGGGATTCTTCCGTCCGCAGGACTCTGAACTTGTCCTTGTTGAACCTCATCAGATTTCTTTTGGCTCAGTTCTCTAATTTGTCCCACCCCACCACTCCTTTGGCTGTTCCCAGCAGCCTTTGCACTGGCTTTAGCCATTCTTCAGAAGAGCTACCAAAGCAGCCACCGCAAATGATTCTGGAAGTGAATTCTATTTCATTGTTTCAGTGTCCTCCCTTCTCTATCTCTGCATTTCTCTTTCCAGCTTGCACACATTTTCTCCCACCCTTGCCCTGCTTTTTCTTTCTGCATCTCTTTAGGGTTATGGTAACAACAAATTGTGTGAGAATCTGAACAACAAACTGCAGAAGGAAGCAGACTGAACTTGGATAAAACTTCTCCAGGCGCTGGTGGGTGCTCATACCCCTGGCCCCGCCCCCAGCCCCGCCCCAATTCTAACCCCTTCCCCAAAATCCCCACCCTAACTCCGCCCCCTCCCTGCCCCTATTGGACTCCTTCCCCAAATCCCTGCCCCGGCCCTGCCTCTTCCCCGCTTCCTCCCCTGAGTGCTCTGCATTACCGCTCCTCCCCCCTCCCTCCCACAGCTTGTTATGCCATGAAACAGCTGTTTTGCAGCAGCAAGCACTGGCAGGAGAAGCGGGGACAGCGCGCTCAGGGGAGGAGGTGGAGGCGGAGATGAGCTGGGGTGGGGAGGCAGGGCAGGGAGCTGCCAGTGGGTGCAGAGCACCCACCAATTTTTCCCCGTGGGTGCTCCAGCCCCACAGCACCCATGGAGTCAGTGCCTATGCCACCTACCTGCAATTAGGGTGACCAGATGTCCCGATTTTATAGGGACAGTCCCGATATTTGGGGTTTTGTCTTATATAGGCACCTATTACCCCCCGACTCCTGTCCCAGTTTTTCACATTTGCTATCTGGTCACCCTACCTGCAATCCATCTGGTGATGGTTACCTGCTCCAGACATCTGCGGTTCCTGATCCCTGGTGTCATGGTCCTCGGAGTTCCCTGGTCCTGGTTCCCTTTGCCTGCGAGAGATGCAGAAGTGAGCTGAGTCCATCCATATCTAACTGTAATATTAAGACTATTTTGTTTGTTATCCCATTTATTCTAGTTGGGTCTGGGCTTCACGCTCATTGTGTTTGGTAAAACTACCAAGTTGTTTTATATCTGTTTGCCTTCCCTGTTAATATACCCTTTCTTGGTTTATCCTTTAAAGGTGCTTAAGTTTTCCTTTACTGCGACTAATAGGTGATAGACCCCAATTCAGGGAAATCTAGCTTGATTTGGAAACAGGGGGTCCTTAAATGTCTCCCTTTAGTTTCTTCTGGAACCAGTTGTGGCGACTGCAGCAGGACCCCAGATGGTTGCAGTATTCTCTCTTGCTTTGATTTTATTATTATCTGCTCGATCTAAGGTTTGTTGAAAGGTCCACTGACCTTGTGAGTGGGCACCGATAGTGTGCAGTTGCTTTCTCTACTGGGACCCAAGTTAGATCGGTGGCAGACACCAAAGAGGTATTCTACCTGAGCTGTGGAGAAGTGGCTCTATGTTCCGGCTCCAGCCGAAAGGCATGATGAGTTTGGTTATCGCTCCAGCCAAAAGGCCCAGTGGGCACAGAAAGCACTGGCTTAGTGGACCCAGTAAGCATCGGCAGGCTCTGGGCCTGCAGGCCTGGTGAGTGTTGTTGTCAACTCTGGTCTCAAGGAAAGCCTGGTGGGCGCAGCAGGCCAGTACTAATAGTGAGCACAACTGTATTAGCACTCCAGCTGTGACTGTCTGGTGAATATGAGTCGGCTCCGGCTTTAAAGGTATGGGGGTGCTGCTTGAGATTAAGGGAGCTTTAAGTATCTCTGTGGCAGGCTGGTACAACTTGTCTAGTACTGTCAGCCCCTACTTTTCAAAGGTCTCGTGGGCACTGCGGCAGGCACTGCAAAGCACTTGTGTATCTTTGTGGGCCAGGTACCTACCACTTAAGGAAAAGATGGCTGTTAGGACATTTGGAATCAATGGATGGGACAAGCAGATCAATAAAAATTCACTGTAACACAGCGTGAATTTATTTGGAAAAGGCAAAAATCCATGGGCCTGTGATGGAGTATACCAAGCCCTCTGAGGCCCTGCTGGAGGCCTCATGGCCCTGCCACACCCCACCCCCAAAACGGACAGTGGAGAGGGTCCTCCAAGCTACCTAGAGTGGCTGTGTGGGACACAGCCAATCAGGGCCCAGCAGCCTAGTATAAGAAGAGCTGCAGGGTGTATGGCTGACTGACTGATGGAGCTGCAGAACCCTGGGCTGGGCTGGGCTGGGCTGGGCTGCCCTGCCCTGCCCTGCCCTGCCCTGCCCTGCCCTGCCCGAAGCCAGGGAGAGCAAGAAGGAGCCCTGAGCTGGTTTCTGGGACTCCATTAGTATAAGGCCCTCAGGTAAGGGTGAAGTTGGCTTGGGGAAGTGGCCCAGGGAATTAGAGAAGCCATGTGACATAGTTAAAGGGACACAGCAGATAGCTGCAATCTACAGGGTCTGTGGGCTGGGACCCAGAATAGTGGGTGGGTCTGGGTCACTCCCAGCCCCCCATTAGCCACTGGGGGGAAGTGGCTTGGACATTGAGGCACCCCAGAAGGGGAACTGAAGCATAGGGGCCCAGCTGAAGAGCTGAAGCCAGAAAGCCCAAGAGGGCGAAGACATTGTCTCCAGGGAAGGAGCCCTGGGGCACTGCTCTATCCTGGAGCAGGAATAAACTGAGAAAGAGACTGCAGGCACATGCATTTGGCCAAGGGGGCGCTTACGAGAGGTGAGTGCACCCTGTTACAGGGCTGATGATTTGTTTTAGGGAGAAAATGTGTTGGAAAAACTATGCAGTAGTTGGGAAAACTGTGACAGCTAAGCGTACCCCAAATAAAAAGATGAGAAAGCAAGCTCTCCTCTATGGCCTAGTGATGGTTTCTAGGGAACTCCGTGAACATGTAAAATCAAAACAGAAAACCATTTTCCAAGTAAGAGTGGGTGGTTAGCAGAGAGGCTGAAACAGAGAAACTATCAGCCCAGATATTAAACCACTCTCTACAGATAAATCAATCAGAGCAGCAAATTAAAGAATTCAATATAGATTTAACAAAGAGAGATAAAGAAAACTTTATTTTAGTAAAGAAAATGGAAGATTCCCAGACTGCTGTTAGAGAACTGGTCAAAGAGGTTAAAAATACAAAGGACGATTCTGGGAATCACTCTTCTATTAATTATAAAACCAGTGTTTTAAAAGAGAAGCTAAGAAAAGTCTAAGGGATGGTTAGTGCCCTGAACATGGACCCCTTAAGGATGTAAGAATCTAAAGGTTCTGATTCTGAAGGAGAAGAATTAGATGATGGTTTGAATCCATGGAAGAAACAATGGTACAGACTCAACCTTCTGTTCCTCAGGAGTTAGTGGGGCCTGACGTAAGGGAGGAGGGGATACAGCAACACATCCCAATGGCACCAATCACCACAACTGCGGTGAACTACGGCCCTAATAGGCCAACAGAGACCCGGTACAAGACCAGGCCATATGTGCCTGACCAGACCAGGGCAATGGGGAAAAATCTGGCACCTGTCAATAAAGACACTGCCTTGGATTGGCTAGCCAAGATCAGCAGCATGGCTGCGATTAGTAAGGAAGACACTGGCTTTCCTAAGAGAATGCATGAATGGGAAAGACTTTGGGGCTCTGTCGGGTGAAGTACAAGTAGCCAATGTGGAAGAGATGGCAGAGATATATGGTGCAGTATTTAAGATTTACTTCCCACATGAAAATATTTTTGGAAAAATTTATTCCAAAAGACAGAGGTCAGGAGAAAGGCGTGAGAGGTTCTTAGCTAGAAAAAGTCTATTATACTAGCTGTCTGGTATGTCCCCAAGGCCCTGACCATCAATGGGATGGCAACTTGTGACACACAGGAATCTAAAGAAGCTTTTGTGCAAGGACTATCATCCACTTTGAAAATCACCTTGGGGCCAGTCAAACCTAAAACCATCACCCTTCAAGTGCTGGAGGACAGGATCCGAGATGCATTCGAGCTGCAGCATGAGGCTTTCCCAAGCCATTGGAACAAGAAGAAAATTGCTACTGTGAAGTAGGCAAACAGTGTAAAGCCAGTGAGCTGAAGAGAAAAGGAAGTCACTTTGAAAGCAAAAATCAAGCAGCAGCATCTGAAAGGAGCCTTCCCCATCAGTGAGAGTCAGCAAGGAATCGGGAGTACAGGATACTGCAGCTGAAATGAAGGGATTTCAATCAGTATTATGGAAAAAACTGTTCAAATGCAAGAAAAGGGATCCAATTGATCATCTTCCTACAGAGGAACTGTTTAGAAGGCTGGCTAGGTACTAAGGTGGGCATGGCAGTTCTTCAGCAGAAGCTGCATCAAGACAGCCAGAGCTGCAAGAACAATGAGAGCGCCTGCTCTAAGGACATCGAGCTCTCCCACCTCCCTCCTTTGTGGCACCCATTGAGAATGATATATGGGGGAGGCCAGTAACTGAAACCATTGGAGAAATTAAATAAGTAATGATACTGGACCCAGGTGCCACTATGTCATTAATATGTACTAAAGCAGCTCCAGAGATTAAAAGACTTCCAGTGCAAGAGGTTAGGATACTGGAGGGGAAGACTGGAAAGAGTACAGTCCCCTTTCTGAAGTCTTTCTCATGCATAATAGGCACACTGATTACAGAAGCCACATTTGGGATGCAAGCATTAAACAGACATGGCTTCATCAGAATGGACATATTAAAGAAATGGGACTTAGTGGTCAACTTACCTAACCGAATGCTGAACAAATCTGAACATAAAGAAGGTGGCTTTGTTGTACCTGCATCGCACAGAGTTGCAGCCCTGAAGACCCTGGGGAGAATGGAAACACCTAGAAAGGAGGAAGCAGTTGTACAGATAACCAGCCAGTACCCAGGAACTTTCGCCAACAATAAGCTCCAATGTAGGAAAATTAAAGTGGAGGGATAATTGGGGGTCTCGACCCCAAACCACAGAAACAGAATCGATCCTCTCAAAAGCCAAGGAGGGGATCTGGGATACCATCAACTCCCTCCTGGAACAAGAAGTGCTGGTTGAAACAACAAGCACTTGTAACTCTCCTATCTGGCCTTTATTGAAGGCAGGTAAGACCACCTGGAAACTCACAGTTGACTACCAAGAACTGAGCCATGTTACACCAAGGTTAACTCTAGTAGGGGCAAAGTTCCAGGAGATCATGGTGGCCATTGCTGCAGGTGCACAATGCTTTACCATTCTTGATCTGCCGAACGCCGCCTTTTCAATTCCTCTGCACTCTAGTGCCTGGTACAAATTCAGCTATGACCACCGTCAGCTCATGTTCAGTTGGGTACCCCAGGGGTATCGCAACGTGCCATCGCTGCACCACAAGTATGTGTCTAGCATGTGGGAGTGCTACAACAACAGAGAAGATCATAAGTTACGTGGATGATATTTGAATAGCCACAGTAACCAGAAAAAACCTGAAAATCCTGAATGATGTATTAAAGAAGGTGCAGGAGACTGGATTCATCATTAGCCCTACCAAGGCTCAGATGCTCCAAAAAAAGACATACTTAGGGATGGAGCTCGGCATCCATGGACATCGATCTTATGCCATCAGGGTCGAACTGATATGCAAGCTGCCTGCACCTCAGGACATTTCAGCACTTAGATCATTTTGGGGTTTATATGGTGTTTTTGTCTGTGAGGTGGCCCGATTCTACTGTAATTAGCATGCTTTAGGTTACTTGAATTTTGAAGGGCAAATTCTCCTTTCAGCTACACCCATGAAAGTGTAGTCACTGGGGTTGAAAGGCAGATTTAGACTCAGTACATTTAGAGAAAGATAGTATGAACACCCACACAATGCATGAAAATAGCTCCTGAATGACTTTCAAAAGTACATTTTCTCAGTGTTTCCTGAGGCTCCCCCTTTCTGCCTGTCTGCATCCACTTCTTGTTGCTTGTCTTGTAGTGGATTGTAAGCTCCTGGGGCAGGGACCATCTTTATGTTTTGTACAGTACCTAGCACAATGGGGCCTTGGTCCATGACTAAGGTGTGTTAGGCACTCCTGCAAAATAAATAATAAAACATTTTATAGCAGTAGGAAGTCTAAGCCTTCACGTCCTGAGTTTATTTATTAACACCCATCTATGACAGCAACTTACATTGTCCTTGAGCTTGTGATGCTGTCAGGATGCATACAGCAACATTTCAAATATACCATGTGGATCACATTCTAGAAATATATAAAGACTTTAATTCAGTAAATTGTTTTTCTTTAAGCAGTTAAAAAAAAGGAAAAGACCATTTTTTCCCTCACAATTTAACATCCCAGAACAACCTCTTGACCAAAAAACCCCAAGCCCTTCTCTAATCTGTAGGTCTTAATTAACTACTTCCCGTTCACAATATATCAAGAATTAAAATGCTGATGCCTGGCTGTCTTGAGAACTGGCACATAATTTACTCTCTTTTTCTGATCAAGGAAGGAAAGTGAAAGAGGGTAATGACAAAATTTATCCATTCCCATAGCAATGACTACAATGAAGTTGGGAAACTATACATGAGGCTCAGGAGGAGAGCAGTCCTATGAGTTTCATGAAAGCAAGGATTTGTTTTGTATAGGTTTTTTGTTTTCACGACAGGCTATGTCATAACAATAAATTAAGCCTTATTATTTGGTTAAACGTCAAATACTTACTAGGGCAATCAGCCTGCTTTCCTCCCATCATGCATTATTGTAATACAATAATACATAAGAGCAGAGTGGTTTGTTTATGCTGTATTCACAGTATCATGCCCTAAACGTGGCTTGAAGATGAGATCAAGTTTTATTTCTCTGGTTTTGGCAGTAAATAGATTATATTTTAATTTAATGAGACAACTTATAATTGTGCAATATAAATCAGAGTTATAAGCAACCCTTACAAGTTCCAATTAGGATCAGCGACCGGCTCTTCTCTCCTTCCCCCTCAAAGTTTAGATACTTATTGTGATCACATTTTAAAAGGGAAAATTATTGCATGGAGAAGAGTGTGTGTGTTTGGAATGTCTTTATCAGTGGGCCATGGGGGCAAAAACCCTCCTCCCTCCCTCAACACAACTAGCAATGCTCTCTTCTTCTCTCCTAAACTTCAAAATGAAAAATCAGAATAGTTTACAATAAAGGGTGTGTTGGTTGACAGGAACAATAATTTCCACTCTGTGGCCTCTGTGCCTACTGTGTTCTCCTAACCCCATCTCTTTCCTGAATTTTATATCCCCCGCTGCAGGGTGGGTTCCTTTATTTTTTTTTCAAATGTTTTCTCACATTTATTCTGGGTCCTATTTCATTTCTAAGCTATGTCTACACTACAGCCTATGTTGGCATAATTTAGATCAGTCAGGGTTGTGAACAAACCATCCCAGTGAGCAACATGTTACGCTGACATTAGCACTTGTGTGCACAGTGCTATGTCGGTGGGAGAGATTCTCCTACACACAGAGCTTCTGCCATTCATGGAGGTGGGGTTTTTTATGCTGATGGTAGAGGTCTCTCCCATCAGCACGGAGCAGCTTTACCAGATGCAGCTTTGCCACTGCAGCACTGTACATGTAGACATGGCCTTAATCCGTTTTTTGTGTCTGAACTCTGACCTCCTGCTTTTCTCCTCACTCGTCTGTTTTTTCTCCTTCCTTTATTATCTCCCCATATCTGGTCTCTCTTTACCTTCCTTCAACTTATATACCTTCTTTCTTCCCTCGCTTTCAACCTTCGTATGTCACCTCATTCTTGCTATCCCTGCTCTCTGTCACACCCACACTCAGATTCTCACTCAATCTCCCCTTCCTTGCTTTGTACCAATGTTAATCATTTCCCTCCCCTCAGTGTAAACCCATTCTCTGTCTCTCTGGCTTGGGACTACTGTTCCCTCTAAGCTGTGCATGTGTGCACACGCACACATCCTAAACCCCGCGCACATGGCAAAACACCGCCCGCACAAAAATTTGCACAGAGGAAATTTTTTGTGCACACAGCCTGGCAAAAATTAGAGGGAACATTGCTTGGGACTATGAGAATGGGGCCAAAGTTTGGGCTTGAAGAGTGGTCCTAACGTCAGGGCCGGCTCCAGGATTCTTGCCGCCCCAAGCAAAAAAAATTTTGGCTGCCCCTGCTTTTTTTTTTTTTGTGCCCCCCTTCATCCACCCCAACTCCGCCCCTTCCCAACCTCTTCCCCAAATCCACAGCCCTGCCTCCTCCCCTCATTGCTTCCTGAGGCTCCCCCTCCTCAATCCCCTGCCCTAGCTCCCCTCCGCTCTGCCTGCTCCCCTGAACACGCCGCCGCTCTGCTTCTTCCCCCTCCCTCTCAGGTAAGGGAAGAGGCAGCGCATTCAGGGGAGCAGGCGGAGGCAAGCTGGGGCGGCAGGAGAACATTTCTAGGGGCGGCATGGCTGGCGCTGGAATGCTGCCCCTAGAAATGTGCTGTCCCAAGCACCTGCTTCTTTTGCTGGTGCCTAGAGCCGGCCCTGCCTAGCATTAGGGCAGTATCCCCAGACTTTCTTAAGAAACAATCAGCTATTGGCCTGTCTCTCTCAATGGCATTTATCTATTCCCTTCTAATGTGCCCATCATCATAATAACTGGATGCCAGCTTTTGTCCCCTGGGAAAGATCACTGTAAAGCTGGTGGGGAACAAACTCCTATGGCATATCATATTCATGGATCTTTCTGAGGTTTAAAATCTATTATGATCATCTTGTCTGATTAACTGCACAACACAGGCCAGGAAACTGAGGCCAAGAGTTTAGCAAGATTCAGAGACTGAGCATTTGCATGGAAAAGAAGATTACATAGTTGTAATAGTTAATGCTAACCAAAAAAAGGGGGGGGGATTGGAAGAGAGAACTTTGTTTCACGGTTAATTATTAGGGATTCAAATAAGACTTTTATGGGGCTCAGATTACTCCATATCTGCCTATGTGCACCTTCCTCTTATGCAGCTGGTGTGGGTCATTGTTGGAGACAGAAAACGGGACTAGATGGACCACAGCTCTGACCCAGTATGGCTATTCCTATGTTCCTACTTTCATCCTGCAATGAGTTTAATAACTTGTGGCTGAACTAGAACATCTTTCAGCAAGACATCCAATCTTCAATAAAATATTCCAAGTGATGAGGAATATCTCAAATTGCTTGGTAGACTGTTAAATTACTTTAATTGTTTAAAAAATGTGTATTTTTTCCAGTTTGAATTTTTCAGCTTTCAGTTATTAAATCTTGTTCTGTATTTGCCTGCTAGATTAAAGAGCCATTTAGTATCTTCTCACTGTGCTTTTAGACCATGATCAAGTTGCCTCTTATGCCCTTTTTGACCAAAGTTTTGTCAGGTTTGAGACCCACTGGACGTTCCAGTTGGCAGTAGAAATTGGTGTCAGTCAGGTATTTCTTTTCAATTTTGTTTATTCGCAAAGAATGCACAGTCCTAGATCTCTGAATGCAGAAGTACTCAAATAGCAGGAAACAGCTTCTTTAATTCACAGCATCAAGAACACCCTTTCCAGGCTGCACCCCGATCCATAAACCTCTCTAGGTTTCTTCCAGGGTCAGTCACTGTGCTTTCATCTGTTCCTTTTGGGTGTCTGTCGCCCAGTCTTGTCTGTTCTTAATTTCTTTGTGTTCTATCTCCTACCCCACCCAAAATATTCACCTCTGGGACACAGTCACACACTCCTTTTATCTTTGATGGGGCTTATGTTTACAGGTATGTTCATTGACCCTCCCCGCTGGCTAAGGTACATTTGAGTTACACCCTTTCCAGGTATTAAAGCCCAAAAATAAAGGATTACTATGCACTCAAAACTAGAGTCATCTAAGGAGTCTTCAGTGGGACCCCACGCACCTACTTAGGGCTTGTCTTCATGTAGCCATTACTCTTATTCAGTCCTCCTGGGCCCAGGAAGCTCATCTAGGCAGCAAGTTGTCTCACGCCATTGGCTGACAACAGGCTTCCCTCACCAAGGAAGAACCAGAACTCTGATCTCCTGCCTGGTCAGCCCCAAACTGAGCTGGGCCTCTTCATTTTAACTCCCTCTCTACACCTGACATCTGCTACAGGTGTAGCAGGGCAGGGCCAATTGAGTCCACAGGCTCTCATTAACCCGCTCCCTGCCAGTATGAGCCCTATATGTCCCATCACAAATAGCATTATTTATTGTTAAGGATAACTCTGTTGGTGTGTATGATGTGTGACACTGGCAGACCAGGTGCCAACTCTTGGTAAGGCATTAGGCCTCAGCTGAGCACTGACAAATTCATTGCTGGAAATGAATCTGTTTCACCTTTGTGTTAGTATGGTTAAGATGGGTACTGGACTACTAACAATGTGTGTAGTGTTTAGACTTCATGAAATGCTTGTAAGTTGCTGCCTTCATTAATCTCTTAGAATTTCTATATCAGCTGCTATAAGGTAATTAAGTTTTTTTGCTTTGTAACTGGAAAAAATGTTTGCTCTGAAACCGTGAACTGCATCAGAAGGGATCTGCCCATCAAGAAGGCCTACCAAAACTAATTGGGCCACTGTGGGACATCATAATACAGATTTATTTTTTTTTAAATTTCCACCTTGCAGCCATGAAGAGGCTAGCGCAAAAGGGCTCATCCCATCAGCTTGCATTCTGAAAAGAGAAATAAAAAATAGCCAACATGAGAATTTTTCATTTCTTTTGCTGTTTGGGCTCTCAAGTCGGAGCTACAAAACAGAACGAGATCCCCTGGGTTAACCCTAAAAGACATTCCGAACTGACAGATTACTACAGTTCTGTCACCTTTTTAAAATCATATAAACACAAATGAGTTGCAGCCTATGTGCTTGCCTGCTTTAACCTTGTAATAACACTCTCATTTCTTTTCTTAATTAATAAATCCTTACATAGTTTACTATAGAACTGACTACAAGCATTGTTTTTGCTGTGAGATCTAAGGTACAAGTTGACCTGGGGTAAGTGACTGGTCCTTTGGGGCTGGGAGTATCCTGAATATTTAGTGAGCTTTGGTGTATAGCAACCATCTATCACTGGGTGGAAAGATAGACTGGAATGCCCCAGGAGACTGTCTGTAACTCTATGATAAGACTGTTATAGTGCTTTAGAAGTTCACCCCTGTTACTGGGTTGATGAAATTTGGGGTCTCTGCCCTGCTTCTTGACAATATGTCCTTAGGTCAGCCCTCACAGCCATGAGCAACTCCATGACATGGTGCTTTACGGACGTGGTGCAAAAGGCTTGGAATCCAGCTAACTCAAGGTTTGCCTCTGTGGCCCATCAGACAACATGCATTCAGGAATTCTTAAGCTAAGAAGGGTGAATCTCAAAGGCAGGGCATCCTCGACAGCAGGCCCTCACCTCTGAAATTCTCTAAAATCCAGGCCTTGCCACATAAGGAAAGAATTATAAGAGGTGTTTTTTGGGGGGCGGGGATCAAAGCTTTTTAATAACTGCTGGCTACATTGTTTAGTCTTCGAGGAAGAGTTCCTCACTGCTGTCCTTTTAAAGTCTATATGCTGACAGGAGCGTATATATGGGAAATGCCATTGTCTTAATTTAAATGGCTTACAGTGCTCGCAGAGAGCATAGTGATAAGCAACATATAAATGCCTGAGTTCAGTATGGCTAAGTAAAGGTCTTCATACAAATATTTGACCCCAACTGGAATTTCACTTGAGTGAGGGATCAGATCAGTGAAGGATCAGATCATAAGGCTCAACCTTTAGAGGGGTTGGGTCTTTGCTCCTCCATCCACTGTCTCCTCCCTTCCCTCCAGCAGACACTCAGCATAGCAAGAAGTAGCTCCAGAGGTGCTGCACACAGCCAGAAGCAGCACTGGTCACTTCTTGAAAATTTGGAAAGAGAAACAGAAATTTGAGTAAATGATTGGTATGGCTGACCATGAGACACTGCTGTCTTGCCTGAGATGGCAGCAGGAGTCCAAGATAAAGTGCTAAAATGGTTTGAGTCCTTCCTGCAGGGAGGCACCTAAGGCATAGTGATAGGAAAGTTTCTGCACCTTCATCATTAGACCTCCTCGTTGGTGGACTCCCACAAAGATCAGTCCTCTCCAGGGCTTAAATTCTCAGACTATTTTCCAGCCCCCTCCACACACACCCCATTCAGGGCTCCAGGCTTCAGCTGCGGGGTGGGAGGTCTCAGGATTGGACATATGTTCTCCAAGCACATGGACTAAGGGTATAAAATAGAACACAGGGGTCCCATGCTTGGCCTTTTCTCCTCCCACCACCTATGCTGCAAGCAACCAGAATGCTCAGAAGACTGAAGACTCCAACAGATGAGACTCGCCCAAGTTTCAAGGGTGATATTTGTGTATTATGAACTGCAATATACAGTGAGATGAGAAACTGCTTAATCTAGATATTGCCCAGCCTAATAGGGTTGAGTGTTTAGACTGCGTGCTTATGTTTTAGTTTCTTTTGACAACTAACTCAGGCAAAAAGTCAATCACCTATGATCACTTAAAATCTATCTTTTTGTAATCAATGAACTTACTTTAATGTTTATCCTTACCAGTGAGTATGACTGAGGTAACTGGTAAATCTGCTTCAGTTACAAAGGCTACTGTATATCCATTTTCCATTGATGAAGTGGTGAACCAATTAATAAACTTGCTTTGCTCAAGAAAGGGTCTTGAACAATGCAAGATAGTATATTCCTAGGGTACAAGGCTGGGAGGATTTGGCTGGTGCCTTTCTTTGTGCATGAATGCTTCCAGAGCCACTCATGAATCACAATCTAGCTGGGTGTACGGCTCCACATGCAGTTGAACTGAGTAGAGACAGCACCTGGAGGGGTTTGCTGCCTCACACCAGTAAGGCAGTGTGAGAGACAACCCAGGATAGTGAGAAAAGGGGCACAGCGGTTCCACAATCCCAGGTTGCACCCAGGGGATCCCGTCACAAAAATATATAGTGAAATTGCTTAATGCACTACTGGAAGGTGCTCAGATACTATGGTGATGTGTGGTATAAAACTATATAGAATATAATGTCTACAAATGCTTTTCTGATGTAAACTACTCAAGTACATGTAGCATATGGTTATTAAATGCAAAACTCTATGTGGGTCAGCTTTCCTATAAACTACGTCCTTCAAAGTAGCATTGCTAGCAGGCAAAGTGGTACTTCTGCCAACAAAATGATTCTTTTCACTGTCACACTTCTATATGTTAAACAATGGTAGCATTTATAATCTTTTATTTCTGAAACAGATTTCTGTATAAATATGACTATTAGATTCATTTGCTAAAGTTATGTCTTCCTCAGCAGACTGTCATATGATCATAGAGAAGAGCCCAAATAAATCTTATTAATTCCCCCTGAAACTGTTAGGACCTTCCATTTATTTCTTTGTGAGGAGACAACTCAGTAATTATGTATAACTCTTAATTAATTAATGTGGTCACTGGAGAATACAGAATCAGAGTGGCCTTAATCACCTAACCCAAACTAATACGTGGAGAGCTGTCTGCATACTGTAAATATTGTTTAAGGCAGACAATTTCCAGGTGCTCCTAAGTACTCAGTAGAGGCGGCCTTTCCGGGCAGATATTAGTAAATGTCTTCTTTAGCATCTTTCCTGAAACTAATATCCATGGCATTGGATTCCTGCATTCAAGACATGGGCATTTGCCTACCTCACAGGGGTATTATGAAGACTACTCACATTACATACTAAGCATTTTGTGCTAAGTATTATTAATTATAGCCATGACAGGCAAAGAAGGCAGGGTGGGGAACTTGCAGGTACAAGGAAGCTCCAAATAAACTCGAGACATTTTCCACAGAGGATGTCAGAGACATACTTAGTGCTGGAAAAGGCAAGATATGTTGCTTTGTAGAGCTTTACCAAACTTCTAGAGGACTGTGAGTAAAGTGATTAATGTTTAAAGTTCCCCATATGTTATATACTGCTATACTTTAAAATAAATACAACAGCTTTCCTTTTTATCGCATCTGTACTGAATGTGTCTGTTCTGTGTGAGAAAATACTGATTGTTACTCTCTTGAAGTATGAGAACTTTCTTGCCTCTAATTCTACAAGAAGGTAATAGAGAAAAGGGAATTAACTATTGCGCTGGCAGTCTGGGGTACTCAGACTTAAGGTATGCATTGGCTGGAGAGTTAACACAGGCTCTTACTTGGGTGTTGCCACTAATCCGTCTCCCATCCACACACAAAAACTGTCACCTGAGTTAAGGGTTCTTTCAGCCCGGTCTAGCTGGCCCAGCTGGGTGTGGGGGTTAGAACCCAGGTTCTGCTTTCACTTGGGCTGGTATACCACACCCACTTTGCAACAAGGACACAGGCTCAATCACTCAAGTTCTGATAGTTGTCCAGTCTCTTTCCACAATTCCCCTACGTGCCCAGAAGAGCAGACAAATTCTCCCCCATTTCACCAGGAACAAATCATGGGTAGGTCAGCTTACGGCAGCACAAAGACCCATGACATGTGCCCCTAGAAGTTCTAGCGACACACAGTTGGGTGCAGCATAAGTGGAGACCCAATAACTTTGGGAGAGTTTTGTAGTTTAGCTGCTCAGACCCGGGTGCTGATAACCCAGGTTAACTCTATAGCAAAGATAGACCCTTAGAGGCCCACTCTCACTGGAATTGGTACTGTTTATAAGTAGGCTGAGCCCTGAAAGAGAAACAGACTGGGGGGGGAAGAATTTTGTGCACAAACAAATTTGCACTAAATATAAACATAATGTTTCCCCTTTTGACCTAAGGGGTTATTCAGGGTCTTGCTGGTTGTTTCTCTTAGGAAGAGAAATTAATGATTGAGTCAGTACTTCTTTAGAGCAAACATATTTGTTTACGAAGAATGTACACAAAGTCCTGTTTCCCTGAACACAGTCAGACTCAAACAACAGGAGACAGTTTAGTTAGTCAATCCTCCAAGCCTCTTTCTACAACCAGTATTCTGTCGAAAAAACTCTCTTTTAGCCTTCTCTCAGTAAAATTGCAAGTGCATCGCTGGCTGTCCTGGGCTTTCTGCATGTGGTGCTTCTCACTCTGTCCACACAAACATACACACTCCACTCTGCCAAAACAATACCCAGTGCCCTGCATTTGCATTCAGACCCCAGTGAAAGCACTTTGCCCACAAAGCTCAGCTACTGATTGACCTTGCATGTGGGCTGCGTTTTGGGGGGTGGCTTCCATTGTCTCAGCAATCTTATTCCATAAAAAAGCTTAACTGCTTTTTCACTTGTATCCTGAATAAAGGGCAGCTAACATGCTCACCATCTTCAACATGGTTTCACCCAACCCTAGCAAAACAATTCCATACAGTTTTTGGATCAGATATAGTACATTATATTTTTATACAAATCTAATAACCATTTCTAACAAAGATGAGCACATATCGTATATGAATTTTTAACATAAGTTTGGAAATGTTTAGATCTAGAATTTTGGGTTGGCTCATTATAGAGGTTGGATCCAACTGCAAAATTCTGGATTCAGCGCCATACCACTCATCCACAAAATTTCAGGTTGTTAAGATGTAGAATTCTGCTCAAAGCAGCTCTTATTTTTCAATTCAAGGATAGAAAAATAAATGCTATTTTAAGGCTTTGTCTAACTTTTGAATGTTCTTCCATGCTTCTAAAACTAAAAATAAGCTTTTAAACAAAAATTTTCAAGATATTAATCCATAATGATTAATGTTTTGTAGGTTTTAAAATCATAAGATCCAGGTTATTAAAGTTGGAATATGGTCTGCTTGTACATATGCTGTATAATACTCTTATTTGTTTAATATGCATCTGAATTTCAGAACAGCTTCTATATATGGATTGACATGAAAAATCATATTGGCCTCCGAACAGCCACTTAATGCCATACCATGTCAAAATACTCATTTGAAAGCATCTCTGTACCACCAAACACAATTTTTTAATGCTGTCAGAAACCTTTAGTACAAAAATTAACTCTGGTCTAATGCTAGCACTTCTAGGGACAATGCCAGGAGACATTATTTATTCACGTTACTACAATAATTGCTAACCTGTGAAAAGCTGTCTGTTGTACTCATTTAGACGACGGTGTCAACATAACCCAGTCCAGGGGTTCTCAGAACCAATTATTTGGTGGCCTCAGAGTGCGGCCACCAACTCTTGCTGGTGGCTGCTCTGACAATTTTTTGTGAAATTCTTAATTAACTTTGGGAAAAACAAATAAATATGCACATATACACGTCCAAAGCATTGTCATTTATTGGTAGCTAGTAAGTCTGCTGTGAAAAGTGATATTAACAAACATACAAATATCATACACAAACATACACTTTTCACACCAGACTTACTCAGTTCTGGCAAGCCTGGGGACAAATTAAACCCTGGATGGGTCATCAGGGGAGGTAGCGGGGGCCAGAGAGGCGGGGGGGAGGGTTAGAGCTCGAAGCCCCATAGCCCAAGGACAGAGCCCAAAGCCACACAGCCGGAGCCTGGGGCCTGCCGCAGTGCAGCCGGAGCCCAGGGCTGGAGCCTGAAGCCCTACAGCTAGAGCCTGCCACCCCGCCACCCCAGGACTGAAGCCCAAAGAGTCCCACTGCCCCTGGGAAGGTAGGGTTATGCCCCAGGTGTCTCCAGAAGGGGGCAGGGCCCAACCCCTGCTGGCGGCCCCAGAAACCAACACCAAGGTGGTATATCTAGGAGCACCAGGGAAGGGGAGTGGCCACTACTTTCCCCTCCCTCCCATCACAGCTCAGGAGGCCGTGGCTGCAAGAAAAGCTCCTGATGGCCACATGCAGCCATGGTGGCCGCATTTGAGAAATGCTGACCCAGTCACTGTCAAACATTAAAGAGTGTTAAACAGGTCCAGGGCTTGGTTATAGACAGGCCCCAACCTGCTTAGACCAGTGGTTCCCAAACTTGTTCCGCCGCTTGTGCAGGGAAAGCCCCTGGCGGGCCGGGCCGGTTTGTTTACCTGCCGCGTCCGCAGGTTCGGCCGATCGCGGCTCCCAGTGGCCGCGGTTCGCTGCTCCAGGCCAATAAGAGCTGCTGGAAGCGGAGGCCAGTACGTCCCTCGGCCTGTGCCACTTCCAGCAGCTCCCATTGGCCTGGAGCAGCAAACCATGGCCACTGGGAGCCGCGATCGGCCGAACCTGCGGACACGGCAGGTAAACAAACCAGCCCGGCCCACCAGGGGCTTTCCCTGCACAAGCGGCGGAACAAGTTTGGGAACCACTGGCTTAGATCCATTGCAAACACACCATTAAAAATCCTTTTAACCTTTTATTAAAGTGATAGCCTTTGAAATGTAAAGTATTAAGTAAACCTCTTGTTTTTAACAATTTCCCTTGTTCCCTTCCTCTTTAGCTGGACAGAGTTTTTAGAAGGAAAAAAACCCCTTGTTTGACAGCCAGCTGGTATTGTTTCTATTGTACTATCATGTTGCACTTCAGTAGGGATTTGTTCTCCTGTCTGTGCAATATACTGTAAATGCAAATGTAACAGTATCAGAGATGGTAATAACTGTCCCTGTGGCGAAAAGAGAAGAAGATAGTTGAGATGAGGCTGGTGCTGCTATTGTTGCTACTGTTGTTAAAGTCTGATCCCGTTTCATCTCAAATGCTGTTTGGGATTCCACTGGAGCTGGTAGGGTTGGTCATCTCAGCTGGATCCCTCTCTCTGGTCTATCTGGTCAGCACATCCCATAGGATTAGGACAAAGAAGGTTTGGGGTCCCAGGAGGGCAGGAGTGCCAGCCATGATGGTGAAGCTCGCTCCAGTAGCCTCCATCTGTTCTTCTATATACTTCCCTTCCCCCGATCCCAGCATCTTTTCTTTTAAGGACCCAAAAAGGGAGTTGTGGGCGGAATAGTTCATCCCTCATTATTTTGTCTACCAAGTTGGCCAAATAGATAACACACTAATTTTGGTTCATTAATTTCTGGTTCTACATCTTCTGTTTTTAACCAAGCATTATTTCAGCATAGTCCTTGAATTATATCAACATGGCCTTATTTATTTATTTATTTTGTTTGAGCTAATTTAAGCTCTCTGTCTGATTCTCTTATAGCATCCATTATTAAATGCATCTTGACTTATTTTCCATCAACATTTACTATCGGTTATTGTAACATCTTATATACATTTACACCCTTTTTACAGTTGACCTCAGCCCAATTATGTCTCACTAGCAAACAGAAGGGGAAATAAGGATGGACAAGTGGGATGAAACAAAAAGCACTTTAGCCCAAAATGATGAATGGTTCATTTAGTGTAAGAAAGCAGCATATGAACGGGTATATAGAAATTAACAAGCATGCCCAGAAAAACCCCATGTTGTTTCAGAATCACCAGTTAATAAAGATAACATTGATAAACAAATGGAGAGTGAAGGCTAAATTTTCATAAATGGGCTGTTCCAAATCAGGCTTAACACACAAAAAAGGGTACATTGAAAACTCTACATTTTCATACAAAAAACATCCAGCCATTATTTGAACTGTTTGAAAATATACTGTTGGGTTTTTAGGCTTGCCTGTGTGCTCTTCCCGCTCCAGCATCTCCAGTGTTGCCAGCTCTAGTGATACCTGCTGTTTGCAAAGAGTTATAGATTCCAAGGCCAGAAGGGACCAATGTGAGATCATCTTCTGTCCCTCTAGTCTAACACAGGCCACAGGACTTCCCCCAAAATAAATCCTAGAGCATATTTTAGAAAAACATCCAGCCTTGATTTAAAAATTGTCCATGGTGGAGAATCCATCACAATTCTTGGTAAATTGTTCCAATGGCTAATTACTCTTACCATTAAAAATTTTACACCTTATTTCCAGTATGAATTTGTCTAGCTCACGGGTAGGCAAACTTTTTGGCCTGAGGGCCACATTGCAGAATAGAAATTGTATGGCGGGCCATGAATGCTCACAAAATTGGGGTTGGGGTGAGGGAAGGGGTGCAGGTTCCGGCTGGGGGTGCGGGCTCTGGGGTGGGGCTGGGGATGAGAGGTTTGGGGTGCAGGAGGGTGCTCCCTGCTGGGATTGAGGGGATTGGACAGTGGGAGGGGGATCAGGGCTGGGGAAGAGGGGTGAGGTGTGGGGAGAGGCTCGGGGTGCAGGCTCCGAGCGGTGCTTACCTCAAGCGGCTCCTGGAAACAGTGGCATGTCCCTTCTCCAGCTCCCAGTCTGGGAACAACCCCTGACCCTCAGGGCAGGGCCATGCCATGGTTTCCAGGAGCCACGTGGTGTGACCCCCAACCCTGCGCCCCGGCTGGAGAACCAGAGTGGGGCCAAGCTGTGTGGTGTGGCCTCGATCAGGCACCGCAGCAGAAGCTCGCGGGCTGGCTTAAAACGGCTCTCGGGCCAGATCTGGCCTGCAGGCCGTAGTTTGCCCACCCGTGCTCTAGCTTCAACTTACAGTCATTGGATTCTGTTATATCTTTCCCTGCTAGATTGAAGCCCATTATTAAATATTGTTCCTCAGGTAGCTACTTATAGGCTGTAATCAAATCACCCCTTAAACTTCTCTTTGTTAAGATAAATAGAGTGAACGCTTTGAGTCTCTTGTTATACACATGTTTCTAATCCTTTAGTCGTTTTCGTGGCTTGTCTCTGAACTCTCTCCAATTTATCAACATCCTTCTTGAATTGTGGGTACCAGAATTAGACACAGTATTCCAGCAGCAATTTCACCAGTGCTAAATAGAGGGAAAGTAACCTCTCTACCCGGGTATCTGTCAGAGAAAAAAATACAACCACCCCATGCTCCGGGTGTCCCTAGCTTGACTGCCAGAAGCTAGAAGTGGATGACAGGAAATGACTCACTCAGTGATTGCCTGTTCTGCTCATTTCCTCTGAAGCACCTGGCACTAGCCACAGTCGGAAAACAGGATACTGGGCTAGATGGATTACTAATCTGACACAGTATGGCTGTTCTTATGTTCATCATCCAAGGAGTTCCTCAGGTACAAAGAAAACAACCTTAATGATTCTAAAAGTAGAAGCTTCAGCTAGAGAAGATGTGCTGAATCTACTTCTCAGTAGATGATCCATCTTGAAAAGAGAAAAAGCAAACCAATTCATCTGGAGAAAAATAATGGAAATAGAGGTAGTTGTTGGGAAGGAGAAACCTGGAAAGTGGTAATTAGCATGAGTTTGAATGTGGTATGACACAAAGGTAATAAAACAGAACAATATGGTTGATTTTCCCACAGCCTGTTAGGGTATGTCTACACTGGAACAAAATTCCCAAATGGGCAAAATGAACCCAGGTCAGCTCACTTGGATTCCTTAGTCTTGAGTTTCAGGGCTAAATATTGCAGTGTAAATGTTAAGGCTCAGTATTGAGACAAAATAACAGTTGAGAAAGGCAATCCTCACCTGAGCTTCATTGGAGGATCAAAGGCAACTGAAGAAAGAGTAAATTTGTGGTATTGGTGAGGGGGGAGCGGGGGAATTAAAACTTTAGAAATAAATTAGTAAATTACAAACTTACAGTGACAACCAAGTGCTATACTGTACTACAAAACACAGAGATGTGATTGCTTAAGCTACTACAGTGGTTCCTAAACTTTTTACCTCACATCCCCGACTCCAGCCAAGGCCAGGGTCCGGGCCATGGCTCTGGGAAGGGGGCTGAGGCCAGGGGTAAGAAGCAGAGGCTGGGGCCACAGCCGGGGGCAGGGACAGGAGCAGCGTGGAGTGGGGTGGCGCCAGTATTCCTATTTTCCATTCGTATTTTCAGGGCTTGCTTGCTATTAAAAATGTAAATTCAATAGCACAATGACAAAACCTGCCCGAACCAGGGTAAAAGTTAGCGTGCACAGAACACTAGGAGAAGATTTTTTTTTTTTAAATGGTAAGGAAGGGAGGTCCAGTTGGCGCCAGTTACAGAAGAAAAGGAAGGCCGAGGGCGGCAAAGGAGAAGAGAAGCCAAAGGGGTGCCGGGCCCGTGGGTTCCCCGCCTGACGCCGGGGGGAGGCCGCCAAGCGCGGCTGCGCGGCACGGACACCCCGCGAGCGGGGTGGACCTGGGGGCTAGGCTCTGGGCGCTCGAGAGTCAAATACTTCACTGACCGGAGTCCCCTCGAGCCGCCCCCCTGCCTCAAACGTCTTGGGCCTTTAACCCCACGGCCCAGCCAGCAGGGAACACGCGCCCCGCGGCCACCCCCACGCCGCCCCCTTTCCGGCAGCTTTTCTCGCCGCCGGCCCCCTCGCCCCGGGGCGCACTTCGGCCCCGGCACACGGGGAGGCCCGCCGCGGCGGAGCCGAGGCGGTCGGGAAGGGAGCGCGGTGCCGCGGCTGGCTGCTGCCTCGGAGGCTGCGGCGCCTGTCTGGGGGCTGCCCGCCACCCCCTTCTCCAAGGCCGGGGGCACCAGGCTGGGGAGGCCGGTCTCTCTCCGCACTGCAGCAGAGAAATGCCCCTTCCCCGGCCACTGGGAGTGCTGCTCCCCCAGCCTCTCTGCGCCTATAGGTGGGGTGCAATAGGGCCCCCCCGCGGCATGGGGCCAGGGGCCGGAGCTAAGGCGGCGGCGGGAAGAGACGAGCGGGGAGATTGCCATTGACTTCGCATTAAGCACGCAAAAGGAAAAAAAAAAATCATCTGCCGAAACCCGGGATCGAACCAGGGACCTTTAGATCTTCAGTCTAACGCTCTCCCAACTGAGCTATTTCGGCTCATGTTTAAAAGGTTTCAGGGACTCCTTGAAAAGTCATTTCACTGTGATCATCCTCCCTTTTTTCTTGTTTTATATTCATTGTGCATTATTATTTGCTAAGTACTAAAGTGGTGCGTGGGGAAAATATAGGGAAATATACATTCTCTTCCCTTCAGCAGCTCATAAACTAGTTAGTGTTTCCCATTGTGCTTGTATTAAATTACGTAATGAAATGTTTATGTTGGCACCCCCATCTCCACCATCAGTGTGACACACATGCAAGAGAACCTGAGGGAATACTTGTTTTGCACATTCTCATTGTTTTTGAGGTATATGTAAATAAAACAAATCAACCCTTGAAATAAAAAAAGCCGGTTGCTGCTAAACACATCTATTACCTACTGCATAGAATATAGCAAAAACAATATTTGCCAACAGATCCCGGTAAATACATTTTGCCTACTATATATAGATAATTATGATTAATAATAATATAAAATCCTTTGTACCCCTCTATTTCCAGATGCATATAATTTTCTGGAGAGAAAAAAAAAGATCTTTAGCAATAAAATTTCTTGTATTGCTCCTGAGTCCCAAAATATTTGCTTTGATTTTTGGTGCTGTTTAAAGGCTGATCAGGTCTGTATGGCCATCTTGGAGTTATCAAAACATGAATGAAGTGTGATGTTTTTTCATAGCACAACACTTTGAATGCCTTTATTTTGCTCCCTGATACCTCATAAACAGTAGCAGGTGTGGAGAGAGTTGTCCAGCTTGACAGTGCCCAGCCCTCCACCCTCTGGTCTTAGGAACATATAGAGTAGTTTTTCCCTCAACGTCTCCAAGGGTTTGTTTATCACCTAGTGCTCCAGCTACATGTTCTGTATGTGGAGCTCTGCACAAATTCCTTGGTTTATTTGAGTGTCTAACTCCACATCCTTGCAAAAACACAGCTTATTCTCAGTGTATACATTTATTTCAATATATACAATTATTTTAATAATATAAAGCTTTGGGGGTTACAGGGCTTTATGTACATGCATGTGGGAGTAGCTAGAGCTGGAGCAACTCATATTTGGCTCTCACACCTCTGTGCATTTATTTGCAACTCACAGCATTCCAGAAGGATCAGACTGGAAGGGGTAGCACTGTTTATATTTCCGTTGGATAGAGGGGAAAGATCACCCCCTCACTCTACTCCACCTTCTGTTTGGTAGCTTAGGTTGTTGATGGGCCCATCACTTTCTTCTTTCCAGGGGTGGGTGGAGCAAAAGAGGCCACTCCCAGACATGCCAGCTCAGGTGGAGATTGTCCAATGACGTTGTCCACATGGAGGTGGACGATATCACAGGAAACCCACATAATAGACGACTGTAAGTACCAAGCAAGAAGAACCTGCATTGAAGATAGGATACTTCATGGATACAGGTTTGAAAAGTGGAATTGAACATGGGAGCAATTTTTTTCTACTAATCTTTAAAAAAACAAATATATTGTTCCATCAGTCTGAGCACTAGGCAGCACTAAGCACCCAAATAATTTTGAGGGTTGTCCTGGTCTCTTCTGCCACACTCCTCCACATTGCCCTGTTACTCCCCTCATTGCATCTGCAGTTAGCCTGTAAGCTCCTTAGGGGACAGGAGATTGCTTTGATTTGTACTAGAAGACAGCACCCTAGGCTTGGTTACAGATGACTTAAGTCAGGGGTCTCAAACTGGGGGCCGGGACCCCTCAGGGGGGCACGAAGTTATTACACGGGGGGTTGTGAGCTGTCAACCTTCACCCCAAACCCCGCTTTGCCTCCAGTATTTATAATGGCATTAAATATATAAAAAAAAGTTTTTAAATTATAAGGGAAGTCACACTCAGAGACTTATGTGAAAAAGTAAAAAAAGTTTGAGAGCCATTGACTTAAGTTCTAGTCTTGTCTTTGCCATTAGTCTGGGCAAGTCATGTCATTTCTCTGTGGCTCAGTTTCCCTCTCTGTAAAAAAGATGATACTGACCTCCTCTGTAAAGTGCTTTGGGATCTACTACTGAAAACCAGTATGAAGCACAAGGTATTAGTATTATTATTACTGGACTGTGCCAAGCACATTGTTGAAGCATCAATGACATAATAAAAAAGAATTAATATTTGTCTTACCAAGGGGGAGGGAGTGTGTGCATTTAAGGATAGCTCTTGCACAGAGTGTAATTGTGCCTCATAAAGTGCACCTACTGGTGACTAGTTATTTACTGAGATTTGAATAGAACTTGGTGAAGGTACCTGAGAGATTTCTCTCTTTCTGAGGGCTAACCCTCAAAAGCCTTACCATCATGATCCTGCTGTCTGCTGCAGGATACAGGAAGCAATGCACCACAGCCTCTGCCCAGGCAGCCCCTAGAGAAGAACATGGTGGCATATGTCACCTCATTTATATCTTTTTTTAAGCTTTAGACCAAGCATCAGCTTTCTCAAGCTATCCCACTACCCCTTGGGAGTTCTTTTGCTATCCACTGCTTTCCCTAGCATTCGGCATGTAGCAGCGCTAGACGAGACATACACTTTCAGAACTCAGAGTAACAGCCGTGTTAGTCTGTATTCGCAAAAGGAAAAGGAGTACTTGTGGCACCTTAGAGACTAACCAATTTATTTGAGCATAAGCTTTCTTGAGCTACAGCTCACTTATGCATCCAATGAAGTGAGCTGTAGCTCACGAAAGCTTATGCTCAAATAAATTGGTTAGTCTCTAAGGTGCCACAAGTACTCCTTTTCTTTTTACTTTCAGAACTAGAAATGCTGAGGATATGATCAGTGGTTGCTCATGAAGACATCTCAAGAACAAAGCAAACAAAAGAAAAACAGGTGGAAGATTTCAATTGCAGAGAGCGGAAAAAACCCTCATTTTGCTTAGTGGAAAGGTGCTCTAAAGCAGCAATCATTTATGACAAAATGAAAATCTTGGCGTCTCATATTCTTTTCATAATTTTCCATTGCTCTGGTTATGACTGGCTTGTTCAAAACCGATGCATGTAATCAATTAGTGAGCACATCTTCCAGTGAACTAGCTCGCCTAATCTTGTAATCTTTAGAATCTTTTTAAACTCTACAGCATGTGTGACCATATTCATAAAATTTGAAATACTAGTTCCAGGAGAGTTTTCACAGCCATTACACCCAGAGCAGCAAGGGCCTTTCGGCTGGCCCTGACCTTTCTAAAATGTTTGTATTTGTTCCAGTTGATGGCAGCTACATCAGCATTCTCTCTGCAGCCAACATCAGCAGTGTAGAAGTGCTGGTCAAGAAACACCAACTCCGTACATATACCTGACACTTGCCTCCCGAAGCAAGTACTCTTCTCTCCCTTAAGTCAGGGACGAATGGCTTGCAGAGTGCAGCAAAAGTGCTTCAAAGACATACTGAAAGTACACCTTAAAAAGGGAGGCCTCAACCCAACAAACTGGGAGGACTTGGCGTGGAACAGAACACACCAACCCACAGCTCACTTTCAGGAGAACAGATGTGCTCATGAGACAGAGAAGCAACAAAGGAGGAGAGAAAGGGCACAACAGTCCAGCTGTCTATGTCTCCTCCAAGATTACATCTGTCACTTCTGTGGGAAAATCTGCAGGGCACGAATTGGGCTCCTCAGTCACCTAAAAACTCAGCAATGAACCCCCTCGGCGGACATCATCCCCATATCAAGGGATAGCCGAAGGAGGAGGCTGCTGACTTTGGGTAGTGTGTATGCAAAACTCACTTGGAAAGGTAAACTCAGTTTATAGTATAATTGTGATGGGTACCCCAGACTGAGTACCTTGTTACCCCCAGCCTCAGTAAGAGGGAGTCTTACTTGTGCTAAACTTGGAGTCAGCTCCCTAATAACACCAACCTGTTATAGTAACCCAAGCACTCTCCTCTGGGCTATGCCAGCCCTTACTTTCCCTTGCAAATTAACAATAAGTGCACCTGAGTCCCTTTGAAGCCACCCCCTGTAGTGTCTCATCCCTTATCCACTGAACACTCATAGAAATACCAGGTCTGTCGTGCACACACCACGCTTGTAAGATTCAGCAATTTGCTTAACACTACAGCACTGAGAAACTTATTTTTGTTTTCATTAAAAACATATAATTAAAAACTAGAGTTTCAGAAGATAACGAGGAAGACTATTGGAAACAAATGGTTACATGTAAAACATACAATTGTAACATGCTTTCTAGAGACTAAACTAACAAGTTAAGCTTCTTTAGATGGGAGCTTCTCATATCCCAAGTCCTTTGCAGTGTTTTCAACCAAGCTTGGCTGAAATCCCATGTTCCTGAATGTAATTGCACTGTCCATTTATTGTTTAGGTGCAGGAAGAGGGGATCTCTTCTTTCTTTCCTAAATATACAACCAATGTTCATTGTTTGTACTCAGACAGGATAACCACCCATGGCTTGTTTTTCCTATGTGTTGCTTCCCTATTGATTTCACATTGCTTTGTTAACATTTGACTTCATATGTGTGTTAAGTGTTACATCCTGACAGACAGGTATGCATTTCTTACCTCTTGTCTGATGGAAAAGCTGTCTTTCACCTTTGCTTGAGACTGATACCTTGATACAGACTTTAAAAAACATATTTTCAGTATAAATACACAACCTCTTACATAGCATCTGTACATATATTTCACAACAGTATTAACAACCAGCATGACCTTGGCTTTCATTTAAGACCTCACCGATATTCTCTGGGGAACCAGAATGTACACACCAGAATCAGGATATGCCAGTAAGCCAGTTGGCATTAAAATTTTCTTGGGTCACAATAATATATTTTACAGTTTATAGTGCAGGGTAATTAAGGTGGGCAGACATTCCTGCTACTGTTTATTTGCATTATGATAGCATGCAGAGGCCCCAGCCAAGAATAGGGTCCCCTCATACTAGGTATTGTACAAACAGAGAGTGCATACAATCTAAATAAACAAGACAGACAAAGCATAGGAGAAAGGAAGAGTTATTATCCCCATCTTACAGATGGGAAACAGAGGTAGAGAGACACCTGGCAATGGAACCAACATCCCTTAAATCACACTTCATTTCTTTCATCACAAGGCCAGCCTTTTGCTCCAAGGAGCCACCATCGATTGAACTGTTGTGCATAATTCCCTTGCTGTGTTCAATATTTATTGCTATGATTTCAACTTGTCATGTAACGTTACACTTCCCTCTATCAGCAGGACACTAGAGGACCACTGTCCTTCCACAGTAGAAGCAGATGTGATAAAGGTAAAAAAATATTCCTCCCGGGACATTTCCCTGACAGGGCAATCTGACCTGCTGAATCTAACCAGCAGGTGATAGGGGAAAAGAAATGGGGAAACTGCTGCTTGAGAACATTGGGTCAAGGAGAGCAGGAAGTGGTTGAAATGTGGGATTTTCAAAAGCACAACTTGGGCTAGGATTTTCAGATGTGATTAAGTGACATAGACTCACAAGTCCCACTGACCCTCAATAAGTCCTAAGTCACTTAATCACATCTGAAAATCCTATCCAACCTCATTTCAGTAATATTACTCACATGACAGTTATACCACTGTTAGCTAAGTCAGTGCTTCTCAGCCTTTGTAGATTACTATAACCCTTTCACGCATCTGATTGGTCTTGCATACCCCAACTTTCACCTCACTTAAAAACTACTTGCTTACAAAATCAGACATAAAAAACACAAAAGTGTCACAGCACATTATTACTGAAAAATTGCTTACATCCTCATTTTTACCATACAATTTTCAAATAGATTGATTGGAATATAAATATTGTACTTATGTTTGTGTGATACTTGAGCCTGTTTTTCACTTGTGAACCTTGTGTGAAGCCTGAACCCAGGCAGCAGGGCTGAAGCATGTATCTTAGCTCCACGGAGCACCCTATAGCGTGGAACCCTGGGCATTTATCCTGCTTGCCATCCCCTGATGCCAGCCCTGCACTTGCTACCGTCCCGAAACCCATCCCCTGAGGGCTGCAATCCCCAGGTTGAGAAACACTGTCTAGATGAGTGGAGTACCCCCTGGGGTACATGTACCACTGGGCTAAGTTAATAGCTCAAGATCAAACATCTTTGTTTAGGACACCTTTCAACAGTGATAGAGATGAGTGGGATTTCTCCAACACATCCTCCCTCCTGCTGCAGTGAGAACAAATGCAGAAGAAATACAATTTTGCAGGGCAGTTTACAAAAGCAGCCATTTGAAATATCTAAACTACCTAAAATATATGACTCCTGAACAAGAAGAAGATAAAGTAATTCTTCTGCTTGTTAAAGAGACTATATCTGGGGACAGCTTGTGATTAAGCATGTATTCAGACAATATTCAAATTCTACTTGAAATAAACCTGTTTGCTAGACTGAAATTTAAAAAAATCCCTTTTTTAAAGGATGAGATTTAAAATGATTGTTTAGTTCTATTTTTAGTCTAATGTATTTAGCCCCATATGCCTGCAAGAACTTTATTAATTAGGTGTTCGGTTACTGGCACTGAATCCTGTGCTTCTTGTGTCCTTCCAGAATATGAGCTTAATTTCCAAAACACAAATATGGAAAAGCCATGAAATGCACAGTTAAGGTGATACTTCTCACACAGCACAGCCATGCAACTTTAAATCTGCCTCCTTGAATTCCTACCTTATGGAGTCAGGGGGGTGTGGGTGGGGTGTATATTTGATTGCCAATTATTTCAAGTTAGCTACAATGCTAGCCTGGACACTCCACAAACACTTGTACTTCACCCTAGGCTGAGCCACAATCATATGTCCTGGAACAAATGTTTGCGAAGTGACCTGACTAGCATGCACAAATATGTTTGCTTACTCCAATTAATTGGCAATTAACTCACATTAAAAGCTCCACTGTATACATACCCTCAGGGAACTTGTCTTGTAACTCGAGGTAAAATCCAAGTGAATACTAGACTTTAAGCCTACCTGCTAACTCCCATGTCTTCCCTAGGATTAAGAACACACCTTTTTCCATCGTGAAAACAATGCCATGGGAATCACAGCATGTCATCCCTTCCTCAACCTTTCTGCACAGGCAAAGCGCTGCCAACCAGCGGCAAGTACTCCCCAAATCAACGGCGTATACAAACTGAAAGGACAGTGGGAGTGCATGAAATGGCGTGCTTAAGTGGAGCTTCAGGCACAGAAGAAAAACAGCAACCCACTGTTACAGTGCCAGTTCCTATTGCCAGCACCGCAGGGACGCTGACTGCATTTTTCGTCTGGAAAGTGTGACCATAGCGCCGTATTTCCTGATTACCCACCATTTGCCTTTTGGGAGTTAAACGCTCACATTTTGGAGGGGTCTAGGATACCCTTGGAATAACCATAACTCCACATTAATGACACTTTTGCACGTGAATTTCCCTTGTTTGAGTAAGTGGGCATGACTCAGAGGCAATCGCAAAAGGAACGGAGCTGTGAGAAGGTTTCCTGAGCACTCATCAGCTACCAGATGGAGGCAGTGCCAGAACGTGAGGGACTGCCTCACGGACCCCCAGACTGCATACTTTCCCATCAGGGCCCATACTCCTTTCTGCATGTTGGGAACTTCAGGAGGTTCATGTCTGTGCACCAGAGGTAGGTCATGGCTAAGCACTCCAGGAGGTCACCTGTTCACAGCTCCCCACCCCAGTCTTGGCTCTCTGGACTGGTTCCACAAAGGAACGAATGGCTAACTTTTAGATGACCAGAAAATCCCTGGAACAACATTGGGATCCACAAAACCTAAGTTAGGCACCTAGGCTCCCTATACAATGAACACCTCAGAATGCAATCAACAAAGCCACCACACTAGGTAGGGAGCTGCTTAAGAATCATCATGCTAGTAGTGTCCACCTTATAACTTTTACTCTAGGGGTTAGAACACTCATTTGTGATGTGGGAGACTCAGGTTCAATTCCTCACCCCCTCTGCCTGACAGAGAGAAAAGATTTAAACAGTGGTTTCCTACTACTCAGGAGCTTTAGAATATTATGATTTGAGTTTCCACCATCTTTCCTGTTTCACTATGGATTAAATAATTAGTCTTTGGAGCAGGTGGACTGGAGCCTAAGGATATGTCTGCACTGCAATTAGACACCCAGGGCTGGCCTATACCAGCTAACCCAGGCTCAGAGAAGAGGCTGTCTAATTGTGGTATAGATATTCAGGCTCAGGTTACAGCCTGAGCTCTGGGACCTACCTCGCTGGGTCCTAGAGCCCGGACTTCAGCCCAAGCCCAAATGTCCACACTGCAATTAAATAGCCCCTTAGTCCAAGTCAGCTGGCACAGACCAGCTGCAGATTTTTAACTGTAGTGTGGAAATACCCTAAGTCTCCTCACCACAAGATGGGTTTCCTAACCAGGCTAGAGTCATTCTTGCACGCTCTCTTGAGCCCATCTCCCTCCCCATATAAGCACTGCGAGGTTCTAACAGAGGGGCAGGATCATGTGGTACTCCTCCTTGCCTGGGTTCAAAGATACAATCTAAGTGTTATGTCAAGCACAACACTGGCTGACAGGCCTGCAGCCTCAACAGATATCTCCCATAAGTCTCCTCCTAAACCCCCATCCCCTGAAGTACCTTAACCTTAGAACACTCCACATCCCCCAAATCAACCAAAACCCTCCCCTAAACAGATTAAAAACTGGCTGACAGGTTTCACAGGGTAATTATAAGTGATCCTTGACTAAGGGACTCTAGTAGGGTCCCACAGGGACCAATTCTTGGCCCTATGCTATTTAACATTTTTATCAATGACCTGGAAACAAAAATAACTGATGAAGTTTGCACATGACAAAGACTGGGGGAGTGGTAAATAATAAGAGGACAGGTTATTGATACTGAGAAATCTAGATTGCCTGGTAAGCCTAGTGCAAGCAAACTGTGTATGCTTTAATATGGTGAAATGTAAAGCTATATAACTAGGAACAAAGAAGGTCAGTCATACTTACAGGATGAGGGGACTCTATCCTAAGAAGCAGTAATGCTGAAAAAGACTTGGAAGTCATTGTGGATAATCAACCAAACATGAGCTGGCAGTGTCACACTGTGGTCAAAAGGGCTAATGTGATCCTTGGATGTATAAACAGGGGAACCTTGAGTAAGAGTTGAGAGGCTGTATTACATCTGTATTTGGTACTGATGCGACAGCTACTGGAACACCACATCCAGTGCTGGTGTTCACAACTCAAGAAGGATGTGGATAAATTGAAGAGAGTTTGGCGAAGAGCCATGACAATGATTAAAAGACTGGAAAATCCACCTTACGGTGATTGAGCTCCTTGAATCTATCTATTTAGCTTATGAAAGGGAAGCTGAAAGGGTGACTTGATTACAGTTTATAACTATGTGAGGAACAAAAATTTAAAGCTAGATAAATTCAGACCAAAAATAAGGCGTAATTTTTAACAGAGAGTAATTAACCACAAACAATTTACTAATGGAGGTGGTGGATTTCCCATCACTTGCATTTTTTCAATCAAGGTTGGATGTTTTTCTAAAAGAGATGCTCTAGTTCAAAGAGGAATTAACTGAAGGAAGTCCTTTGGCCCATGTTATACAGGTCAGACTAGATCGGCAGATGAACACATTTTTGGGGTCAGAACCCATTTGTAAATCTTGTAGCCTGTTGTGACTCAGAGACCTCCAAAAATCCAATGTCCCCCTCACCTGGAAGGGTCTGGCAGGGGACAATAGGTTTCAAAGCGAAGATTCCAGATGCAACTGGGGGAGGGGCAGTGAGCCAAGACTATCCCCCTCCCCCAAATATACACATCCCATAAGGGGCAAAGGGAAAGTGGAAGTTGGGGGCCTGGAGGGAAAGTGGAGAGAGTGGGGGGTCTCAGGGTGCAGAGGAAGGAGCTGGGGAAAGGATATGGAGACTGGTGACCAAATAGCACCCCAGAAAACAGCCCCCACATGTAAAGGGATGGGGAAAGATCTGGGAGGCTGGGGTCCAGGATGGGTAGTGTGACAGAGGGGGAGTTGCCCAGCCGCCGAGGAGGGATATATTGGTGGGCCCAGGCTGAGAGGCCAGATGGGGGTTTGGAACACAGGGTGTAATCCAGCTGCAGGGTGGTACAACAAGGGGCCAGGACTGGAGAATGGGATAGAAACTACTTTCTCCCAGCTCCTGTCCCAGAGGGGTCTGGGCTTGGCTCCCCTCTCTGGGCATTGCAGCAAGCTGGGTTACATTGCTGCTCAGGTTTGGCCTAGCCTTCTTGACAGGAGGCTGGCCAAGCTCAATTTGTGAGAATGGTGTTGCAACCTAGTACATGGGGTTGAAGTGCCAGTCACTCAGATTTGGCCCAGTAGGCCCCCTGTCACCATTTATGCCATCTATTGCACTGGGTGCTTATGCTGTAAGCCAACCCTGAGTGACTGTAACCTTGTGCAGCGGATGGCAAGGTCTGGAGCGGAGGGCTGAGCCCAGCCTGTCCCGCAACCCTTTAACACATTCTGATGACCCAATTTTGAGTCATGACCCAAAGACAGAGAAACCCTGAACTAGATGATCACAGTGGTCACTTCCAGCCTTAAAAAAAAAAATTTATGACAGCCACCTCTGCCTTAAAAGAAAGGAGATTTAATCCACTCCTGTTTCCAAGACTGAACTGCTTTTTAAGGACAAATCATTTTAGAAACTCCCTACTGGAAAAACATGGGAGCTACCTGCCACAATCCCAGAGAGGAAGACCAGAAGCCAGCTACATCAAGCTTGTAATGTTCAACATGTACCAGGCAATTTAACTGCCAAGGAAGTGTACCACAGAAAAATGGCAATGGCAATATCAAGGGAAAGGAGACTAGACGAGCCCCCTTCTCCTTGATGTTCTACCCTTCAGATAGGTGGGATGACTCCAATAACTATGGGGGGGGGAAAAAAAAGATATAAAATTATCTGATGCCCCATCACAGCCTGAAAACCAAGGTAGAACCACCAGGAAACCTTGTTTAGTAAAAGGGAGAAGCCTCCAATGATACAAACTGATCTGCAGGGGTGAACCTCTATTTGTTCACACAAGCCCAGCTGGGTGACTGGAGACGCAGATCAACATCCAGCTGAAACTACAAAAGAATATAAAGAGAATTACAAATACCAAGCCAAATTCAATCAAGCCACAAGATCTCTACTCTTGCAAAAGTAATAGTTCTTTCACACAAAAAGTGGCCATGTACTCAGTAACATCTCCTCTGCATTACAATACCAAGACCTGCAGCATTATGAGATCAATACTAAACCAGTGCCCCAGCAGAAGGAAGAATATCACCTACTTAATCAACATTAGGACTTTCCCTGAAGGGCTCTAGTCCAAAATCTGACCCAGGTAGATGCTGCTAAGCTTGTGAGATGTCACAGAATCACAGCACAAACTGGTAGGCCTATTTGCCAAGGCAAAAAATTTTGAATTGGATCTTGAAGTGATTAAAGAGGCAGTTAAGCTGTTAGAGGACAAGCTGATGCGATCATAAGTCCTGGTACAGACAAGTAAGTGCAGAATAGCAGCATACGACAGAGGTGAGGGATCCAGGATTTATGGAGACTACAGATTAGGGAGCTGCAGTTTTCAAGATCAGAGATAATGAACTGTCATTACTATGAAAAACGAGATTGCAGTGTTGTTGTAGCAGTGTTGGTCCCTTGATATGAGAGAGACAAGGTAGGTGAGTTAATATCCTTTATTGGACAAACTGCTGGTAGTGGAAGGGACAAGTTTTTGAGCTTCACAGAGTTCTTCCTCAGGTCTAGACATGGTAACCAAAGTGACCAAGCTAAATGCAAGTTGAGACAGACTATTAAGCATAAGGGGTTCACACATGTTGTAGGGACCATTTAAAATGAAGTGGACAATTAATACCTCTGCAGTTTTTGCCAAACAAGGACATTCCACTCGAGAAGTAGATTGTATCATGGAATGGCCACCCAAATACCTCAGGAGAGCCTGCTTCAATACAGAGGGAAAAAACCCACTGCCTGCACATCTCTAGTAGTCACCCCTCAACCCACAACAGAACCTATTTGGGGCAGCAAACACTTACAACCCATATTTGATGGGGACTACATCCTGAAAGAAATCTTTCCCAAACCCCCTCTTCTGGCCTTCAAAACAACCCAACCTCATCACGAGAAGCAAGCTCCTTACTGACCAGGACACACCAACCAAAGCAGCACAAGACCCTGCCAGAACAGATGCAAAACCTGCAGTCATAGCTCCACTACTATGATGACCAATACCCCCCGCCCCAAAACACATCAAAACACAAAATCCATAGGTCCTACATACACCTGTTACAAAATAGGGTGTACCTCACCCAATATATCAAATGCCCCAACAACTATGTGGATGAAATCAATCACTGTGCTCTCTAATGAACTCAGGCAGCACAATGATAAGACAAAAATATTGTATTACCTATGAGTGAACACTTCACAAAGCAATCACTCCATATCCAGCCTCAGTCCTCATCCTCAAAGGAAACCTCAAAAGACGAGCCTGAGACCTTAAATTCATAACTTTGCTCAACACTACAAACCATGGACTTAGCAAATACACTGGTTTTATGGCTCATTAGAACAACCCGTAACACACTCTGCTGCTTAACGTTCCATCATCCTACGACTGCAGAGCTATTCATTGCCTACTTAATTTTAAGTCGTCTCCTACAAAACGTGCAAACCCTTATGCTTAACAATATGTCCCACCTTGCATTTAGATCTGACACTGTGGTTACCTTCTCTAGACCAGAGGAATAACTCTGTGAAGCTCAAAAGCTTGTCCCTTCCACCAACAGCAGTTGGTCAAATAAAAGATATTATCTCACTATCTTGTTCTCTACAAAAACCTTGGCTTTTTCCATTCCTTATGTGTTTAGTGTTACAAGCATGAGCTTATATTAAAATAGTTTATGAAACACAATTTCCCTGGTGACCATTTAATGCTCTCTCTACTTATTCACATCCTTGTCATCTCCAAGAGAGGGTAATGTCTTGTTCTCGACTTAGGGCTACTCTTCAAGGCCCCTGGAAGATTCAATTAATATACAATGCCATCATTTAACTTTTTACCAAGAGAGGCACAAATTGAATCAACTCACGCATACCAGAAGATAATCAAGTTAGACAAAAAGAAAAGGAATACTTGTGGCACCTTAGAGACTGACCAATTTATTTGAGCATAAGCTTTTGTGAGCTACAGCTCACTTCATCGGATGCATTCAGTGGAAGAAGTTAGACAAGCACTTTATATTCAAAAATCAACATTGAAAAATCCATATTAGCAGCTTTTCCATAATTATAGTTTTCTACAGAATTTTGTGAAAATTCAGGATATTTCTCCCTTAAAAAAAAACAAACAAAAAAAACATTTTACAAGGAAGTTTTACTAACAAGCAATGTTTCATTGATATGATGATCTAAACTCTGATAATGCAAACCATCCCACAACTCAGTGGGACAAAAAACTATTTAGCTTTTATTCCTCCGGCAAAAAATATTCTTCATATCACAGGACATTATAACATTTGAAATACTGTAACAAATTTCGCATTCAAGTTTTTCCAAACATTCCAATTGTAAACATGAAGGAGAAAAATTATTTGGGGTAATACAAGAGGTAATAACTGGATAATGATCACAGTGACAAAATCCTTTGAAAATAATGGAGACAGATAATGGAATGAAATTAAATACAAGCTTCATGAAAGATCTATTAGGGTGAGAACAATTTCCCAAGAAAGGTGATACATACTATTTAGGATATTTAAAATTAGACCAGACAATGTTCTAGAAATGTGATCTATAGAGAACAATACTGCAATGGCAGGGAAATAGACTGTAACCATTTAGGTCTCATCTCTACCTTTTGTGATTCTGTATACCTTTGGCAGAGTATAGAACATTTGGCTCCTTAATGTTTAAACAGCTGAACAGAAAATATAATCTTGCAGCTAACATGATGGAACAAGTATAAGAAGTGATGACCTCTCTAGTACATATGATACATTTCTGAACTTAAACATACCAATAACTTATTTTCATCAAAAATACCAAGAGTTGTATTCAAAATGTTTCTTAATCAAAGTGAACAAAACAGGTTTAAAATCAAGCGTATCAATGTATAGTGTTATAAAAATCCTTCATATAGTTATTTAAAATAAATTTCGATAAAAATTTAAAGATATTGCACTGAAAACTGATGTTAACAGATTTACATCTATAAAATCAAGTATTAAAAAGCTCTGAAAATCTTTCCCATTTTGTTCCTTATATACAACTGTGAATTCATAATTGTCCATGTATCTTGAAATATGAAAAGACTTCAGCTTGGTCACTTGACTGCAAGTTTCTATAAAGAAGACATGGTCACGAGGAGAAAGGATGAATTTCCTTTATGTTCTCTCTTCCTCCCTATAGTACATCAAGCTGTGCAAATAGTTCTCTCACAGGAAAGGGTTCCAAAGCTTTCTCCGCATTCTTCCAGTTGCGAAAATTGTCTCTGTACCATTCAACTAGCATAAACGAGAAGGTTGAATTTAAGACATAGATCAAATTAAACAGAGAAACAGACAGTTATATTTGTACCCTTTTCCAGATACCACAAGGAAGCTAACACAGCAGTAGTATAGTTATACATAAATTGCATTTTGTGAAATATATAGCTAATAGTATTTGGAATCTTCAGTGAAGTCCTTAACCAAGATACTATTGTACCATATCAAAATGTCTACTTTATTTTTGCCCCTGTTTTTAAATTATATTAATAATGTTAAGGTGACTTAATGGGTTTCTTTTTAAAAAAATACTAATAGGAACATAAGCTACTTAAAGAGGAATTAGTTCTACTGGCTAGTTTGAAGAAGTAAGCTTGGCAGCGTTCTAATTTTAGCTACTCCTAAGATAACAGTAAATTTCAAAACCAAAATAGTCTCTACTTCTTTACTCCCAAATAACCACCCCTAAGTGAGTTACAGATATTAAATGTAGCATACTTGTTTTCTTTATTCCTTCCTTCCACGGAACTTTAGGTTTCCATCCTAAGTTGTGCATTTTTTCTGAATTCATTGGATATCTTAGGTCATTGGTAGGTCTTAAAAAACAAATACAAAAATACAAGTTTAAAAAAAATACAGTTAAAGCATGTACAATATTTTTCAAAACAATTCAGTGTACAGCACTTTGCCTAATATGAGTGCTTGAGGGCACTGTAGAGCATTCTTTAATTAAAAATGATTTCCCCATTCAAACAGATCTACTTTGTCACATTTTCAAAACATTTCTATCATGCATGTGATCATGCACAAAACTCATCATGTGCAGCTGCCCAGGGAGAAAAATGAGGAGTTCGGCCCCTACAGTAACTTAAACCCCACTGTGTTAGTGTGTTTATATTTCCACCCATCCACCCACTCTGGAGGGCTTTAGAACCCAGATGGTGCTTCCCACCAACCCATGTGGCCTTTGGAGAAAACTGCAGAGAAGCTACCAGAGACTCCAGCTGATAGCGGCAGAAGCACCCAAAGCTGAGACCTCTGGTCCTTTGGGCATTCGGAGAATCTTGTACAGTTTTCACTGGACTTTCTCTGCCCGCTGCTGGTTTGCTGTTTGATCCTCTCCTTCCCCTTCCCCCACCCCCAAGTCTTTTCACCTTAGTTTCACTCCACATCTGTCCCTCTTACCCTCTTCTCCTCTACCTTTTCTTTCTCCCTTCACCCCGTTTCCTTCCCTTTGCGTTCCGTTTAACTTATTCCTACCTAACTAACTGTGTGTGTGTCCCCCAAGTTATGGAACTAACTTGATCATGGAAATTTATGTCCAGAAGAAACCTCAAGAGGTCATCAGTCCATCTGGCTGTGCTCAGACAGGACTAAATATACCTCCCAGACCATTCTTAAAGATATTTGTCTAGCCCATTCCTAAAAAACTCCAATAACTGGGATACCACAAGCTCCCTAGGCAACCCATTCTAATGCTTATCTATCTCTCTGAACTGAACTGATTAATTCTTGTCTTACCATCAGAGAACATGAAGAACAAGTGATCACCATGCTCTTTATGATACCACATAATGATATGATAGCCTTTTACATATTTGAAACCTTCAGCCTTTGCACCTTGAGAGTCAACAGGCCCAATTATTTCAGCTTTCCTCAGAGGTCATATTTTCCAAACAACCTCTTATTTTGTTCTCTGGGCTCTCCCTAATTTATTCACTTCTTAAAGCTGAAGCCTCACCAGCGCTGGGTAGGGCAGAATAATTACTTTCCATGTTTTACATAACATGCCTGTTAAGACACTGCAGAATTATATTTGCCTTTTTTGCAACAGCACCACACTGATGACTCATTCAATTTGTAATTCACTATAACCTCCAGATTCTTTTCTGCAGGACCACTGCCTAGCCAGTTATTCCCCATTTTGCAGTTGTGCGTTAGATTTTTTTTTTCCTTCTTAAGTGCAATACTTTGCACTTGTCTTTATTGAATTTCATCTTGTGGATTTCAGATCAATTCTCCAATGTTTCAAGAAACCTAATTCTGTCCTCCAAAGTGCTTGCAACCTCTCCCAGGGTGGTGGTATCTGCAAATTTTACAAGCATACTACCTCACTCCATCATCCAAGTTTTTAATGAAAATAACAATAGTACTGGACCCTGAACAGACCCCTGCAAGACCTCACTGGATAGGTCTTCCAAGTTTGACAGCAAACCACTGATAAATATTCTTGAGTAGTTTTTCAACAAGTTATGCACTCACCTTATAGTAATTTCATCTAAACCACATTTCCCCAGTTTGCTTACAAGAATATCATGTAGGATAATGTAAAAAGTCCAGATATATTATGTCTACTGCTTCCCACCCCCCCCAACCACTAGACCAGTTACCTTGTGAAAGAAAGCAATTAGATTTGACATCATTTGTTCTCGAGAAATCCATGCTGGCTATTAATTTTCACCTTATTTTTCTGTAGGTTTGAGCAAATTGATTATTTAATAATTTATTTCAGAATCTCTACAGATATCAGGCTGAGTGGTCTATAATTCCCCAGGTCCTGTTTTTATCTCTTTTTGAAGAGAGGTACTATGTTTACTTTTTTATAGTCCTCTGGGAGGTCATTCATCCTCCATGAATTGTTGAAGACAACAGTTAATGATTCAGAGATTGCTTCAACTAGTTCCTTAAGAATAGTAGGGTGAATTTCGTCATTGTCTGCTGTCACCACACAGTTTCTTCTGCTTAAGTGTTCTACCCTTCTAGCACTCTGTGTCTGTTTTATCTATTTATATTTTAAGCTCTTTGGGACTGGGACCATATACTACCCTTTGTACAATGCGTAGCACAGTGGGGGTCCATTTGGAGTTGGCTCTTCAGCACAACCATACTAAACATTATTAGTAATAGATACTAATAATACGCTGTTAGGAAGCTTCAAATATTCACCTTGTTTGAAGCTCTGAAGATATGGCAGTACTCTAGAAATCTAGAACAGCAACATCACTATTAGTGAGAGCTCAGTGCTGCTCAATACATGGAACCTAAATGTACCAATATCCACTGATGGAAAGTGAATGAGGAGAATCCTACTTATGTATTGCACCTTTTATCGAAAGTGCTGCTTACTTGAGGAGAAAAGCTGCTATATCACTGCATCTAGGAGCTCATGCACCTAGGCAGTAAGCCATAGCTACATTCCAGGAGTTGACATAAGACACAGATGCTGCTGAACCGTTTGGGTGCCAGTGGAAATATGGATAAACTATTTTCAACACTGTTCCAGTAACTGTAGTGATTTCTGTCACATAGACACAAAAGTCTTGTCTGTTAGTCTCCTCAACCACATACCTTCCAGACATTGAATAACCGTTACTTAAATCAAATAGAATATAAAGTGTCTTCTGCTACATTTTAAGATGTTATAGTACTGTCACCATAATTATTTTCCAAGATGCAGCCTACAGAGCTAGTCTTTCCAATTTCCCTGCTTTATGTTTGTTCACAGCAAGTGAGGCAGGGTTTATATTTTATAGAAAACTTAGTTTTCATAGGACAATGTCCTATTCTTCTTCAACACTTCAGGGCTCATGTGTTCCCATCTCTAAAGTTCATAAGTCTCTTGATCTTATCAACAGCACAATGACAGCTTGTGTATTTAATGCTCTAGGAATTATTCTGGGGAAGTTCTATGGCTTGTGTTATACAGGTCACACTAGATGATCACAATGGTCCCCTCTGGCCTTGGAGACATCCATCAGTCTAAATTACAGTCAAAGGGCTGCATTTGGCCCATCTGACGTATTTATGCAGCCCATGTAATTACATTCAGATTGTCCACAATCTAAGGTTTAATCTTTTTAAGTTAATAAATTTAAAGGCCTCCGAGCTGCCAAGACAACCTTCAAAATATGAACAGAATAACTGATAGTTATGGATAAGATTCTATCCCAGAGGTCACAGATTCCATGACTTTCTGGGACCTCTCTGACTTCTGGGGCAGGGCTGAAGCAGCGGCCGGCCCCTGGACGGTCAAAGCAGCTGCCGGCCCCCTGGAGCTGGAGCAGCAGTGGTCATCAGGGCTGGAGCAGCTGCAAGCCGCAGCAGCGCTCTGACAGTGTGTTGTCCTCCCCGCCCTGCAGGGTATTTTAAGTAAAAGTCAGAGACAGGACATGGGCAATATATCCATGACAGAATCTTAACCTGATAGTCTTTCTGAGCCTGCAGATCAACTGAAACAATGGCTCAGAGGTGTGACCCTCCTGCTCCATACTAATCTCACTGGGGGTGTCAATTCTAAAGCCGTTGATGCCATGTTAATGGTGATATTAACTATTCCATTATTGATCATTTCAGAATAGAGAATGGGGGCACAAGTGAAGCCTGCAGAAAGGTGGGAAATTGGGAGTTGCTTCAAGGAAGGAAATGCAGATGGAGAACAGAGACGGCACACAAAAACAGGAAGTTAAACAAATGACAGAAATAAGACTGGTTGTAAAGGTCAGAGTTTCTTCCATCCTGCATGATGGTGAATGTAACAAGGTACTGAACAAACAAATTAAGACAGTTTAGTTACGACATAAAGGCCATATTTCTACACTTTATCTTTGTGCAAATCTCCTACTGACAGTAGGCATTCCTCTGTGGATTAAGGGGAGGAAGTACCACTGTACACACACACCTTGGCCTATGACTAAACGGAATATGCCCTTCAGGGTGAGCCTGACATCACTGATCTATGCAGGAACAGACTAGTGTCACAAAAGGAGATAATTAGATTTTTTTTTGTTTTTGTTTTTTTGCGCAGTGGTACAAAGAAAGTACAACACAAAAAAAGATAGAACACATCTTTAAGATAAAAAATCCCCCAATAGACTGTTAACCAATTCCTCACCTGTCTTTGACATAATCCACCCAATGTTCCATTTCAGATTCTGAATTGGTCTTTTTTATCTGTCAACCAGAAAAGAATAAATCGTTTTCTATATTACAAACCTAGTTACAATGCACAGAAATAAATCAATATTAAGGTCTGAATTTAACACTGGATTAAGAACCACCATTTCTGTATGCTTTTTCGTTTAAATTTTATGACCTGTGGCTGGTGAAATTATTGCAAGTTAACTAGTTTTGACCATTTATAGTGATTCCAATGGCCACTCTTCTCCAGATACCTTCCAATACTTGTTTAATAACTGGATTTTTGTATATTTCTAAATTATAGCAAGATTTTACTTATGGCAATTCCACATTCCCTGACCAAAATGAAACACAGTATCAAGAAGTAGTTGTCAATTGATGACTGGTCATTAGCCTGCATGAAAAGCAGGTGGAGAGCTCTCAATGCTGCCCCCTTTAAAAAAAAGCCTTGCAACAGTGAGAAACAATAATAATATCACCACCTATTTCTTATACAGCACTTTTCATCACTAGATCTCAAAATCCTTCAAAGTCTTTAAATGTATTTATCCTCACAACATCCCATTTTACAGATGAGGAATTGAAGCACTAAGAGGCTACATTACATGCCCAAGGTCACACAGGAAGTTTATGGCATAACAGGAAATTGAACCCAGGTCTCCCAAGACCTAGGAAGATTGCATTAGTATGGAGACTGAGCTATCTTCAGACTTCTAGATAATTTCTTCCAGGTCAGGATCCCAGGAGGAATGACAAAAGTCTGTAGTGTGGGGTAGCTTGCACAGCTGTTTTGTGCACTATACCTGTGCTACCTGTTCTGTGGATCTATGGCACTTCTGTCTCTCTAGGGGACTGTCAAACCTCATCTTTCCTACCCTTTGAACATTAAACTCACATAAGCCCAAAGTAATTCAAATCCTCTGCAGTTCAATTGCAGGTGTACCATTAAGAAGAAAAGAAACCACAAATACTCTGAACTGTCTACATTGTTTACTTACTAGATGGATTAATTCTTTAGCAAGCTGTACAATGGACATTTCAAAATTGGTTCCAATGTTATAAATTTCACCTGGCTTCCCCTTCTTTAGAACAGTAAGGAATGCTTCTACTACATCAGTGGCGTAAAGAAAATTCCTTCTTTGAAGCCCAGAACCATGAACGCAGCTAAACAGGAAAAAAAGATACTGTGTGGTATAAAAAATTCTTTTAAAAACAGAAGTATCCAGTTATTCTATCAACATTTAGACGTGTGTTTTTAAGTGGATAAAACTATTAAAAATCAAATATGCTTTTTGGTTGAAAGAAGATTCTGTTTGAGTTAATTTTAAAAATAGCCTTTTTTGGTTCCTGATTGCAATGTAACTAAAATGCAAGTAAGTTATGAACATACTCAGATTACTAATGGGACTAATTTTAAAAACATTAAATTTATGAAGAACACTGCATTGATTACAATTATAACCAAAGCTTTTCCACCACATACTCCCTGCCACAAACCAAAAAAACACTGTAGAAAACAAGTTACATACCATTTCCTGTTCTGATGCAACAAAGATATAAACTTTGGAATAACCTAAACAGCAATAAATAAATAAAGTCTGTTCATTTTAGAAAAAGCTGAAGCTCTACAAGGACTTGCAAGGTGAAATCATGGCCTCACTGAAGTAAATGGGCCCAGGATTTCACCCATAAAGAAGATCTATTTAAAAACAGAGCAAAACAAAATTGAAAGTTAGATGGAAGAACTGACCTAATATATCCATTTGAATTTTAAAAGCTGTTTAATAGAAAAAAGTTTAGGGTTTTTTTAAAAGCATATTTGTGAGAATGCATGCCTTGCAACATTCATCCTAACACCCAAGCTAAAAGTTCCTTGGGCATGGAAGTTACATGCATATTTATTTTCTTGTTCAAAGTGAACATTTATATACATATCAGAAGTCTGTTCAAAGGATTTTACTCGAGACAGGAAATATGATCTCCGATTCTATGATACAAACCAGTGTAATAGTAGATAACCAGAATGGGGAACTAGAATTCATAATCTTCTGCTCTAAAAATCACTGGAGATCACAGGATCAGTAGTTTTAAATCTTACTCTCTTTAGGGAGCCAGTGAGGTCCTGATCCTACGAATATGCTTAACTTTATGCATATGAGGAGTCCCACGGACATCTGTGGGGTTACTCAAGTGCATAAAGTTAAGCACATGTGAAAGCATTTGCAGGATCAAGGCAAATGGGGCTAACCACTTGAGCAAGTATGAGCCTACCTTGCAAAGAGCTGTCACACCCAAACATCCACATGTAGGCAAAAAATTACTCAAACATCTGTGAGCATGAGTTAAAATCCGGTGGTCTGGTACCTACCTGTAACAAATCAATAGCTACAAACAATGGTTACTACAGTTGCCAGCTAAACAGCACAAACACGGCACAAAGATAGAAAGATTGAGATACTAATTTTTGAGCAAGAGTCCCAGGCTACCTGTAAGTACTTAAGTTGGCAATCGTGGTATACAGCTGTGGCCAAGTATTCATCAAAAACATATAGCTTCCTACAGAACTTTAAAATGGTTGTTCCAGGAGTTATTTTTTTCTAACTATAAACAGCTATAGATTTTAGTTCATTTTGACTCTTCATTAGTCAGTCCATTAAGTCCCTAAATATTTTTTCTTTATTCTTCTATGAGTTACCTCCAATTTGTCTAAATTTTTCCAAGATGGTCAGAACTAAAAGCAGTGCAGAGAGGCACAACCTCACAAAAATAGCACAAATATGCCTTTGCAAAATGCTGCATTTCTTCATCAAAATGTGCATTAACTTTCATTGTCATTTATCCACTATCACCCACATGTATCCCATGTTTGGATAGTAGCAATACAAAACACAACTCCCTCCTATTTAATATCTATTTTGAATTATTCCTTTCCACAAGATAAACCTAGACAAACGCAATCCACTTCAATTTCATTTCTGACCAGATTTCTGACTTTTTTAGGCTTATTTTTGTCTTTACTGATGCAACTCCACCTTCTTTCATATCTGAGGTATTTTTTAAAAAACATACTGTTCACTTCACTTTCATATTATCAATGGAGTTGTTAATTAAGACTGGAATTAACACCAATCCCTGTGGCACCCTAATATTCTCTGAAAATCTAGAAGCATTGAGTATTGTCAGAATTTTTTACAAATAGGTATATGAGACACTCTAGCAAATGCTTTATTGGAAAAATGTAGTTCCCGCTTTCCCCTACATCAACCAACATGAGTCATCTATTCTAGGTAGTTAGTTTGGTAGGTTATTAGTATCAGACTAGGCCAGATGGTGCTAATTGAGCTTGACCCATTTTGCCTGCGATACAAATTATTTTCTTTGGAAAACATTGTAAGTATATTCTGACCAAAAAAAACAAAAGAAAACCCCCCCAAAACCAAAAAAAAACCAGTGGTAAAACATCTAAACCACCTTTTTACAATGGATTAGAGAGTTAAGATAGAAACAAGCATCTAACTTACTTACTTTTTCTGGATACTGATGTGGTCCATAAACATTGCTGCTTCGTGTGATAACAACTGGGAACTTTAAAATATTAAGCACATGAGTATTATCTGTTAAGGACTGTAGACCCAAACTGCCTTAGCTTCTTCACCGACCAATTAATAGTAGCAATTCACAATTTTGTAGTGCCTATCCAAATATCTGGAAGCACTTTATGAATAAATGAACCCCCAAGACACACCTGCCAGTAGACAAGTACCTCCAGTTTAGAGATGGAGACATGCAGTCAGCAACAGAAGTTTCTGATCCCCATTCTCATTTGCATTCCTGTCTAGAGGACACTACAAACATGTCTACGGTAGACTCTATAAAGAGCCTTTATGTGACATTTCTTATTCAAAAGAAATGTTTCACTGTCACTAACAGACATCTTTTCCTGAGTTTTCCCCATCCCAAGACAACAAACTTATGAAGAACCTTCAAAGGGCCTGAAAAAAATATGATGAAGAATGAAGCAAGACAGTTTACAATTGAAATGTTTAAACAAACCAGGATCTGCATAGCAATTTAAAGCTTCAAATAAAAATAAATAAGGGAAGATGGAAGGTTGCTTTCCCCATGGGAGCAGACAATGCAATTTGGTTACCGTAACTTTGCACACCCCTACTTTGGAATATATGATTTCTTTTACGTTTAGCTCTAATTTAGAAACTAGGGCATTTAGAGTTATTTTTGATAGACTGGTAGAAGAAAGATGATAATTCAGAAGTTTACAATTACAATGAAAAAAGAGACAATCTTTGCAAGGGGCAGATGTGCCTGACTGAATGGGAGAGGCTAGGGCTCAGCCAGTCTGCATGGAGCAAGCTCCCTAACAATCCCTTTCCGCCCCCACAAATAACTGGTTCCATATTTTTCCCACCCATACCCAACACAACTCCCTCCTATTTAATATCTATCCAAGTTCACACCCAGGCTCCTTCCCAGCAATTTACTTCCCTCCCCCTCAGCTCCTCCGCTACCCCTGAGTCCCCCAAGCCTTTGCACTGCTTCTGAGGGATGTGGGAAATACGATTCTGTATTGTAGTTTAAATGAATTATTACTCAGAGTTCTGTATTAATATGCCTAGTAAGGAATATATTGGTCAAAAAACATTTCCTGAATCTTTTTTGTTGTCTGTATTGTTACAGACGTATTTGCTGACAGGCATTTTGAAATAAATGACCAAAAATAATTGAAACTGGTGTGATTATATTGTGTTATTTTGACAAATAAAATATGCAGAATTTTAAAATATTGTGCACGGAACTTTTTATTTTTTGGCATGGAATTCCCCCAGGAATATCAATGTAAGCATATACTTCCTTATATTCTATACCCCTAGCAATGACACAATTATAAGCAATAGCCAAAATGTAACAGATTCAGGCCCAGAAGGTACCTTTCTATCATGGCATGATTCCAAAAGGGTCAGTGCTTTTCTGTACCAAGAACTCCTAAAAAAATAATGTCATTACTGGTTATTGGACCTTAATGAAAGTTACCTGAAACAGTTTAGCGCTACACTTTGCTCTCTTCTGGGTTTCCCTATCTTATTTTGCTGTGTTTTCCCCTAGCCACTGTACTCCACATGTCTTTCTAAACAAACTTACATAACTAATCATTTACTGCATCTAGTATCCAATCTATCATGTTTTCCTTATTTTTAGTATTCAGCCCAAACTTTAAATATTTCTAGGGTCACTATAAGTTTAACAAACAACCCCTCTTTCTCATAATCTCATTATTTTTGGTCATGTGCTTCACGCCTATTACTTATGTCAAAATCCAAACTCAATTTAAAACTATAATTCATTCAGATCTAATGTGGGCTTACATTCCTACACACAGTGTTTACACATTGTGGGACATTTTCCTTTGACATATATGGAAGGGATGCTATTGCAATGAACCTTATAGCTTCTGAAACCTGAATAAGCTTACCTGATACCTTTCCCAGTAAGACTGAACAAAGCATTCTGCAGCTGCTTTAGATGAGGCATAAGGATTTGTTGGTCGTTTGGGTGAAGCTTCATCAAATTCCTGAAATAAAAAGAATGATAACTTTCATTACATAACAGCTTTCACCCCAAAGAATCCTACAATGGTTTTAAAGCCTCATATTGAAGCTATGGTCAGACCATTTCTACTAGAACTGGGGAAACATACAGTAGTTGTTTGACAGTACTGGAAGTGAAGAATACATCATTCAGCTGAGAACAAAGGAGAAATTTAAGGCAGAGTATAAATGCCCATACTGAAAATGGGCCAAAACAGCAGGGCTAACATTCTTACACTTTCAGAAATACCTCACCTTTTGTGAAAGAGCCTCAAAGGATAAGGATCTCTGTTTTCCGTCTTGTGTAAACCAGTATCTCCAGAAAAGTGCCTTAACACCATAAACATTATTCATACCTCAACACTGGTGGGACATTAATTCAATTCTTATTTAGACCTCAATCCTCCAGAGTTCCACATGGGCAGATCCCATTGACATCAATGGAATCAGCCCATACAGAGTTCAGTGCAGAACAGATGCCTTGGATCAACACCACATCATGCAGCAGCTGGTTCCTCAAATGTCTCCCATCCACTTACAACACATGTCCAACTCTGCTTAGTTTAAAAAGATCAGTCTGTCTCAGGTGGCACGGCTACAAGCCATAAAGATGTACGAGTTTTTTTTTTTAAATCATGGATGATGCCAAGAAAATGCTATTTTAGAACTCTACCTTAAATTCACATTGAAGTCAAAATCTCCTTTTCATAAGAAATATTCTTGATGTATTTAGTGTACAAGTAATGAAGAAGATCACATTAACTGAATGCATCCGATGAAGTGAGCTGTAGTTCATGAAAGCTTATGCTCAAATAAATTTGTTAGTCTCTAAGGTGCCACAAGTCCTCCTTTTCTATTAACATACTAGAAGGCAATAAGCAAAAACCTGAACCCTACAAAACAAATATATCTTCCCACCATACTGCAAAGGCTTACTAGGCCAACTCATCAGTATTCACTTCTCTCTAGTCAAAAATTATCTGAATCCTCTTTGCCAGTCAAACAGTATTTTGAATGGACTCCCCCAGACAGTTACATCAAGCCCAGGGCAATCAGCAGCCAGCCACCTACCTCATGAGGCCAAAGCAGAAACACTGAGACCTTCACCTCATGGTGATCAGCACATCAGTGGTCAATTAATCCTTCACTATCTATGAACTTTTCATCAAAAAGTCACCTGCTCTTTTATGCATCACAAACATTTGGCTGACACTGCAGGCCCAGTGTCGGTTCACCTCACCCCTTGAGGCTACTCTAACAACACAGGCCTAAGGAGAACAAATCCACAAGCATCGTAGCCATTCTATTCCCTTGTGGGCTCAGATGCAAGAAGAATTCACTCAAAATAGAATCAACAGAGCTAGTCCACTTAACCTACAACTGGCATTTTATTAATCTACAGACCTTCAGATGTCCAAATTTTAGGCTATGCCTACACTGCACTTTCATCGGTAAAACTTTTGTTGGTCGGGGGTGTGAAAAAACACACCCGATGGACAATAGTTTTACAGACGAAAACTGCTGATGTGGAGCGCTCTCCTGCGGACAAAGAGTGGCTACACTGTGTACCTTACAGTGGCACTGCTGTTGTGGCACAGCTGCGCTCCTGTAAAGTGTGCAGTGTAAACATAGCCTTAGTAAAGGAACTGACTGAGGTTCTGTCTGATATGGTGATGAAATTCACACCACTTATCGTGGGAAAACTTTAAAATCCACACGATCAATGGCACAAAACCTCCTACCCAATCTCTCTACTTTCTTGAAGGCAATCTCCAGACCCACACACAGCTACACCCCAGACTGGATGAGTTCTTTAGAGCAACATACCCCTGTGATCCCAGTGGGGTCTGCTGCAATTTAGAAGCAATTGGTACTGAAAAAGACTCTCTTATCACTAATTTGCTACGATGCGTAACCTTACAAATTGGTAGATCTGAGATGAGAACCTCTTAGTTAACTGGATATAGATCCAAAGTAGGCCATATAAAATTCTTTAGTGCAAGAACATAACGGCGGCCATACTGGGTCAGACCAAAGGTCCATCTAGACCAGTATCCTGTCTTCCGACATTGACCAATGCCAGGTGCCCCGAGAACAGAACAGGTAATCATCAAGTGATCCATCCCGTTGCTCATTCCTAGCTTCTGGCAAACAGGGACACCATCCGTGACTATCCTGGCTAATAGCCATTGATGGACCTATCCTTCATGAACTTATCTAGTTCTTTTTTTAACCCTGTTATAGTTTTGGCCGTCACAACATCCTCTGGCAAAGAGTTCCACAGATTGACTGAGCGTTGTGTGGAAAAACTACTTCCTTTTGTTTTAAACCTGCCGCCTATTAATTTCATTTGGTGACCCCTTCGTTCTTGTGTTATGAGTAGGAGTAAATAACACTTCCTTATTTACTTTCTCTATACCACTCATGATTGTATAGACCTCAATCATATCCCCCCTTAGTCGTCTCTTTTCCAAACTGAAAAGTCCCAGTCTTATTAATCTCGCCTCATATGGATGCCGTTCAATACCCTAATCATTTTTGTTGTCCTTTTCTGTACCTTTTCCAATCCCAGTAAATCTTTTTTGAAATGGGGCAACCACATCTGCACGCAGTATTCAAGATGTGGGCGTACCAGGGATTTATATAGCAGCAATATGATATTTTCTGTCTTATTATCTATCCCTTTCTTAATGATTCCCAGCATTCTGCTTGCTTTTTTGATTGCCTCTGCACACTGTGATGTTTTCAGAGAACTATCCATAATGACTCCAAGATCTCTTTCTTGAATGGTAACAGCTAATTTATACCCCATCATTTTATATGTGTAGTTGGGATTATGTTTTCCAATGTGCATTACTTTGTGTTTATCAACAACGAATTTCATCTGCCATTTTGCTGTCCAGTCACCCAGTTTTATGAGATCCTTTTGTAGCTCTTTGCAGTCTGCCTGGGACTTAAACTATCTTGTTAAGTTTTGTATCATCTGCAAATTTTACCACTTATCAAAATTTTGTATCATCTGCAAATCACCTCACTATTTACCCCTTTTTCCAGATAATTTATGAGAGGACCTTCCCTCTTATCCCATGAGAGCTTACTTTGCTTAGGAGCCTTTGGTGAGGGACCTTGTTAAAGGCTTTTTGAAAATCTAAGTACACTATATCCACTGGATCCCCCTTGTTCACATGCTTGTTGACCCCCTCAAAGAGTTCTAGTAGATTGGCGAGGCATGATTTCCCTTTACTAAACCATGTTGACCCTCCCACAACAAATTATGTTTATCTATGTGTCTTAACAATTTTGGGATTAATCTATGAGAAATAGTATTCCTTTTCTCTTTCTTTTAATCAAAGCGGGCTTAAGTTGTACAATTCTCCCTGCTGATTAAAAAAGAAGTTGTGAATGGGTAGTAATCAGTAAGGTTTCACCGCAATACTGAGAAGTAGTTATCGCCATTACTTTTTGCACTGATGAAGGAATCACTGCCACAAACTGTCAAACAAGGCTATGTCTTTCCTTATTTACAAAATGCCCAAAAGTGTGTTCGGTATTTTAGGGCTTTTCTACATGGCAAGTTATTGTGCTGCAACCCAGGGTGTGAATCTACAGTGCACTAGATTGCTGCACAGTAACATCCTCTGTTGTCACAGCTACAGCTCAGTGAATGTCCAGGGGTGCAGCTTGACATACTGCTACTTGAAAGCGTAGTTTGCCAAACTATGCAGATTTACACGCGGGTTTGCCACACAGTAACTTACCATGTACACAAGCTCTTAAATATATAGCAAAACAAGTTCCTGCCACATAAAGCTTACATTCTAAGTAGACAACACACAAAGAATGCCAGAAAGAACAAAATGTTCTTTAAATAAAGACAGGCTCAAAAGCACCCTGGGCAGAATTTGTGACAGGACGTTCTTTCCATACCACTTAAAATGTATTTCTTCAAATGCATTTGTTTGTTATTTTTTTTAACTGTCTACCCATTGTTCTAGGCATTTTGCATTAAATGTAATGCACAAATGATAAAAGATGATGAATAAGAGACTGTTACTAAACTATGTTTTAGTAACTATCAGTACTTGTTTATAAGTTTCATCATCTTCAGGAACAGCACAGACAGTATACGATAGTTCATTCACAGAAGTCATGGGAAGTTATTAAAATCTTATTTTTTTCTGTTTGAAATCTTTAAAAATATGCATAAAACAAGCAGAGGTACAAAAAATACAGCTGTGTTTTCAAGCTCACCTCATCAATGCTACCTCCATATACTTCATCTGTGCTGACATAAATGAACTTCTCCACACTGGCTTCATATGCAGCAGTGACCAGAACATGAGTGCCATAAACATTCACATAGGTGAATTCCAGGGAACGCCAAAATGAAAGATCTACAATGGAATGAGTTTATTTTAAAATTTAATCTCACTAGGGTAGAGAATGAAAAAAAGTTTTCAATTCAGGCACTGAAGACTTTAAAAAGATGACTTGGCATAGAGAGATTAACAGTGAACCATATCATGAGGCACTGTAGAGATGAAAGTTTCTGGTGGTGTTTTAACATGAGTTACTTGATTATAATCATGTTAATTGGCAAAGACAAATATAGACACTCCCAATATCTGCTCCAAGACAAACATTTGTACCTGGTAACAAACCATGACCAATTCCAGAGTGAACTACAACCAGGAATAAAATGTTTGCCGAGTACTTATATTTGCCTTTACAGTAGTGTTAGTTAACTACTGTATATACTTGTTCATAAGCCAAATTTTTTTTAGTAAAAAAAGGGAAGCATCAGAGAAGGGGGTCAATTTATGAACGGGTATAGAGAAGGGGAGTGGTGACACTTTTCACATCTGACCTGAGAGCAAAAAGGGCATCACCCAGTCCAAAGTCTCACAAATGACTTACAATCCAAATGTCTTGGTTTGTGAAAAGGAGTTCAGAATCCAAAAAGCCAGGTTTTCCTAATACAAGTACTACAGATGTTCAAGGTATTGTGCATGAGGGTGGGGTGGGGGAGAGGAGGGCACTGAAGTAACCTTTTAAGGCCCAGTCTCATGAACTGACAGTGCAAGAAACAAATTTGAAGGAAATTTCCTGTCTAATGGTACAAAGGTCCCATTCTAGTCAGGATGGTCCTGTGATGCTAAACTTTAAACTTATCCCTGGACCAAAAATGAACCATGCCCAGCACCTAATACCAGTATAATTTCTCGGGGGAGAGGGAGAATGGTGTGGGAGAATGGCAAAGGGAAAAAAAAAGTAAAGGAATATTTTCTCTAGCTGATAGCTTTTAAGAAAATAGGAGCTGACTGAAACTGCTCACAGTCTGGAATGTTGGTAGCAGTACCATTGGAGATGAATTACGGTGCGGAGAGCAGATAATGGTGGTCAAAAGGCATGTGAATAATGGACTTTATCATATTGATACCTTCTCTTGACAGTTCCATTGAATAATGTTAGTTCGTATTTAGGCACTTAAGTGTAGGGTTTTTTTTAAATCCTTTGGTGTCCTGCACTTTCCTGGATGTTTACATGACTCATTGATTATAAACCTCTGAAAATAGGTTTGTAATGGAAATGCTGACAGAAAGGGCCGGATTATGACATTTTGATAAGTTATGTCAAGTGTAAGATGCCCCATACCATAAAAAAAAATATATTATTTTCACAGAAAGGACACTGAATATATGAACATGAAAGCTTTATATATGCATATATACAAAAATAGAATAATAATCTAACTAAAACATATGTCTTGCAATATGCCTGTTTGCATTATAAAATAGCTTCAAATTAACATATTTTCATCTAAGATTTCTTAATTTGTAGATATGAAAACTTTATATCTACAACACAAAATCAGCTATACAGACCAGTTTACTTAAAGGAAGCTGTACAGCCTGCCGTATGTCTGTTTGCACATCACATTAATTTTAACACTGAAATTTAAAACGTTTTCCTTTGTGATTTTTGGAGAGCAAAGTCACTGATGGTGTCCTCAAATTATAAGCTATGGAGTTTGTCACTTTCGATGCACAGAATGCTTAGGTGGATAGATGTCTGCCAAGAAAATGCTGCAAGAAAAGCTCTCTTCGTGTTCACTTCTCTAGCCTCTGTCTCCTCCAGGACTATTAATTAATCTCGAGTAAACACCTCGGACACACAGTGATAACAAGCTATATGCGCGAAAGAAAAAGAATTTACCAGAAAAGAGAGACTGGTAATCTCTAGACAGGCATTGAGAAAGTGAGAAAAGCTAGCCTATATTCAAGCAAATATAATGAATATCATAGCCTATTAAAGCCTATAAATCATATATGCACATAGTTTGAAATAACTTGCTCAGCAAGTACTCAGAATATTTTGATATATAAGTATATCTTCCTTCACTTCTCTCAAAACCCTCTATCTATCCTTTTGTCAGCACTCTGATATTTACTGTGAGGGTTCTTCAAACTGACAGAGGGAAACCAACACAAATTTATCCTCAAGAGCCACTCGAACCAAGTCCATAAGAGATCACCTGCAAATTCAATCACGTGAAGCATGAATAGTGCATAAAGCAGAAAGCGGTGTGCCCTAAAATACACAACAGTATGTATGAAAAGATCAAAAGAAGAAAGAACACACTAACTCTTAAGAAAACTTAGAAAAACAGGAATGAAGGCACTATATGACTGAGCGTGCTGGACCGTAAACAAAAGATGGAGGCCTTCCAGCTATTACCAGCCAAGGGGGACAGTATACGAGAAGCAGCTGGCCAACAAAATGCTGCCTTAGGAGACTGACAGCAGACTTACTCATAAAAATACTAATTTTATAAGTGCAATTATTGTTTTTCTTCCCCTCAGCCAGGCCTCTCACCTGTCAATAACAAACAATTAGTGAAGGGTAACAGAGGTCAAGGGTATTTGTGTAGCCAGATGTGTATATTTGTCATATTTGAACGAAAGTGTCTATATTTAGAGAGAATTTCCTTTTTCCCCCCCATCTCCTTTATTTATCAGCCAATTTTGATAACATTTGAAATGGAGTCAGTTTTTTCTTTTTTAGAGGCCCCTCATATTGTGAGGCCCTAAGCTGTATCTTAGTTATCTTATGCCTTAATCCAGCCTTGCTGACAGACCCTGAGCCTTAACGGTGCTACTTGGTGTTGCTATAATAAATAGACAATTATCATCCTTTAGTTTAATATGAAGTGACAGGAATGAAAACAGCACCAATATGAATAGGTTACTTATTTCAAACAAAACACCTAGAAGATTTATTACAATAACCACATGCAACAATGCTCACCTACGTGGGTTTGTGCTGCAAAATGTAGTACTATATCAATTTTCTCAGTTTCAAAAAGTAGTTTTATAAAATGGGGTTCACAGATGTCACCCTAAAGAGAAAAACAATTAGATTAAAAACAAAGATAGCAATCCAAGTCAGCTTTTAATAATGGAGTCACGACTCTTAACTCTACCAAGTTTTATCTATAGTGTGAAAACAGCATGTAGTCTGTTTTGTTCATTTTATCCATGACTTGATGCAGGTCTGCATTCCTGTTGATTACTTGTAATACTACCACGTCAGTCCATATTTACTGAATAGCTTATTTTTAAAAAAACATAGTACACAAGAATCAAAAAGAGCTAAGCACTTACATACAAGTGGGACTACCTCAATAAGTAAATGCTCACCAGCATGAGTAAGGGCTTTACAAATTTGGCTTAGAGTTATGAAGAATGTACCCTTTGGCATTGCCGTCTATCACTGTAAAATATACTAGAAGTCTTCTCCCCCTCCAGACTCTCTGCCTGCCCTGAATTAACGCTCTTAAATTATAGTTGGAAATTTTTAACTCAAAAACTTCCTTTTTCATGAGATAGAAATATGTATTTTTTCTGAAGAGGGTGAAGGGAATGGGGAGCCGTGAGATGAACAATTCCATTTCAGCTAGTACGGTTTCTCTTCCCTCACACCAAATTCTCATTTTGGATGGAAACATATTCTACTGGCAGTTGCACCAACATACTCCTAACCCACTCTTCAAATAGCAAGGCAAATAGCTGTGTCAGTCGCCTAATTAGGTCAGCAAGGTATACAAATTGGGCAGTGTGTAATACCCTATAACACAATTACTGTTAATCTATAAACATAAAATCATAGGGGAAGTACTCTGTTGATACTTACAATAAGCTATTACATAAAATAAATTACCAAATCATGTCCAGGTGTCATTCAGTTGTTCCCTCAACACATTTTATAGCTAAAGAAATAAAATACTGTGTAACCCTCATACTTGCAGTCAAACTAGCCATACTCTTAAAATAGCAGAAATGTTACTTTAAACATAAAATGACCAGTTAATTTAACCTATACTCATTAATTGAATAAAGTTCATATTAAAAAGCCACAATCTCATGAGGGGAGGGGGGAATTCAAACCAACAGCCTCCTTGTCAGAACCTGTTGGTGATGATAAAAGAAGGATATTCTTAAATTTTAGAACTAGCTGCAGTCAATGTTAAAATAGTTTTTAAATTACACAGAACAAATATTAAGTGAATTAGCAATGGCAAGAGACACTACGTTTATTAGAGAAAACTGCAAAAATTACATCTTTGAAATGATCTAATTAGTTTACTTCAGCACTTACACTTCGAAGTTAATGTGCATTTTCATGAATTGGAATGTGAACTATCACAAAAACAGCAAGTGAAAAAACTCTCCCCTAAAACAATCTTCGTGAAGCCAGAATTCATAGGCTAAGCCACAGGGTCAAAAGTTCTGTTATTTGAAAGAATAAGTCAGTTAACAGAAAATTAAAACAGCCCATAGGAAAAAAGTAAAGTCTTCAAAGAGCAAGCAAAAGCACTGCTAAAAACAAAGAAAAGAATCACATATCTAATTTTTTTAAAAAGTGATTCAAAAACTATGCTTTCCTGTAGTTTATGCATTAATAGAGAACAAACTATAGCTACCTCTAAAAATGAGGAAACAGAAATGTACTTCATGCTTTTCAAGCAAGGTTCTCCAATATATTCAGAATCATATTTGATTTTTAAATCTCAGGATTAATTTATGTACATTACCCATTAAATATGAAGCTAAATTATCACCACTAGAAATTTTATAAACATCTCCTATACTAATATTCAAACTACTTACAAGTTTTAGCTATACTATACATAAACCATAAAGATGTTATGAATAATTAGTGAACAAACAGTGACACCTACTGGCTTTAAAAAAAGGCAGATGAACTGAACTGAAGATCATTCTAGGATCCAGTTCATAGTTTTCAGAACTGGCTGGCAATAGTTCCAATAATATAACTATTCTGTATAACTACACAGGCAAAGGTGTTAGTTTACCTTTGCTCAAAATACTACACACCAAAACACACACTAGGGAAACATTAGGTTGACATTTTCCCATTTCTCCACCTCAAAGCTAACACACACTAGTAAATGTTCTTTAAACAGCATCAGCATTATTTAGCCTTTGCTACTAAAGGTTCGCAGATTTTGACAACTCTACTGTAGGTTGCTGAGTTCCCATTTTTACGGAAACCAGTGCGTCTTCAAAAAGTCGATGAAGGATTTAAAATAATGTGTGTTCCTTATTCTACCTCCAGAGAAATACACCCTTGAGTCATCAAAATTTCAGTAATTTTCAGTGGGGAATGCTGAACAATGCTAATACTCTTAAAATTATACACATATATTAGAACCTGCAGGTTTTTGGTTTTGGTCCTTGCAATGCATAGCGCATAATACTTGGTATAACTAAATACTTTGTAGTATGCTCTTATAATCTTAAAATATATCACCAGCTCAATTATTTTTTACATTAACATTCTTCCCAGTTTCAGAAGCACTTTACAAACATCAGCTAACTAATCCGCACAACGCCCTTGTGAGGTGTGTAATGAAGTATTATCCCCATTTTACAAAGGAGGAAGCTGAGGCATGTAAGATTTAAGTAACTTGCAGAACAATCCCCTTCATCTGTCAGGGAAAAGAAGCTCTTTACTACACCAGTATATTGTTTTTAAAAGAAGAGGGGACACCATCTAACCTAATTTTATCTGAAGAAACAGCAGGAGAAACCCTAATGGTAGGGCTTATCTATATATAGGAAAGTTATTAGGTATAAATTGCCTCATGTCCACACACACTGGGTTTTTTTAACCTTATCTGGCATCTTATCCCACTTTAATTAATCCTCTTTGGAAGATACGCAACTATTTTGGAGTGAGTTATACTGGAATATAGTTTGTATGGACCCTTCCCTATTTCAGATTAACCATACCACTTCTGGAAGTCCTTCCACTGCCATCCCACAGTGCACTGTTTCACATTTAGGTCAGCCTGTTTACCTGTATGCTTTCTACTGCTCTGGGATCATCTTGACTGGATGTCACCATCCTGTTTAAATACTAGCATGTTCCCAGGTACACCCCTTTGTGATTCCAGCTCATGGCAAGCTCATACACATGAAGTTACATACCTATTACATCAGCAGCCATGCCACATTCACATCCTCGACTTTGGCTCCCTGACCAGCTGGAACATTTTGCAGAGGCACCGTCTCTTGCTGTTCACAATGTTAACAAAGTAGCTCCTTTCTCCTATCTAAGCCCTCAGTAAGCCATCATAAACCAGGTAAGCTGAGTCTCCCAGAATGACAGGGGAATCACACCAACATTCACGTTCATAGTGGTCTTGGGAGCAAGTGTCCCATTTTTCCTTGCATAAAACAATGCTGAGTTTCTGAAGTTCCTAGCATCACAGATTCCCACACTATCCCATATTAACCCTGGTTGCCCTTCCATAGCGATCAGCCAGGTCTTGCAGCATCCTGGTGAAATACACTTTTCTCCGAATGAACTCGGAGGTCTGGTTTTGGGGACAAAGACTGGACACCTGGGTCCCATCAATGACCCCAATACAATTCGAAACGCCACTGTGCAAATCCACCATCAATAACTTTCTATGGTGTGTCCAGGTTCTATGATCAGCCAGCAGCATCTGTTCTACAGCAGCATAGACCTCCATGACAACAACCCAACCACCTGATCTACCAACACCAAACTAGTTATAGCAAAAAACAGCATACCAAAGAAACTCCCCCATTCAGAAAAGCCCCTAGTCACAGAAGTTCAGGATTCATGTCTGTGTTCTCATCTTGAATTTCCACTTCAATACTCATAACTAATGCACATACAAGGTCATTCTGCTGTCTACACTTGCACTCATTCCCTGGAATCTATATCATGCCATCCTATAACCAGGCATTGTATCAGTCTGACTAGGGCAGCGGTATGAAATTGGGTTTAAACTGGTAACCTTTATAAAAGCTGTAAATACCACTTCTTCAGCAATGCCACATGCCTCCTTAGCCGACATGCCTCTCAACTCATAGCATTTCACGTGTTTACACTTACGTTACTAAACTGAATATCTGAACAGTGGGAAAGAGGAAGCCAGAGGATAAACAGGCATTTAAGGCTTCTAAACGGGCAGGCTATGTTTAAACACACATTTGTGAAATCTTCCAAGTACAGTTGAGACTTTGAGTCATGGAACAGATAACATTACCAGCAGATCAACAAGCGCACGGGAATTGACATAATAGAACATACTAGCAGCCCATATAATTCAGTATTCTGCTCTGGCAGTGGTCTGTATTTGATACTCCAAAGTACAGTTATTCATAAAGTTAGCTTAAAAGTTAGGAGAGTAAAACAAAGATCACTCCATTATGATGCAGAGGCTTGATTAAATTCTAACCTTTAGTCTATAATTATGTCTTTCAGTTTTTGAGGGGTTATGCCATGCGTTGGTGGCATATACTTTTGGATTACAGCAACTGTATCAGAAGTATGCAGTAATATGCCATGTTCACACCCATATACACATGGCCAAAAGTGGAAGTTATATAGTGTAACCAAAAGCAGAAGCCATAGTTCCATGAGAAGAAAATGATGGAGATTCCCAAATCAGGTCTCAGTTCTGCAGAAGCCCAGATATAAAAGCCTGTCCAACTTCAGATTTTACAACCATAACTTGCTAGTTTGCTACTAAAAAGTCTGCCATACCTGGATAAACTTGTAGTTTTGCTTCTCAGAAATGGTTTCAAGATTCTTCAAGCTTGCACAATAGTCCAGCTTAAGAAAAAAAAACAAAACAGAATATTACTATGAAGAGGAGTTTTCTTTAAAGATTCTATATTAGATTCTGCTTATTTACTAACTGAGCAAGTCTCTAATTAACAGTCTTGAGGAGAAGGTGCTAAACTATTGTTTAAAATAAATCTGCAGAGAGGTCAACTTCTCTGTTTAAAAGGTGTATTGTGTCATTATGTGATGATTGACAAATCTAGCAATAATCAATTAAATAAAATCTGAGAATCCTAGTCCCCCAGAATTGATCCATCTGCCCACACTTACTTTGTTGACAACATAACTCTCGGATATCATTTGGTAGCCAAAACAGATGATTATTAGATGGGGAAATAAAAATGAGAAACAGTTAAGTCTTCCAAAACAGAACCATTTTCATATGAATGCTCTGTAATAGAGAGTGTGGAAGGAATTTATGGAAGTTGTCAGCTGAGCTGTCTCTAAATGAGATTTTTCCTCACAATCTTTCAGACATAATCTGCTTTCAAAAAGTTGCTGAAAACTAGATTAATTCACTGAAGATTTCAAAAGACCTTGTCATTATTCCATGGATACATCATTAACAAGTCACAAGTTGTGTACTCAACTTTGTGCACAATTCTTTGAGGTATATAAACAGGTTTATAATGTAACTGCATAATATCATAACTCCAAGGCCAATTAGCGACCTCAAGTATTTTTAGGCAAAGGAGCACAGAAAGTATTGTGACCAGCCAGAACACTCAACTCTTTGTGCTTTATAGAAGAACCACTTGGGTGCACTGGGACACAAAAAGGTTTAAATATTTTAAAAATCCTATTTTGTCTAGTATTTATTAACGAACTGCCCTTAAATCTTCTGGAGGGACTGCTCGATCCCCATACTCTCAGGGCACAAACCAGTGGCATTACTGTTAGCGAGACGCCCTCCATAGCACCTCAGTACTTAGTTACATTGGGATTTTCACATAAAGCAGGACTAAAACACTTCTGTTTTATGCTTCAATTGAAAACAGTCTAAAAGTTTAGACACAATCTCTCACGGGTCCTTTAATTTTCAATAATTTTGGGGTAAAATCTTAAATTTTGGCAGAGGAAACATTTGAAAGTGATCCTCTTTTTAAAAATTCCCAGACTCGTTTTTTCACCCTGTAGAGATAACATTATAGATTCTGATTCTAATAATACATACATGATTAAGCATCTGCTACAGTGGGATTACTCACATGAGTAAAGTTAAGCTTCTGTACCAGTATTTTCAGGATTGGGCCAGACTTTGCTAGGACACATGCTGTTGTGGTTGGTTATATTATGAAGTGGAAACGAGTTTGTTGTGAAGGTGAAGAGTCTTTGAAACTTTTGCTCTGAGGATTACCTTACCTGGAGATTTTCAGTGATTGTGTTTTATGGGATCTGCAGTTGAGCAATCGCTACTCTAATCCAATGACTCTCAGCCTTTCCAGAATACCGTACCCCTTTCATGAGTCTGATTTGTCTTGCATACCTCCAATTACACCTCACTTAAAAAAACACTTGCTTACAAAATAAAACATAAAAATACAAACACACTATTACTGAAAAATTGATTACTTTACCGTTTTTACCATATAATTATAAAATAAATCAATTTCCACATAAATATTGTACTTACATTTTAGTGTATAGTATATCGAGTAATTAAACAAGTCTCTTAAGAAATTTTAGTTTGTACTGACTTTGCTAGTGCTTTTTATGTAGCCTGTTGTAAAACTAGGCAAACATCTAGATGAGTTGATGTACCCCCTGGAAGGCCTCTGCATACCCCTGATTGAGAATCACTGTCTAACCAAATAAGTTGTCTGGAGTAGGAGTTTCAAACCCACTGTAGAAATCATGACATGGCTGAGAAGCGGATTTGAAACTCATGGCTACTCCAAAAAAAACCACCTTTGTTTGTTAGAGTTAATGTATGTGAAACAAAGAACATGTTAGCAGAACTGAGGTGGGCTTTGAGAATTGGGCTTTGGATCAGGCCCTAAATTAGCACATAAAACGTGCCAACTCTGAATTTTAAGAAATTCAAGGTCTAATGTAAAACTTTCCATACCAAGCAAACTTTCAACATATTGTATATTAACTGATGCATATTATTTCACATTTCTTTAGAGAGAAAAAAAAGAACACAAAAAACGTACCTTATCTAGATTTATAATCAGATAGTTTGGATAGTTTTCTACAAGAGACACAACCACATGTGATGCACTGCAGGTTTAAAAAAAGAATAATCCTGTTTTAAATTACGATTATAGAGAGAACTTTAGGATATCAGATGCCTACAGACAAAACCCTAATTGACACAAAAATACACTGATTTTTTTTTTAATTTGCTACTGTTTCTTTTTTTAATCTGTTTAATAAGCATGTAATGTTAGTGAATTAAAAGCTAGAGAAATAATTTTATTCTATAATTAAAGTTCTGATTTTCTAGCCACTTCCCCTGCCCCCCCAAAAAAATCAATAAAATCATCTCATTTGTTCAATTTCAGAGTTTTCTAACAAACTGTATAAACCACATATCAGCATATCTTTGACCTCAATTGTGCATATACTTATACATGGCTTTAAAATTTACAGGTGTGTGGTTCCACTGCACAGATAAAAAAATGACTGTTTGCAAGACTGACATCTGTGTAACCTTAAGCCAGCTCAAACATTTTTTTTTTTTTTTTTAAGAGCTGATCCATCCTGGGCCACACCAATAGTCCCAATGATCTGTGCTTCAATACTGAGCTGTGAACCCCCACATTTGTTTTCACTTACCGTGGTTCTGTTCATACATTACATTCGTTTCTACACCTAAGCATATTTCAGAATTTGTTTTTTTGCATTTCTCTCTGCACCTCAATTGACCAATTAAGGTAGAGAGAGAAATGCATCACACATGGAGCCCCATTCATCTGGTTAGCAAATCTAGGAGCTTCAGACACTTCTGGAGGTGGGGGGCACAAAGAGCCCCAACATAGAGAGAAGGGGGAAATGGGCAACTTGCATACCATTTCTCCCCCCAAGCTCCCTGTGGACCATCCTCACAGCCCATCTATTTCAGGGATTCTTGTCAATTCTGCCCACCCACCCCCATCAAGGGGCTCTGTATGCCACTCCCATATCCCCCTCCACCATATTATTGTCCTTCATTCTCCCTCCAAGCCAGGGGCCGTGTGTCCCTCCTTCCCCTCTGTGCTCATACTACAGTACTCCATTCTCTACCCAATCCCCTATGCCAGGGGGTCCATGTGCCTCCCATTCCTTCCATGCAAGGGTCCCTCACTCTCTTTGCCATGTCCTTTCTTCTCCATGGCTCCCCAACATTCTTATTTCTTTTATTTCTGTCTTGAAGATAAGTAATTGAGGTTGTCAACACTTTTAAAATATTAGGAGGATGAACAGAGCTGAGATGGGGCATATTATGCTGGAAGGTGTTCACGGCTTTGATTAACCAGTTCTTTGATCTACAGATCATATCTCTGAGCTTCTATTGTAACTAAAACTTCAGGAATGGAGGTTCTTAATAACTCTGAACATACATCATGGTGGTTCTTTCAAAAGTTTACAACTGAACATTGACTTAATACAACTTTGAAACTTTACTATGCAAAAGAAAAAAGCTGCTTTTAACCATCTTAATTTAAATGAAACAAGCACAGAAAGTTTCCTTACCTTGTACAATTTTTTTTAAACTTTCCTTTTTTAAAATAATTTACGTTTAACACAGTACTGTACTGCATTTACATTTAAAAAAAATTTTTTTTTTTTTTTTGTCTTTGCTGCTGCCTGATTATGTAGTTCTGATTCCAAATGAGGTGTGTACGGGGCCGGTCACTTCGTAACTCTGAACTGTAACCACTGTACTGAAATTGCTAATTTTGCTATCCAGACACAAGGAGTGCTTACGTGTCCTCCATTTCTCCCTTCCAGTTTTCTGATTTTCACCAAAAAGCAAAGGATTCTGCCCACTGATACTTGAAACATTCCTTGAAATTTTGGAATTGATTGAATACAGCATTTAAAAGTATCACCTATGTGGCAGGCTTGAACTTACTAGCTTCTAAGAGCCCTGTGTACGAGGGTTCAAAACCCAGGGTCCCTGACACTCAGGTCTTACTCATGTGTACAAGGGAATGATGAGGAATAAACTCCATCGCCTCTCTTTTATGAGGCAAGATTAAAAAGACTGGGACTTTTCAGTTTGGAAGACAACTAAGGAGGGGATACAACAGAGATCCATAAAATCGTGAATGGTGCCAAGAAAGTGAATAAGGAAGTGTTATTTACTCCTTCACATAAGCAACATATTTAAAACAAAATTAACTTCTTCCACAGCCTGTGGAACTCATTGCCAGGTGTGGTTGTGATGGCCAAAACTATAACTGGGTTCAAAACAGAATTAGATAAGTTCATGGAGGATAGGTTCATCAATGGCTATTAGTCAAGATGGTCAGGGATGCAACCCATGCGCTAGATGTCCCTAAGCTTCTGAATGCTAGAAGCTGGGAGTGGATGACAGGGAATGGATCACTTGGTAATTGCCCTGTTCTGTTAATTCCCTCTGAAACACCTAGTATCAGGCACTATCAGAAGACAGTATACTGGGCTAGATGGACTATTGATTTGACCCAGTATGCCTATTCCTATACACAAACAAATGTCATGGAATATACCTCGCTTTGCTTGGCTAATCAACCTAGCTTAACAGATAGAATCATAGAATATCAGGGTTGGAAGGGACCTCAGGAGGTCATCTAGTCCAAGCCCCTGCTCAAAGCAGGGCCTAATCCCCAACTACATCATGCCAGCCAGGGCTTTATCAAGCCTGACTTTAAAAACCTCTAAGAAAGGAGATTCCACCACCTCCCCAGGAACCCATTCCAGTGCTTCACCACCCTCCTAGTGAAAAACTTTTTCCTAATATCCAACCTAAACTTCCCCCACTGCAACTTGAGACCATTACTCCTTGTTCTGTCATCTGTTACCACTGAGAACAGTCTAGATCCATCCTCTTTGGAACCCCCTTTCAGGTATTTTAAAGCAGCTATCAAATCCCCCCTCATTCTTCTCTTCTGCAGACTAATCAATCCCAGTTCCCTCAGCCTCTCCTCATAAGGCATGTGCTCCAGCCCCCAATCATTTTTGTTGCCCTCCGCTGGACTCTTTCCAATTTTTCCACATCCTTCTTGTGGTGTGGGGCCCAAAACTGGACACAGTACTCCAGAGGATCCTCACCAATGCCGAATAGAGGGGAATGATCACATCCCTCGATTTGCTGGCAATGCCCCTACTTATACAGCCCAAAATGTTGTTAGCCTTCTTGGCAACAAGGGCACACTGTTGACTCATATCCAGCTTCTCATCCACCGTAACCCCTAGGTCCTTTTCTGTAGGACTAGTGCCTACCCACTCAATCCCTAGTCTGTAGCAGTGCATGGGATTCTTCCATCCTAAGTGAAGGACTCTGCACTTGTCCTTGTTGAACCTCATCAGATTTCTTTTGGCCCAATCCTCTAATTTGTCTAGGTCCCTCTGTATCCCCCTCCAGCGTACCTACCACTCCTCCCAGTTTAGTGTCATCTGCAAACTTGCTGAGGGTGCAATCCACGCCATCGTCTAGATCATTAAGATATTGAACAAAACCAGCCCCAGGACGGACCCTTGGGGCACTCCACTTGATCCCGGCTGCCAACTAGACATGGAGCCATTGATCACTACCCATTGAGCCCAATGATCTAGCCAGCTTTCTATCCACCTTATAGTCCATTTATCCAGCCCATACTACTTTAACTTGCTGGCAAGAATATTGTGGGAGACTGTATCAAAAGCTTTGCTAAAGTCAAGGAATAAGACGTCCACTGCTTTCTCCTCATCCACAGACCCAGTTATCCCATCATAGGTTAGTCAGGCATGACTTGCCCTTGGTGAATCCATGCTGATTGTTCCTGATCACTGTCTTCATTTCAAAGTGCTTGAAAATTGATTCCTTGAGGATCTGATCCATGATTTTCCCATGGACTGAGGTGAGGCTGACTGGCCTGTAGTTCCCCGGATCCTCCTTGTTCCCTTTTTTAAAGATGGGAACTATATTAGCCTTTTTCCAGTCATCTGGGACCTCGCCCGATCGCCATGAGTTTTCAAAGGTAATGGCCAATGGCTCTGCGATCACATCCGCCAACTCCTTTAGCACTCTCGGATGCAGTGCATCCAGCCCCATGGACTTGTGCTCGTCCAGCTTTTCTAAATAGTCCTGAACCACTTCTTTCTCCACAGAGGGCTGGTCACCTCCTCCCCATACTGTGCTGCCCAGTGCAGTAGTCTGGGAGCTGACCCTGGTCTTGAAGACAGAGGCAAAAAAAGCATTGAGTACGTTAGCTTTTTCCACATCCTCTGTCACTAGGTTGCCTCCCCCATTCAATAAGGGGCCCACGCTTTCCCTGACCCTCCTCTTGTTGCTAACATACCTGAAGAAACCCTTCCTGTTACTCTTAACATCTCTCACTAGCTGCAACTCCAAGTGTTGATTTGGCCTTCCTGATTTCACTCCTGTATGCCTGAGCAATATTTTTATACTCCTCCCTGGTCATTTGTCCAGTCTTCCACTTCTTGTAAGCTTCTTTTTTGTGTTTAAGATCAGCAAAGATTTCACTGTTAAGCCAAGCTGGTCGCCTGCCATATTTACTATTCTTTCTACACATCGGGATGGTTTGTTCCTGCAACCTCAATAAGGATTCTTTAAAATACAGTGAGCTCTCCTGGACTCCTTTCCCCCTCATGTTATTCTCCCAGGGGCTCCTGCCCATCAGTTCCCTGAGGGAGTCAAAGTTTGCTTTTCTGAAGTCCAGGGCTAATGTTCTGCTGCTCTCCTTTCTACCTTGTGTCAGGATCCTGAACTCAACCATCTCATGATCACTGCCTCCCAGGTTCCCATCCACTTTTGCTTCCCCTCCTAATTCTTCCCTGTTTGTGAGCAGCAGGTTGAGAAGTACAAAACACTAAGTATGCACATTCTCAAATTAATAAAAACCTATTCTTACATTGATTTAGCTGAAGTCAGTCAGGAAGAGGTTTAAGCTCAATCAGTATAAACTAGCCTTTTGCCTTGCTTTAACTAATCAATTTTCAAACCAATTTAAGTTATCCTGGTGCAAGTTCTGTATTTAAGACAAAGCTATTAATTATTATTATTATTATTATTATAATAAAGGAATAAAAAAAAATTCCTAGATATTTACCTTGTCTATACTAGGCTTTGCCAGTACAGCTCTACTGGCAAACCCTCCTAGTGGACACACCACCCTCCCCAACAACATTTTTGCTAGTGTAACTGCATCTACATTAGGGCTTTTGGCACCACTGTTATGTAGTTTTGAGATGTGATTTCCCCCCTTCCCCAGTTGAAATTGACATAACTATGCCAGCAAAACTTTTAAGTGCAGACCACACCTCAGTCTTTCACAGACAGCTAACTTGATGGATCATCCTCTCCGATCTCCATTATGTGATAACTTGCATGTGAGAAATACTTAATTTATAAGATAATTAGTATAAACGGTTATCCCTCCAACTTGGTAAAGAAAGCAGAATGAGGTTTTTGCCATAAATGGCCATTGAACTGAATAACTACTTCTGTCTGAAATTGTTTGCTTACTGCTGCTAACTAAAGCTAAGATTATGTCATGCAGGATCACAGAAGTCACAGATTCCAGACTTCCGGACACCTCCGTAACATTTTCCATTTCAGCCCCATGGCAGCAACCCCGAAACTCCAAGCCGCAGCATGGGGCAACCCCAGAGCTATGAGCCACCATGGGCAGCAGGTGCTGCACAACCCTCCCCTCTCCTTCCCTCCCCAGCAGGGCTTAGGCAAGCATCCCCTTGTCAGCCCTATTGTGTCACAGTTATTTTTAGCAAAGTCAGGGACAGGTCACAGGCTTCTGTGAATTTTTGTTTATTGCTCGTGACCTGTCCCTGACTTTTACTAAACAGTGACAAAATCTTAGCCTTACTGATCACATCCAGGAGCACTATAATGGGAAACTTCCGGTTTCTTTCTACCGACCAGTTACTTACTTCATTTGACATGCTCTCTCTCTCTATATCCCGTGTATAACCACCGCAGCCCATTTCCGAGCAGCTATCCGCCAGGGCAGAGCTGCCAGCTTCCAGGGTCAGGGCCATCACCAGCTCCCCAGCTTCAGGCGCAAAGTCTTTCACAAGGCAACCAGCGAAAGGAGGGCAACGCTGAGCGTGGGAACGTGCGGGCCCGCGGAAGCTGGCGCGGGGACTCAGCGGCAGGCGCAGCCTCTGAAGCGGCTGTTCGCGCTGGGCTGGTGCGAGCTGCCCAAGCCTGCGGTTACCTGCCCCGGTGCCAACCCGGGACTCCAGCGCTCCGGGCAGGAGCAGGCAGGCTAGGACCCCCCGGCTGCCCCGGAGGAGCAGGGGAGGCGCTCGCCCCGCCCCGCCCCGCCCCCACCCGGCTCCGGACGGCCGCACAGACAGCGAGGGGGACCCTAGCCGCTGCAGGGGGATCCGGGTCGGCAGCCCGGAGCCACCGCGGCCCAGCCCGAGGAGGCGGAGCCAGGAGCGCGGACGGCAGCGGCGGGACAGCCCCGCCCCACTCCCAAGCGCCGCCGCCGTCGCCACGGGCCCGTAGGCTGCGGGGAGAGGCAGCGCGCCCGCGCCCCCGCTACTCACATGAACCCGGCGCCGCCTGTCACCAGCAGCCGCTTGGCAAAGCCCGAAGGCCCCGCGGCAGCCCCAGGAACCCCGGCACCCGACATCATCCGCACTTTACGGCACCACCGCGGCTCGCCGTCGCTTCCTGGCGTTCTGTCTCACGCCCCCCCCCTTTTCCGCCACTGCGCATGGGCGACGCGGCCCCTCTGTCCCTGCGCCCGCACAGTGAAACCCAATACTCCTGCCCTCTTCCGCCCCGTCGGGAGCGCGGGGGTGGAGGGACGCGTCTCCAGCGGCGTGGGCCCATGCTTTGGGCCGGGGCCGCCCCCCGCCAGCAGAGGGAGGACGGAAGCTCGCTCTGGGGCGTCCCGCAAAACGTGTCCACCCCCCCACCTGCCCCCTCCGTGGCAGCCGTAAAATACGGTTTCACGACACTTGGCCGCCGTAGGGCCAAGCTAAGCAACGGACACGTCGCGGCCGGCTCTCGCTGCAGGAGGGAGGGGGGAATAACAATAGGGGAGGCTTCAGAGTAACAGCCGTGTTAGTCTGTATTCGCAAAAAGAAAAGGAGTACTTGTGGCACCTCAGAGACTAACCAATTTATTTGAGCATGAGATTTCCTGAGCTACAGCTCACTTCATCGGATGCATACCGTGGAAACTGCAGAAGACATTATATACACAGAAAGAAAAGGAGTACTTGTGGCACCTTAGAGACTAACGAATTTATTTGAGCATGAGCTTTCGTGAGCTACAGCTCACGAAAGCTCATGCTCAAATAAATTCGTTAGTCTCTAAGGTGCCACAAGTACTCCTTTTCTTTCTGCGAATACAGACTAACACGGCTGTTACTCTGAAACCTGTCATTATATACACAGAGACCATGAAACAATACCTCCTCCCGCCCCACTGTCCTGCTGGTAGTAGCTTATCTAAAGTGATCACAATGTGTATGATAATCAAGGTGGGCCATTTCCAGCACAAATCTAGGTTTTCTCTCCCCCCCCCCCCCCCACAAACTCACTCTTCTGCTGGTAATAGGAGAGTGAGTTTGTGGGGGGGCGGAGGGTGAGAAAACCTGGATTTGTGCTGGAAATGGCCCACCTTGATTATCATACACATTGTGAAGAGAGTTGTCACTTTGGATGGGCTATTACCAGCAGGAGAGTGAGTTTGTGTGTGGGGGGGTGGAGGGTGAGAAAACCTGGATTTGTGCTGGAAATGGCCCAACTTGATGATCACTTTAGATAAGCTATTACCAGCAGGAGAGTGGGGTGGGAGGAGGTATTGTTTCATGGTCTCTGTGTATATAATGTCTTCTGCAGTTTCCACAGTATGCATCCGATGAAGTGAGCTGTAGCTCACGAAAGCTCATGCTCAAATAAATTGGTTAGTCGCTAAGGTGCCACAAGTCCTCCTTTTCTTTTTGCGAATAGGGGAGGCGAGGCAGGTCCTGGCTCCGCCCCGTGGCTCGTGCTCGCTTCCCATTGGTTCTCCCTCCCCCGGCTCCAGCTGTGCTGGGGGGGACTGTCACGTGACACAGAGGTGGCGGGGTGACCCGTGCGGCTGCCGGGGATGGGGCGGCTGCTGTGGCTGCTCTGCCTGGCCGTGGGCGGCAGCCGCTGGTGGCTGCGGGGCGCCCAGGGGAAGACGCTGCGGGGCCGCTTCTCCAGCGCGGGGGGCGGGGCGCAGCTGGCGGCGCGGTTCCAGTTCCACGGTAGGTGCCCGGCGCGGGCGGCCCCGACGTCGCTCCGGGCGCGGGTGGGAGCCGCGGGACCGGTTTGCAGCGTGAAGCGCCGCCCCTGTCCCCACAGCTGGGCTGGGTGGCGAGCCCTGCCTGGCGCCCCCGAGCCCGGGGCTGCCCGCGGCTGGAGCCGGGCGCACACGCCTGCCCGGAGCCTGCCGAGAGCCGGAGGGGCCCTGCCAGAGGTTTGGAAGAGCGACTAGGGCATGTCCGCTCGACAGCGGCTACAGCCCGAGCGTGAGCGCTCCCCACAGCCCTGCAAGGGTTTTTTTCATCGCTGTAACTAACCCGCGCCGCTTTGAGAGGCAGCGGCTGCTGGATCAAAGGAAATATTCTTCCATGGACTAGACTGTGCTGACAGAGTGGGTTAAGTCGAGGTAACTATGTGGCATAGGGCATGACATTTTTAATAGCCCTGAGCATTGTCCCTAAATCAACCTAAGTTTTAGGTATAGACCAGGCCTTGGAGGTAAACCATTCATGTCTACACTGTAATTAAACCCCCAGATCTGGCCTGTGCCTGCTGACGGGAGCTTGCAGGACTTGGGCTAAGGAACTGTTTAATTGCAGTATAGCTCAGGGATCAGCAACCTTTGGCCTGCGGCCCGCCAGGGTAAGCCCCCTGGCGAGCTGGGTCGGTTTGTTTACCTGGCGCAGGTTTGGCTGATTGCAGCTCCCACTGGCCACGGTCCCCCACTCCAGGCCAATGGGGGCTGCTGGAAGCAGCAGCCAGCACATCCCTCGGCCTGCACCGCTTCCCACAGCCCCCATTGGCCTGGAGCAGCAAAACACGGCCCATGGGAGCTGCAGTCGGCCAAACCTACGGACGCAGCAGGTAAACAAACCCGCCCGGTTCACCAGGGGACTTACCCTGGTGGGCCACATGCCAAAGTTTGCCGATCCCTGGTATAGATGTTTGAGCTTGGGCTGCAGCTGGACCTCTGGGATCCTCCCACCTCACAGGTTCCTAGAGCCAGAGTACAAATGTCTACACCACAATTAAACAGCCCCTTAGCCAGACTCCTGCAACCCTGAGTCAGATAACAAGGACCGGCCACGGGTTTTTGATGTCAATGTACACATACCTGAAGAGGCCTTTCAGCAATCCCAAGCCATCTAGTTTGCCTCTGCTAGTGTCCAAATATCATAATTATATAGTAATGAAAGCACATTAAGAACTAGATACTGTTATCGGTCTGTCTCAATGACTTTGCACAGGAGGTCACTATCAGTATCTCCATTTTACAGAAAAGGTGGGGAAAGTGGGGCACGTGGAGGATAGCGACATGTCCAAGGTCACATAGCAAGCCAGTGGCAGAGCCAAAAGCTTTATGAGCTTTGGCTACAAAAGAATTACCATGTAATAATAATTTTTAAAGAAGTATCTTGAGGGTATTTTGCATTATGTTTGCTTAATTTTAACAGTAACTCAGATTATGTGTTGAATCACTAAATAGTAACTAGAATGATACTTAATACTCTACATTCTTCAATCAGAAAGTTTCAAGGAGCCTGGTAGCTTTCTCCACTTACTATTAAACTATCAGGATGTTCCCAGGATGTTGCCCTTAAAATATCAGGATGTTTCCCAGAAAATGCCTCTTCTGCAAACACCTCTGTATAGAGGTATCAGTTAATAATAATAATGGTATAAAACAATTTTTGTCTTTTATTGGGATGCATGTTTAAGAAAGATCTATTTATGCAGATGAAGAATTATTAGCCTGTACCATAGACATGCATAGTGCTTTACAGATATCTAAGACATTGTCTCTGTCACCAAGTTCTTACCATCTAAGTCCACTATCCTCCAACTAGCTCTTTGTGGTGAACCCCTGCTCCTGTGTAGAGCCCCACTGAAGTCAATGGGAGTCCACTTGCTCAGAACCAGTTGCCGCATTAGTGCTTGAATTAGATACAAGTGTAAGAGATAATACACGAGAGGGTGGAAAAGAGGTGGATGTCTTTACAGTATAAAAGCCAAACAATACCGACATAAATTTGAAGACATTTATATTTTTGCTGTTTGTATTGTTTTGACTAAATCTGACTAGAATTCTCGATTCTAAGAATTTTTTCTTTTAAGAACGGGGGGGTATGTATTATATTTAATATAAAGACCACATGATGGTGTGGTATAAATGGATTTATTGGGATGAATTTGAGGATATCTGACTTAATCACAAGTGATGAAATATTGAGTGCTGCAAGTTATCCTCAAACAATAAAACTTTTTCACCATGCCATGTATTTGCCGTGTATGTCTATACACACCCCATGTTACTGACTAACTTCTAGAAGTTCTTTTTAAAAAAAAAATTGGTGCTGTTTTGTATTCGTCCACCTTATATTTAAATATCTTAGTTCTCATCAGTTCTACTCCACAGTAGATCATAAAATAATCATAAAAAGAAAAGGAGGACTTGTGGCACCTTAGAGACTAACAAATTTGTGAGAGCATAAGCTTTCGTGAGCTACAGCTCACTTCATCGGATGCATACGGTGGAAAATATAGTGGAATCTCCCCTCCGATGAAGTGAGCTGTAGCTCACGAAAGCTTATGCTCTAATAAATTTGTTAGTCTCTAAGGTGCCACAAGTACTCCTTTTCTTTTTATGGATACAGACAAACACAGCTGCTACTCTAAAACCTAAAATAATCATGATTTTAAAGATTAGTGTCTCAAGCCCTTCCAGTTTTAGAATCAAGTGCTAAATTCCATAGGGAATTTTGGAATTTATTCTTTCTAACCCTTAGGATCACATAATATCGGATGTTTAACCACTCACTAGTACAAAACTGAACAGAACAATTCCTGGACCTTGGGCAGATGTAAATTGGGAGGAAAGGGGGACACAATTACCCCTGGAAGACTTTTTTTTTTTTAGTTGTTTAAAGTGTAACATAAACATATGTTTATGTTACTAAGGCCAGAGTTAGGATTTCGTGCAAGTTGAGATCATGAGATGGTGTTCAGTGGAGAGTAGTTGGCTGGGCTTGCAAAGGTTTTGTATTCAATTTGACAGCTTTTGTCTGTCTGTAATATAATAACTTTCGAACACCACATGCAATCAGTTCCAAAATTTCAGGGAATGTTCTTGGCATCAATGGCCATTAGTCCCTCCAGTTCCCCTGCCAGCTCTTTAGCACAACCACCACCTTAAACACCTCTGCAATTGTTAGTAGAACAAACAACAGGTTGATGGCACCTTGTAACGCCTTCCAGCATAACAGTACCCCATCTTGTCTCTGCCTATTCTCCCAGTAGAGTGTAACATGTTGACACTCTGGATAACTTATCGCTCAGACAGAAGTGGGGAGGAGGAAGAGGCAGGGAGACATGCACATAGCCCCTGGTGTGGGAGGGGGAATGCGGGTTACAGAGAGCCTCTTCCTGTGAGGGGTATGGAGGGCAGGGGGAAGTGGAAATCGGAGTGCACTCAGAGCTGCTGAGTGTGGGGTATGGGATAGGAGAATGGGAATCCATCTTGTATGGGAGGAGGTGAGATTGGAGGGCCCCCTTAGCCCCGGTCAGGAGGGAGGTGTGGGGGAGTTGCAGGGTGCCCCAGAAATAAAGGGGAATGGGAGGATGGCACACAGGGAGCATGTGGGAGGGGTGGAATACAGGGATGCATTCCACTTCTGGTGTGTGCATTAAGCTTGACCTACAGATGGTACAAAGCGTGCAACTCCCTGGTTTACCTCAATGACTGTATGACTAGTCAGTAGGTATGCTAAGGAGGTTGGCTGGAGTTAGAGGAAACCACTTCCTCCAGCTTGTCTGTAGGGGGCTGAAATTTGAAGGAGCTTGACAAATGTAAAATTACCAACAGCAGAACAAAGAAGCCAGGTGTTGTGGTGGGACAGACAACTTTGAGGGATTCTCAAAGCCAGTCAGGAACTTTGAGTAGGAGAGAAAGGAAGAGATGTGTATATTTTCATAGCAGGGGGTGGTTAGCTGCAGGACCAACCAAGGTCAAATCAAGATGACCGAGAGGGAGGCTTGGTAATTGAGAAGGCAAGCTATGTCCTCCGGCCGAGGAACCCTGGACAGCACCAGAGGACTCTGATCCCAAGCCAAAGAATGATCTGAGGTGGTAAGAAAACCAAGGCAGGAAAATGCATGCAGGGTTTATTATTTTTATATAGATGTGCATATTTCTTGTGCGATTGAATAAAGAGCAATAGTGATTTAGACTCTTGTGCAAAGTCAGTCTCTGTGTTATGTGTTCTGCCCATCGCATGCACTTGAAGAATTAACCTGTGGACCCCAGAACACCAGAAGTGCTGGAGTTCTGGGAGAGAAACTACAACGGAGACTGAGGGGTCAGTATTGATCCTAAGGGCTGATTAGTTGTACTGTGAGGTCTCAGCTCTCCAGAGAAGATGTGATATAGGAACTGCACCTCAAGAGTATGAGTAGGGATTCCAGACCAAGGGCAGTGACTGGACCATGTTTATGCTCTGGTGACCTAAAGCACACACAGCCCAATGAAGTGAGCCCCCTTATGGTAGTCTGGAGAGTGACCAAGAGTGGTCCATCTGGATCTGTAACATGCATTAAAAAGGTACTGTGATAGCTGTTTAGGTACTCTTCCAGTTTTATTTGTGTGATCCACATAAGACGAGTAGTTGATTTTATTTTTTTAAATATCAAGGCGACCATGCTGTTCTGTATATCAGAATCAACAATGTAGCAGCAGCTGTTGGAAAAGAGGCCAGACTTCACCTTTTTCAAGCACAGGAATGGCTAAAGCTTCAGGACAGCACCCAGGATTATAGCTGTGGAGAGAAACTGTCCAAAGCTCAGCTGACAAGTGAGTTTATTCTTTTTTTTTTTTTCACCTTGAAGTCTGGGTTCTTTTAACTGTATGTATTTCGGATCAATTCATGGTTTAAATGAAATCAGTAAGACTTTTGTTACCAACTTAAGTGAAACAAGAATGGTCCCTTCAGTATTTTTTTGTTTAATTACAAAGAGATGTAGTTGGTTTGCTTGTGTCATTTTTGGAGGATTTTTTATTTTACAAATGATGTCTTGTTAAACAGCTGGGATACTAATATTCCTTGACAAACCAATTAGTGAAACATTTTAAGATAGGTAATTTTATATCAAGGCTCATTATAACCCAATGCTTTCATTTGCTTAGAATTTTGAAAAATACTAGTATTTGGCTGGTTTCAGAGTAGCAGCTGTGTTAGTCTGTATCCGCAAAAAGAAAAGGAGTACTTGTGGCACCTTAGAGACTAACAAATTTATCTGAGCATAAGCTTTCGTGAGCTACAGCTCACGTCATCGGATGCATCCGATGACGTGAGCTGTAGCTCACGAAAGCTTATGCTCAGATAAATTTGTTAGTCTCTAAGGTGCCACAAGTACTCCTTTTCTTTTTAGTATTTGGCTGAAATTTTCCATATGTGGGCTCCACCTGGAGATTATTCCCATATCACAATAGTGTACGATTGTTATTGAGTGTGCAGAAAGTCTTAACAGAAGACCTTAACAAAGTGCAGTCTCCAAGCCAGTTTTCAGAATAAAATCACTATGATGTATAAATGTTTGGGGGACCTGAGGGTGAGGGCAGGAATTAGTTCTTCAGATGCACAGTTGTTGTTGGTTTTTTGGGGGGGCGGGGGAGGCGGTGTTATTAGTCTCTTTGTTAGAACAGGAGAAAACAGGTTTTATAAACAAATAATTGCAGTAGATTTCACTAATTATGAATACATTTAAGAAATGTTAAGAGGTCTCAGTCATAGTAAAAAGTGCAAGTCTGTAAGGTGAGTATAATGTCTTGTCAAAGAGTAAGGCTTCCCTAAGGGTAGCTTTTTATCTGAACCTCCCCCCTCTGTGTTTTCTTTCACACCTCCTTGTACAATAATTTTCGCATTTCTCATGTCCTTTTGTAAGTTTCATCGCTCTAAAAATTAATTCAAGACTGAATTGTGCGGTCTCATTCCACAAAGTTTGTTTAATGTTAATTTCCTTTTACCATTTAATTCTGCAGTTAACTATTCATCATTGAATCTCTAATTCAAGTGTTGTTAATATTTGAGCTGATAATTATACCAGTATAGAATATGCATGCTGTGTTGTCGTCTTTTGTTTCTAGAAGAATAATTCAATTTGTTAAGAGGTTCTTTTCCCCTATCCCTGTCGAAAATGGCGTTGTTCAAAGACAGGAAAACAAAAACAAAAGGCCAGTATCACTTCTATGGAAGTGTGAATCTGTCAGCCTTTGATGTACAAAACATTGAAGACCCTCATAAAATTCAGTTTCAAAGAAGTGTTAATCAAGATAATGCTTAATTTGTGTACTAATCTAAGTAAAAAAAGTGCAAATGGTAGAACAGCCAAACGATAAAGCATTCAATAGCTCTGATTAATTATTTAATTGAAAGATACAGATACTAAAAGCATTATTTTGTACCATTTATTGAGTATAACATTAGACATTCTAATTGAAGCAAGCATAAAGTTTCCTTTTGAAATTAAGCAGATATTAGGGACTTCATTCATCAGTATCTTACATGAATGTAGCTCTATTTTCATATATTTCCCTCAGGCAACCAAAAGACCTACCATCTGTACGGTAAATAAGTGACCTCTTTGCATGTTGTCAGAATGGAACCTTAACGCAATCTGACTGTGGTGCTGCTTCTAAGGCTACCATGTTCTGAAAACAGTTGCCTTTGTATCAGCTGTTACTATACCTATGCATGATTGATGGGACATGGATAACACTAGAATAATACATGCTTAAAAGAGCTACGCGACACACATTGCATTTATTACATATGGTGGTGGTAGTTCAGTGTACAGTCCCCCAGTGGTACTCACTGCTGGTTGCTTCACGAGAACATGGAATGTGTTTCCTCCTGAATCCAACTGTTGATTCTCTTGAAGGATAAGGGAAAATAGGCCTTTATACTTTATGCCAGGTACAGTAATTTAATTACAGCTATTCATAGTGGGTTTCCATAAAGGGAATTAGACTCTCTAAGTTGTTTGTCTCAAATATCCTGGGGCAGTGTGTACTACAAGGTTTTTTGTGTGTAATTTAAGATTATTATTTTTTAATTCACAAGTTTGCTTGTCTTCCAACTTAGACCGCTCTCTTTGTATTTTGTGAAAGGGTAGCAAGGTACTCAAGTGTCCTCTATGCTATTAATTAGTTTATAAATTTGTCACTTCTTTCAGTTCTCCTTTCCCATCTAGTCATTGTTTTTTGAATCCATAATAGTGATTTCACCCCACATTGCTAGTTGTTTAGTCATCTTTTCATTGCTAGTTTGTCTCCAAAATAGCTTCAGAGAACAAATACTATTTGCTTTGTAGCACTGAAAGCTTGAAAAGAGATCCCACAAAAATAATGCAAGTGTAGAACAAGAACCTTGTATTTCAACAATAATCTGTAATTCTGTCAGGGACCAGGAAAACTCTCAACACAAGTGATTTTTTTTTCTCCCCCTTTGTACCCAGTCACGCTATTCTTGTCAAGGAAAAGAAATAGATGGAATAAAAACCATTACATGTACAACACAGAGAGCAGTTTAGGAGCAGTTTAGGAGCAGTTAATGAAAATATTGCTTCAGTGTGGCTATGATTATTAACTGAAATGTTAGCTACATAAAGTAAAGTCCCTTTTAGGGGACAAAGTCAGTTTAGGCACCTGACTTTTCATTCATGACTTACACGGGTAACTCAGTAATGCTCTAGATGCCCCTATTTCCATTTTTCTCTGTTCCCTTTTAGTCTTGCTTCCCCACCCCAAACTCCAGCCCATCTACAAGTTTCATTCAGCAGAATCTGCAGGAAACCCACAAAGATGAATACCAGGTATATATAACTTTTTAAGTGTAGTGCAATTTGAAAGCAGCTACATTTTTAGAGAAAATGGTCTCATTCCTCAGACCCAGTTCCACCTGCTAAGTGAAACTCACTCCTTCCTTAGCATAGGAGAAAAGGAAGGAGGTGCCAAATTAGACAGTACGGCACTAGATCTTCAGTATTTACAGCCACTGGCTGTGAATAGAGTGCTGTCCCCCAGCCAGCCCAAGATTCGAGAAGCTGAAAGATGGATGAGAGTGTGTGTTCCAAACACTTCCTAAATTGCATCAAGTTTAAACTCAGCAAAAATGAAGATTTAGCCCAGAGTCTTTCTTCATACAGTTTTATGGTATGCTTCAAAGTAGAGACTGTTCCTTTTTGGAGTTTAGTTATAGTGTATAGAAATATGATTGATGCTCTAAAATTAAATAGGTACATGACCCGGGAACTCCTTAGTGCCAAATGGCGAAGGGCACAAAAGTGCATAGGGTTGTACAGGGATCCACTGAATAATAGTTCCCCGAAGGTTGGCATGTAAGGTGTATACCGAGAGCCAGTTGCCCACTGGTTGTCATTGTGATTGCAAAATGGTACAGATAATATTTAAAGAGCTATGTATCTATACTGAAATTTATGTCCTTAAGGTCCTGGAGTTAAGGCGGGTCACCAGAAGATGACATCTCTCTGAAATGTTCTCTTCAGACAAGAGATAACAAATGCTTATCTCCCTATCTGGCCATTTGTATATTTGCATAGTAAGCCAGGTGCAAATTAAGAGATTGTGAAATCTGAGAGGGTGAGGGTAGAGAGAGAGAAATTAAAAAGAAACTATGTAGGAAGAAACAAACAGCAGGGGAGTGTCCTGTTCATGAGTAAAGACAAAGGATTGGTCTGATCTATCTGGGAATGCAAAGAGGCTCACTGAATCCTTCAGGTAGGAGACAAACTGACTGTGTCCATCTCATGAAATAAGGGTAACAGCCAATCTGTCTGACTGCAAAGCACTGCAAGGTTTTTTGGTGAGCAATACAATGCAAGATGAGAGTTTCTTGTTAATTAAATCTAGGCTCTAGAATGCGGGTTTATGATTTTTTTATATATATAACCATTTGTCTCCAATAATAATTATTGCTATTACTTGAATTTCCAGGGTTTGTTAAATAAACGTTTATTCTTAATTTCATATAAGCATAATTTAGTGCTGTGTGTTAAGCAAAGCAGTGATCTGATGTGGAACTGGCAATCTGGGATGTATTGTTTCTTTGGAAACAGTAAATCTCTGAACACTGCGAGTGTCCAGTGAAATAGATGCTGGACACTCCAGGAAGATGCTTCTTAGACGGTTCAAGGGTTGGGATGTGAAAATCGCTAACCACATCAGGGCCTGCAAAACCTGGAGGGGAGTGCCTATGTTGCCCACTGGCACTGGAGTTGGGGAGCTGACCCTTGGTAGACATGGAGAAGGCTTCCTCATGCTAAGGGCAGGTAGTAGGAAGGTACCTCTCAACCTGGGTTCCCCTGGGAAGCATCACAGTGTATTATATCTGAGAAGATTTAATAGTTTTCAGAAGAGTTAGTTTGTAGTACATTAAATGCTTACTTCATTCTTTGTTTCTTTTTAAAGTGCCTATGAACCACACAGAGCAAAATCTGACAGTGACCCAGATTCCATATCCAGAAACGTGGTATGTGTTTTATGTAGACAAGTTTACCTGCGAGGAGAATTATGAAAATTCTGAATCCGAGGATATTCAATTTGAAATGGTGTTACTAAACCCAGATGCAGAAGGGAATCCATTAGATCACTTTAGCGCAGGGGAATCGGGTAAGATTTTTTTCTTGAAATTAGATCAATAAGATAAGGATCTGATCATCAAATAAATCAGTGCTCACTGTGTTTAAAAAAGTGTGTATTTGGATAAATGGATGGCTAAGCCTTTCACTTATAGGACAATACTTTCTCAGAGAGTAGGCAATCCTGATGAATTTTTCTAACATGAGCCTTTCTGGATCTTTAACCTAATTATCCAACTCTGGTCTAATCAGAGAAATAGATGAATTTAAAAGGGTAACATCAAACAGTCAGCTTGTCCAGTGTTTATCTTGAAATAACTGGGATCTGCTATGGCATATTGAAGTTTTATGTTGCTGCAGTACAAAGTAGTTGTATTGTAATCCAATGTGGGCCTTTTAGAAGTAGTAAGAAAAATATGATTTATTTAATGATTATTTTCAAAGTGCTTTACATGCATGAATTCTCAACTCCCCAAAATGGGATTGGCCTTGATCAGTTATATACCTTTAAGAGAGTACTTCATTTGTTAGGTTCTCATTTGTTGCATATTCAACAGTCCTGATAATCTAATTCACCATATACTTTATTCATTTGACATGGTTAGTTCTTTAGGTGCATTAATGGGTTTTATCTCTTAGTGTCAAGGATAGAACTGTCCTAGAATTAAGATGTTCACGATAAAGATTGAAGTTTATTGAAAATTTTGGGGAGCTTTATTGCTTGTTTGGTTTTGAACTTTTCACCAAGAATGTAGACTGCAGGAACAAGTGAAACCTCAAGCTAGCACTAAAATCAGTAATATGTTGCATTACCTTCTATAATGGGTACCTTTAGGCTTGGACTTAAAACCATTCTATATAGATTTGTTTCATTGTACCCTATTAATATTTTCATAATACTAATATGGTATGGAATTTAGTGTATTAAATTTGTTGTATTGTTTCAGTTGATTGATTGGCTATCTTGTGACAGATCATTGTGGTTGACCTACTGTCAACTTAAACTTGATCTCATTTCTCCCCTTACACACACCCATCACGCAGTTCAAAACCTCATTGTCATCTTTGACTCCTCTTTTCCCCCTAATACTTCTTCCTCATATCCAGGCTGTCACCAAATCATGTCAGTTCTTCCTGTACATCGCTTCAAAAATCTATGCTATCTCTCTCTACCTCTAGAATGCACTTGTCCAAACCTTAGTCCTCTTCTCCTCCCTGCTTCTTGTTTTAGTCATCTTCAATCTGTCCAAAGCACTGCTGCTAAAATCTGTACTTCACGGATCTCTCTGTGGCACTCCCCTCTTCATATCCATTCATAGGCTTATTCTTGCCTTTCACATGAAGGCTTGTATTGTTGAAGGAGCCTGAGTGGGATTTTAGCATGGAATGCTTTTGCATCTGCACAGTTATATCCCTAAACATGTTCCCATTACCATTCTCACTCTTTGTGTACTTGTTAAAGCCTTATTCCTGCCTCCTGTTTTTGTATCCTTCATCCACTTTGTCTTCATGCCTTATTCCATGCCTTCCATCTTTTATGCTTGGAATTTGCTCCCTCCTTGTGCATCGTACACCTCGTCTACATGCAGTTTTTGTATTGATATAACATTTGGGTATAAAAAATCACACCCTTAATCAAAAGAGTCATATCAATACAACCCTCCCCCGAGTGGATGCAGTTATATTGGTACAAAGAAGTTATATTTGTTAAGGCACCATTAGCGTCTTAAGTGTCCACACTGTGCAGGTTGTACCACTGAACTAGACCAATATAGTTACAGCAGTGCAATTTATATTTAGACAAGCCCATGCTATCCGCACTAAATCGCTCCTTAGAAACACTGTGACTGCTTTCAAGAATTAGACATGAGTGTGTATAGAAACTATACATATGCAAAATACCTGCACTACAGGCTGAAACTTCAGCCTTCATTGTGTATGTTTGAATTGGATTGTCTGAGTAATTTAGGCTGTAACTCACTGGAGCAGGAACAGTGTCTTCATCTGTTTGTACAGCAGTCAACTTACTGTTGCTACCCAGTAAGAAATCAGCCCTAGGAAAACTGTTTGTTTGATCAAATCTGACACCTTTGCCAATGAAGTACCCTAGGCGTAGACTAATTCCCTTAGTCATTTATTTAGTCCTAGTCTTCGCCTTCTCTTCTTCGGCTGTCCCTTGATGCAAGGTTGATGTCTGCCAAAGGGGTTCATTGGTGGATTTTTTAGGTGGCTGAGGAGCCCAATTTGTGCCCTGCAGATTTTCCCACAGCAGTGACAGGTCTGATGTTGGAGGAGACAGTTGTTGGCTGGACTGTTGTGTCCTTTCTTTCCTCCATGAGCACATCGGTTCTCCTCAAAGCGAGCTGTGGGTCGGTGTATGGTGTGGCACCACTGTGTTCTGTTCCATGCCAAATCCTCCCAGTTTGTTGGGTTGATGTCTCCCTTTTTAAGGTGTACTTTCAATATGTCTTTGGAGCGCTTTCGCTGCCCTCCGCAAGCCTTTCTTCCCTGACTTAACTGAGAGAACAGTACTTGCTTTGGGAAGCAAGTGTCAAGCATACGTACGGAGTTGGTGTTTCATGACCTGCACTTCTACACTGCTGATGTTGGCTGCAGAGAGAATGCTGATGTTAGTGCTTTGGGTCTTCCCAACTGATCCTGAGAATACATCTGATGCAGCGCTGCTGGAACCACTCCAGCCATTTGAGATGTCATCTGTAGGTTACCTAGGTCTCACACCCATAGAAAATGGTGGCAATGACAACTGCCTGGTAAACCAAGATCTTGGTGCCTGTTTGCAGATCCCTATCATTGAAGACTCATATGAGTAGTCTTCCAAAGGATATGCTGGCACAGCAGATCCTGTATTTGATTTGTGTGTCAATGCTGGCTGTTTGGGAGAGGTGGCTGCCAAGGTATGGGAAATGGTCCACATTTTCCAGAGGTTCTCCTCCGATGGTGAACATAAGAACGGCCATACTGGGTCAAACCAAAGGTCCATCAAGCCCAGTATCCTGTCTTCTGACACTGACCAATCCCAGGTGCCCCAGAGAAAATGAACAGAACAGGTAATCATCAAGTGATCCATCCCCTGTCGCTCATTCCCAGCTTCTGGCAAACAGAGGCTAGGGACCCCATCCTGACTAATAGCCTTTAATGGACCTATCCTTCATGAACTTATCTAGTTCTTTTTTTAACCCTGTTGCAGGGTTGGCCTTCACAACATTCTCTGGCAAGGAGTTCCACAGGTTGACTGCGTTGTGTGAAAAAATACTTCCTTTTGTTTGTTTTAAACGTGCTGTCTATTTGTGGAGTACGAAGAGTAGTTTGTGCAGTTGAGGGCTGGTAGAGTACCTTGGTTTTCCCAATGTTGAGACAGACACCCAGGCCGTGATAGGCATCTGCAAAAAGATTTAGGGTGCTTTGCCTCTGTGTGTGCGAGAATGACACAGTCATCCGCATACTGAAGATCAGCGATGCCAGTTCTTGTGATCTTAGATTTTGTTTGGAGATGCTGGAGATAGAGGAGTTGGCCATCCATACAATACTCAATCCCAATTCCAACAGGAAGGTGGTCGCAGATGAGAATCAGGATCACGGCAAGGTAAATGGAGAAGATTGTTGGAGCAATGAAGCCCTACTTGACACCATTGCGAACGATTAATGGTTTGGTCTCTGAGCCATTGCACAGAATGGTGGCAGTCATCCCATCATGGAGTAGTGTGATGATGGAAATGAATTTCTGTGGACAGCCAAACCTACACAGTACCTTCCATAGGCATCATGATTGATAGAGTCAAAGGCCTTGGTTAGGTGGATGAATGCTATGAACATTCCTGGTGTTGCTCTTTGCACTTCTCCTGAATCAGTCATGCCACAAAGATCATGTCAGTTGTGCCTTGGGATGGCCTGAAGCCACACTGTGATTTGGGGAGGAATTCCTTGGCAAGGGGGAGGAGGCAGTTTAGTAGGATCTGGGCAAGGATCTTCCCTGCAATGCAGATGAGGGCAGTACCTCTGTAATTCTTGCACAAAGATTTGTCCCATTTCTTGAATATTGTAACAATCTTGGCGTTCTTAAAATCATGTGGAATTTCTTTGCAAGTCCAGGTTTTGTCGAGGATTTGGCAAAGTTTGTGCTGAAGCATTGTTCCACCAGCTTTAAAAACCTCAGCTGGGATGCCATTTGGGCCTGGTGCCTTGTGATTTTTTTTCTTTTTTTTTGTCTGTGTGATGGCATGCTCCTGGACTTCCCCTCAGAAGATGGAGGATCAGCACGGTGTTGCATTGCTGAGCATTGTGGAATAAACTCAATGGTGTCTTCAGAGACCGTGAATTCACAGTTTAGTAGGCTCTCAAAGTGCTCCTTCCAGCATTGTTTAATGGCTGCATTGTCCTTGAAGAGGGTGGAGCCATCCTGGGAACGTAAGGGGGTTGGCCTTTGGAGCTTGGCCTGTATATAGCTTTTGTTGCTTTGAAAGAAAGCTTCTCTTGTCATCCTGATCTACGAAACCTTGGATCTCAGAGGCTTTGTTTTTGACGTCATGTAGCCTCCTTTGGACTTCGGCTTTGAGCAAGTGATAGTCCTAGTAATTCTTTAAGAAATATATAAGATTTATGGTACAAATCCAGAATACACTGTGTGAACTTTCTGCCAATGAAATTTCAGTTAAGTATGTCTAAATCATCAAGGACAGAATAAAGCAAAGATTCCCCCTATAGCTAGGGCCCCAGCTTCTAAAGCCATACAATTATGGTAGTCCCATCTTTTATTGAAAAAGTACAAATTTCCAGCCTTCAAGATTACAAAGAAAAGCTTGAAAAAGTGACCCAAGCATAACAGATGAAGGCTGATATGAACTGCTTTACATATCTCAATTAAGAGTTAACTCCAGGGCCCACTGCCTTGGGAGGCCCCACCAACACAACCCTAACAGGAGAATATGTTACAGAAAAAGAGTGCAGTGAGCCTGGCATGCCCTCCCACCCAAATAGATTTAGCTCAGCAGGTGAGCTAAGTACTGGTTGTCCTCTTGCTACTCCCAGAAGGGGGAGAGTGAGTGGAGGTGGGGGAAAGGGGCTCTGTGCTCCTGCCTCTGAAAGGAGGGAGACCCCTATGTCATGGTGTTTCTAGGGTTCCAGATTGAATTAATCCAACCTGTAAATCAGTTTGCATGACATTTTCAATTTCAGTGGAGCTATTTATGCAGTAAGGAACAGCCCAGTGCAAGTAAAAGTGGTGGAATCTGGTACAATATACATATTTTCCCTATAAAATAAAGAACTATGAAGAAAGAAGAGAAATGGATAATCTAGATGGGAGAAACAGAAGGGTCTGTTTATAAAAGGCTTGTAATGAATATCTCCTTATTAGCTTCTTAACATTTGAGGTGTAAGGAGACTATAATTCCATCCACCATGTGTGTATCCATCATTGACCACCTTCAATCTTAATCTCTAGCTCCACTGGCAAATGTTCATACTTCATCCACACAGATTCCCTTCTTTGGTTAATAGACATGGAACCACGTATGCTTGTTCTAGATTTCCTATCCCATTTAACTAGCTGTTGGAAATTCTGTGTCAGAACTGTTTTCTATCCGAGAATGCAGATTGTTGAAATCAAAATGTTCTATGGAGATGGTCCAGTTTCAACAAAAGTCTGTTAGAAACCAGGTAGGTTTTCACTGGAAACATGTTGGTTTCCTGACAGCTCACCCATCAAGCTCATTGGCAGCCTGCCCGGCTTGCCAAGAGCCTGATTTCCCCCACACTGGCTCCCAAGTTTGAGGCTCCTTAGCAGCTTGGGCTCCCAGGGTCTGTGGCTCCAGGACAGTCAGCCAGGCAAACTGCCCCTGAGCCAGGGACCCCAAGTCTTTCCCTTTCAGAGAGAATTTTGAAACATTTGGTTTTCATTCCAAATTGGAACAAAACCAAATTTCAAAATATCAAAATCTTCCCCAAAATGGAATTACCTTTCTTCACATAGCTCTGCCTTTAACTTCTCCTTTGGACACAGGTGCTATCTGGGCTAAACATACTTCATTTTATGTGGTGTAAGAGTGACACCCAGTGGTTAGACAGGCTTACCTCAAATGTGTATCTGCTGTCTCTCCTCATCTCAGATCCTGTCTTTGAAGATAAATAACAGTTTAAACTTTTACCTATTTATTGTAGATGTTCCTGACTACCCATTGAGCTAGGCTATGGTTTACTTTATAGGTAGGATTAGATTTTTATTGGTAAATACTGGTAAACCTCGACTTCACTATAGACACATATGACAAAAAAAATTCTAGTGATGATGATAGAAATTTACAGATAGTCAAAGTATGAAAAAATTGGCTGAGAATTTTTTAGCATTTGATTTAAGGATATTTACTTTGTATGTTTTGACATGTGCTGCTGACAGTTTGTGTTCGAATGGTTGTAAAGCTTTAACTTCTTGAATCTCAACAGTCATTAATAATTGTCTGACTCCCCCCCCCCCCCCAATAATTTTGTGCAACTGTGAAAATTTAAATTGATAACTTTAAAGCCTTTTTTATGTTTAACATCAATGTTATCTGTCAAAGTTATTAAAAAAAAAAAAATCAAATTCTGCCAAGCCTAGTTATAGGAAACTATTTACGATTTTCCAATAATTCTTACATATGTTTGTGGGGTTTTTTCAAAGATAAATTGTTTACAGAATGCCTCTTTGAATTCAAGATAGGTATTTTTGGTGAACAAAGACTTTACAGGTCAAATAATGACCAGCCACCTTAAAGAATTAAACTGACACATAAAGATTTTTTTCTTCTATTACTGTGTGGGAAGGATAAGAGAAAGTAGTTGAATGCTAATCCGTCTTTACTATCACTTTTATGTTGCTATGTAGTAACAACTACATAACTTAATATTGCTTGTCTTGTGGTAAGAGCATCTTAGGTAGTACTTGTTATGTGCCATAATTCACTTTATTATATTAAACTGAATTTCTTCTCTTCCCAGGATTACATGAATTCTTTTTTCTACTCATCCTAGCATACTTTGTAGCTGCTTGCATCTATGCTCAATCACTATGGCAAACTCTGAAGAAAGGTGGACCTATGCATACTGTCTTAAAGGTTCTGTCAACAGTATTAGTGTTTCAGGCTGGCTCAGCATTTGCCAACTACCTGCATTTCTCAAGGTAACTTTAATTAGTTGTCTTTCCATTTTCAAATTCCCTTAAATGAGGAAGGAGGCAGCTGTAGAGATCAGTAAGGCTAGAGGTAATGATGGTCATGACCTGTGTTCCCTCTAAACTGCGCTGTTGGGTGGTCGCCCAGGAGTGATTCAAGTGCTGCGCACTTGATTAGCAGAGCTGCGCACATCCGGCAGCATGTGTTCAGGTGCCCCTCCCCCCACTGCTTTGCAACCACATTGCTCCTGCAGCTGCTCCCAGGATCCTCCTGCTGGCTATGCAGAGGGGGTGGGGGACTGTTGATGTCAGGGTGTACCCCATCTCCACAGAACAGGGGAGAGGGGACAGCCTGGCTCAGGACTCGGAGGAGGAGAGAGCTGCTGCTGTCTGAGGTATGAATGAGCCTTCCCTTCCCAGTGAATGAGCACCTTAAAGAGACAGTGCATGGCATCTCTCAGAAACTTCCCCAGCAGCCAGCACACACTGTCTCTTTCACGCTCGCCTCCCAACACATACTTGTATTTTTATTGTTGTTACTTCTTGGTACTTTCTGCATTGCACATATATTCTCTGTAATTTTATTCTTTCAAAGTGTGTTGTTTTAGTTTTTTGACTGGTCTATGCATTTTGTAATTTTTATTTCTCCTACACTTAAATTTAATTCTTTGAGTAGCGAGTTCTAAAATGCCTAACCTGTCCTGGCTGGAGTAATTATCCCTATGGTAACTTTTAAATATAAGTTTTTCATTTATACTGGTGGTGCACATCTGCATATATCTCGGTGCACATAGTAAAATTTATTCTGCATATGGATGGAAAAAATTAGAGGGAACATTGGTCATGACAAAACTTGTAGGGTTGACTTGTTACAACTATGTACACCTCTACTCCAATATTACGCGACCCAATATAACACAAATTCGGATATAATGCAGTAAAGCAGCTTTCTGGGGGGCAGGGCTGCGCGCTCCGGTGGATAAGCGCATGTGCTCCGATGGATCAGCTCTGAGCGGCGTGTTAAGGGTGCCGGGCCGGGGCTGAGGGGTTAGATAAGGGGCAGAGGGTCTTGGGGGGGCGGTCAGGGAGCAGGGGGGGTTGGATGGTTGGAGGTTCTGGGGGCGGGGCGGTCAGGGGATGGGGAACAGGGGCGTTGGATAGGAGTCCCGGGGGAGCCTGTCAGGGGGCGGGGGTGTGGATAGGGGTTGGGGCAGTCAGGGGACAAGGAGCAGGGGAGCTTAGATAGAGGGTGAGGTCTTGGAAGGGGTGGTTAGGGGTAGCGGGTCTCTGGAGGGGCTAGTCAGGACAAGGAGCTGGAGGGTTTGGATGGGTCAGGGGTTCTGAGAGGTCGGTCGGGGGCAGGAAGTGACTATTAATAACGGAAACGCCCGAGGCCAAAGCAAGTTCAATATAATGCGGTAAGATTTTTTGGCTCCCAAGGACCACGTTATATTGGGGTAGAGGTGTAGTTACTTAGCTGTATCTCTAAGAAGGAAGAGAAATTTAATACTGACTAACTTAGACCATTTATTATCTCCTGTTTTTTATTAGTTACGCTAAAGATGGAATAGGGGCACCTTTTATGGGAAGTCTGGCAGAACGTGAGTATGCTTAAGAAAACGTACTTTTTTCAACATGTTTATGCAGAGTAATGTAGAGAAATCGGTTAAAGCATACTAACCAATGCTAACATTTAGAGTCAGATTCTGATCTCAGGTATATATCACTACTTTATTTTAAATATGTGAAACGCAGCTATTTCTTTAAATAGTGGCTTTTTTCTGGGTATTATTAAGGTGTGATTTAAGAATGCCCTAAAACCTAACCTTGCAGACATTTAAGCATATACCTTTTACTCAGCAAATGTTCTCATTTAAGTCTAGGGGACTATCATATGAGTAAGGTTATCCACACGCTGCAGCATTTTGCTGGATTAAATTGTTAGTGTGTGTTTTCTTGAGTACTAATGCGTTTTAAAAATTTATATCCATTTTATAATTTATGGACGCTCCACTTCTGTATATAGAATTGTTTTTAATGGAAAATGCTGTATTTTATGGCACAGCATTTTAAGATTAGAGCTGTGCCAAAAAATTACCCTAAGACTCAGTATTAGCACAAAGCAGCTTTCTTGATTTCATCCAGCTTTGTTGAATGACTAACTGGAACCAAAACACCCTAGAGCATCCTGTCCCAACATGCACTAGTTATGTATAATCTTGGTTGGCTTCTTCACAGGCTGCCGCTGCTTCGGTTGTTCTGAAGTTCTGGTTAGAAATATAGAGGGGTTCTTTCCAAGATAATACATTTGCCTTTCTACTTGACTGAAACTTTCCAAGAAACTGGCACTCAGGTGTAACATGCAGTGTAAGAACCTAAATAGCAAAGTATCTCCTCACAAGTTATCACAAATCCTGGCCTGCTGTTCTGGACTTCCACAGACCTCTGGCAGCCGAATTGGATGTCCTTTGGAATCTTTTTGGGAGCTCTAGTGCAGCCCATGGTCCAGCGCTCACTTTACTCAGTGATTATTAAGTCACTTGTTTGCATGATCTTATATCTTAAAATAGAGGGCTTGACAAAATTTGTCAGACTCCTACTGGCTGGAGGAATAAACCTACCTAACCACAGGTAGATACAACAGACAAGAGAGGAACTCCACCAGTGAGGCTCAGTGGCAAAAGCTAGATGAGAAGCCCTGACCTCCCGTCTAGAACCTATTGGTTTAATATAAATCCCAGCACCTTCTTCTTCTAGAGTGCAGTCTCTGAACCTTACTGCGGGGCTCCTTAGCAACTAGTAAGTGTCAGACATTTTTAAGCCAGTGGGACTACTTGTATTGCTGACTGATCACATGTGGGAGTAAGGATCATAATCTGGCCTTTAGGAAGGAAATCATACAAACTGTATTAGTAAGTGAATATGTTTGCTGAAAACTGAATAAAAGATTTGAAGTTGTGTGATGAAATGATGCAAATATAATTTTAGGCTCATGTCACCTTTATAGAATATTAACACTTACTAGTACACACCTGATAAAGTAGATCCCATAGTTTTGTTGCCAGGGGTCTGTAATCAGATTATTTTATCTGGCTATAAATGTGTTCAAGCTGAAGGTTTAGAATTTGTACAGGTTTTATACTGGATCCCACTTTCTGACCCCTTCAGTGAGCAGAAATCTGACAGCTGTTGATCAGGTTGTCATTAAGTTATGGAAATTCCCGTAGATAAAGTTCCATTTCGTTAGACAGCAGGGATTCAATTTCTATGCAAAATAAAGGAGTCTTTGATTATTGTACTACTTTGGTAAGTGTGATTGTTTTACAAATCAGTGTGTCTGAAAGTGTTTGTTTTTAGCTTTAAGGATGACATATTTTCTTCTCTACCACTATGACATGGCATATAATTTTGTACACTGTCTCTCATTAGCCAACAGAAACAATATCCAGAGTCCAAATACTTGCAGTTGGAATTAACAGCCTCTTGGTGGCAGCTGGCCCCACAGTAACTTACATTAATTCTTTGTTTTGGACAGTTGAACTAGTGAATCCAAACTGACTGTGCATTAGCCATGTGATTAAACCCTTTCTTTGGCCTCCAGAGGTGAGGTTAGATGGAATATATGAACCTACTCAGAACTTCTTTGCTGAGGCCACGGCTGTGCACTTCCTTGTATATGTTGGGTTGCTGTGTACTGTGGGTTTAGATTCTGTTCTTGGGGTAGTATTCACATTGCAGCCCCCACCAGATCTTCATATCCTCTTAATTCAAGGGGGTAGTTTCTTCTCTTTGTCCCATTATCTTTGCTTTAAGAATAGTTTAATTTAAAAGGTGTTTTGGCTCTGAGAGTTTTCCTCCCTACTCCTTTCTTTTTGTGATAATAGTTTCCAAAGGAAGCAGGAGGGCAGAATGAAAGGATAGAAATATGGAAGATTTCTTACTGCCACAACCACAGCTCTGAGGGATGGATAATACCAAGTGTAGGTTGCAGAAGTGCAACAATCTCTTCTAGCTGCTACTGCTCTCAACACAGATTTTTTTTTATGTAAAGAGTGAAATCCTGATTATATTGAAATCAGTGGCAAAACTCACATTGACTTCAGTGGGGCCAGGATTTCACTCCAGATATCTGGTTCCGACACTATCCCAATATCTTTCTACAACTTCTCTTATAACCTAAGGGCCTGCTTCTACAACAGTTTAAGCATGTACCTTCACTCACATGAATAGTTCCATTGACTTCAAGCACTGTGAGAAGTCAGTAGATCCTTTTAAGTTTAGGCAGCTTCTGAATGTGAGACTCAAACAGTGATTTTTCTGGATATTGGAAAGCCTGATGAGAGAAATGAATGATGAAGAAAGCAGGTAAATTTTATACCAGCTGAGTCTGTGCATGGCTCTACACTGAGCTGTGGTACTGGTGGGAGAGGCGTTTTGAAAATCTCATCAAACAGTAAGATAACCTTATTGGTCTCAACCAAATTACAAAAGTTATCAAAGGGGACAAAAATAATATGATTTTATCCAAGAATCCACGTACTGCATTATGGAAAAAAGGAAACATTAAGACACATTGAGCTACCAGTAGAGTTTATTCAGCTCTCAATCTGGTATTCCACACACACAAATGCCACAGCACATTTCACAATCTCTAACTCTGAGCTGTGATTAAAAGAGATTCTGTTTGTCCATAGCTTGTTAGTAGGGAAGAGGTTATCTTTAAGAACGGTAGAGTAGTCACTTTTCTTATTCATCTAGATTTTCAGGCTGTTTTGTTTTCAGTCATCTCCCTGTTTTTGATTTTTCTCTGCCATGGCAGATGAATGCCATATCTACAGCCAAATACTGATGGCATAATAAAGTTGATAATGCCACTCTACAGAATAGCGGTCAGACCTTGTTCCTGAAGCAGTTGATCCAGTACTGTAGACCTGATTTCAAATAACCAAAATAATTCATGCTGCCTCCTCACCTATAAGCCTGGGAACCCAATATTATTTTGCTCAGATAAATGTGGTTTTATGATTTTAAAGATAGAACTTAGTACATCTTTATTAAAATGGCCTGAAAATAATTTTTAAATAAGCAAAATGAGGACTCCAAATACTGGAATCGTTAAGGGTCAATAAACTACCTTTAATACTATATAAATCTCAGGGGCAGTATCTTGGGTCTTAATTATTTAACATCCATGTTTTGCTATTATTACCAAACATCAAGGAAGTACTCTCACTGACCACCATTTACCATAAATATAATCCCTTGAGTGGGCATGTAGCCCATAACATTTTGAAGACATTTTTTGTGTGTGAAAAATACTTAAATTTGTGTGTGATACAGAAATAATGCCATTATTTCTATGTTAATATTTCTGTTCAAAGTTTGTTTGTCTCGGAGTCTTCCATAACAAGTTTACTCAGTTTATTAAAACTAGAGAGCTGATTGATCTAGCAAAGCTACACCAGCACTGTCAGCAACTCAATCCAAGAGCTAAAAGTCAAGCAATGTTCTTTCTGGATGGTTCATTTGGTGCTGGTGGTAATAAATGTGTGACTGGAGTATAGTTAGTAATCCATTTTCCTCTCCCCTAGCAGTAGCACCATTGGAAGGCTAATAGGAGTTAAAGGTTGTAATAAAAATTTTTTAAAAAAATTCCCTTTGCTGGAGTGAGCAGATATGACAGCACACAAACGCACACAGGGATCAGAGTTGCTGATTAAGAAGGTGCTTGTACACCTAGCTGTCAGGTGGGGCCAAGCAGTGGCAAAAAAATGGACAAGCTCCCACAGTGAAATTAGGAAAAAGAAAGTTTATTTAAATTCCAAAGTTAAACCAGTTAAGCAAGGACTAACACCCCAAATGAAGTGTTGGTCAGGGTTAGTCACAAGCTAAGTTAGGAAACCCCAGTCAGTCTTTGGTTATTCTGTAGACAACTCAGAAACAAAAACCCCCTCAAGTTTTTCCTCAGGTTTTCTCTTACCTCACTGAGGCCTGGACGCATCCTTTCCCACTCACCAGCTGGTCAAGCCACTTATAAAATGAGCCATTTCACCAGCCAGTAGAAGACCTCAGACCTTTCAAATCCAGTTTCCTCTGATTCTGGAAAGAGTGTCTTCTGTTTCATAGAGGCGCCCCTTGTGAAAACGTGACTGCTCTGCTTTTGTAATCTTCTTGGTTATGTACTATAGGTGGAGCCCCTCCCCGGGGCTTGGCTGTGGTAGTAGGTGCCACAGGATAGGGTTCTTTTCATTTGCTGTCTCCAGGGCCAATCACTCACCCGTTTCTGCCATGGCCCAATATGGGGTTTGTAAACTTCATCACAGTGCCATGGGACATAGTAATTTGTCCAATCATGCCTGCATTTTAAATATGAATGGTCAGAGTTTGTCCTCACTTCCACCTGTGAATCAGTATTCAGAGAGTAGAATTTGTCCTAAATGTGTGTTTCTGTTCAGATTGATGTATTGTTCCTTAAGAAAGATACAGCTTAACTTAAAGAAATTACTGCAGGAATCTGATCTTGGAAACAAAAGTCCTGCTGGGTAAATAAGGGAACCCATTCTAATATATTTTGTATTTGCAGGGTAAAGACATATTTAGTAATTGATATATAAACTTCAGTTTTAGTTTCCTGACCTTACAAACAGATTAATGAAGGTGGATGCTTGAGCCCGTGCTTAGTCTCTTGTCTTCAGTGAGATTCTGCATGATATAATCATCTGCCTGTATGGAGCTACTTGCAGGATTGGGACCTTAGTAAGGGAATGTTGATAATGATGTAATTCACAATTGATTAAATAAAATTTCACATAGAGAATTATCCACAGCATGAAAATCCATATAGTCACAGTCTCAAAGTCTATAGCATTTAACAAAGAGTGAAAATTATATTGAGAAGTAATAAATTTTACAGTAACTGGTTTACCTTACAGTTGCCACATTATTCTGTTTTTTCTGCTAGAGAAAGGAATTGCCATTATGTTGTTGTGACTACATTTAACTTTCTTTCATTCCCGCTAGTGTGTGACATAGTCTGTCAGATACAAATGCTGTACCTGTTGCTGAGTTTGTGTATGGGTTGGATGATCGGCAGAATGAAGAAATCTCAAAGCAGACCCCTTCAGTGGGATTCCACTCCAGCGTCCACTGGCATTGCTGTAGTAGTTGTTGTAACCCAGGTTTGTATTTGTGCTGACTTTTCTTGCTGTACTGTACGCAAACTGTAGTACTGTTACCTGAGCAGCTGCTCCTAATAACTTTGGCAGAAGTGTATTGATAAGTATGACAGAACTGGGAACATCCCATTTCAATATTTTATGACTTTGGTGAACGAACATCAGGACCTTCAATCTTTTTTAAACGCTTGAGCAGATTAAAATAACAAAAACGCAAGAGAGTATGTAACCGGCGATAACACATCCGCTATCGTTTACTGCAGGGATCGGCAACCTTTGGCATGTGGCCTGTCAGGGAAATCCACTGACGGGCCGGGACGGTTTGTTTACTTGCAGCATCTGCCGGTTCGGCTGATCACGGCTCCCACTGGCTGCGGATCACCGTTCCCAGGGCCGGTGCAACCACTAGGCGAACTAGGCGGTTGCCTAGGGCGCCAAGTGGTTGGGGGCGGCGGTGGAGCGGAGGTAAGCTCGGGTAGGGGGGCGCGGGGAGGGCCACCTGCAGCAAGTAAGGGGGGGGGGGCGGCACACAGGAGAACCGCTCCCCGCCCCAGCTCACCTCTGCTCCGCCTCCTCCCCTGAGCACCACCCCGCTCTGCTTCTCTCCCTCCCAGGCTTGTGCGCCAAACAGCTGATTGGTGCCACAAGCCTGGGAGGCCGGAGAAGCGGTGGCATGCTCAGGGAGGAGACGGAGCAGAGGTGAGCTGGGGCAGGGAGCTGCTGTACGCGGCTCCCCGGGCCGAGGGGAGAGAAGGGGCGGCGGGGAGCTGCCGCAGGGCAGGGGTGGGGGGTGCGGTGCAAGGTGGAAGTTTTGCCTAGGGCGTGAAACCTCCTTACACCGGCCCTGACCGTTCCAGGCCAATGGGGGCTGCAGGAAGCAGCGTGGGCCAAGGGATGTGCTGGCCGCCTCTTCCCGCAGCCCTCATTGGCCTGGAACGGCGAACCGCGGCCAGTGGGAGCTGCGATCGACCAAACCTGCGGACGCTGCAGGTAACCAAACCGTCCTGGCCTGCCAGCGGATTTCCCTGACAAGTCGTGTGCCAAAGGTTGCCGATCCCTCGTTTGCTGCTTAGCATTCTCAATTCAGGATCCTGAGATTAGGGTATCTAGTGGTCTTTCAGATCCACCTAGGAGAATTGTTGAGCTGTTTGGATGCAGAATTGGTCCTGCAAATATAAAAATGGTCTAGGACATACACAGAAATGAGTTGAATTAATGTAATTAAATAAAGTCAATTTAGAGTAGCAAATAAATCATTAACATTATAGTAAATCTTATCTTATTGGAGTGCCTAAAAAAGTGATTAAAAATAGAGAAGAGAGAATCTGAGAAGCACGGAGAAGTGGAGGAGCAGAGAGAAACTAGAGATAGTAGTGAAGGAAAGTAATGTTGCCAGTGTATGGCTGCTGGTATTAGAAAGGAGCCAGAAGTGGACTGGCACAAGATTTTTGGTCATCTTTGTGACCAGTACTGATCCCAAACAGAAATTAAATGGAGACTTGGAACTCTCTTAATAGTAGTTGGTGGTGTTCCCTGCTAAGTACGAGCCTGAACCAAAGTCCACAGAAATCAATTGGGAGTCTTCCCATTGGTTTCAATGGACTGTGGATGAGACCCTAAGTCACAGAAGAAGGTGCTGGAGAGAGCATACTAATTCAGGTAGGAGGGGGTGTCAGTTTTTGAGAGCTAGTGCCTATGGGCCTAATTCTGCTCCTCTTGAAGTCAATTGGCAAACTCCCACTTCAGTGGAAGCAGGATTGTGGTTCTCCATCAGGTTCCTCTCAAAGGAGAAAATGGAATTTAGCTGCAGCTTTGCTGCTCTAGGTCACTACATTATTTGAAATTTTAAATGAGTGAATTTTTCAAAAAATGAGGGAAGTCAAGAATCAGACTCCTTCCCTGCTAACAGACGCATCAGTTGTACTTAATATGTTAATTGGTGATGCCAAAGGAACAGTTCTAGCTCTGTTGCTTTTGGTAGCATGGCATTTTCAGGCAAGAAGAGAGAACCACGGCTCTTGTGCTGATAGCTGGCACCATGGTCCTATCATAAATAGTTCTGTGAAGAAATGAAACATGTAAGTACAGTATTTACTCTAAATGTACTTTTTTCAGAGTAACAGCCGTGTTAGTCTGTATTCGCAAAAAGAAAAGGAGTACTTGTGGCACCTTAGAGACTAACCAATTTATTTGAGCATAAGCTTTCGTGAGCTACAGCTCACTTCATCGGATGCATACTGTGGAAACTGCAGAAGACATTATATACACAGAGACCATGAAACAATACCTCCTCCCACCCCACTCTCCTGCTGGTAGTAGCTTATCTAAAGTGATCACTCTCCTTACAATGTGTATGATAATCAAGTTGGGCCATTTCCAGCACAAATCCAGGTTTTCTCACCCTCCGCGCCCCCCCCCCCCCCTCCACACACACACAAACTCACTCTCCTGCTGGTAATAGCCCATCCAAAGTGACCACTCTCTTTACAATGTGTATGATAATCAAGGTGAGCCATTTCCAGCACAAATCCAGGTTTTCTCACCCCCCCCCCGCTTTTTTTTCCAAAAACCACACACACAAACTCACTCTCCTGCTGGTAATAGCTTATCCAAAGTGACCACTCTCCTTACAATGTGTATGAAAATCAAGGTGGGCCATTTCCAGCACAAATCCAGGATTTTCTCACCCCCACCCCCAAAATACCCAAACTCACTCTCCTGCTGGTAATAGCTCATCCAAACTGACCACTCTCCTTACAATGTGTATGATAATCAAGGTGCGCCATTTCCAGCATAAATCCAAGTTTAACCAGAACGTCTGGGGGAGGGGGTAGGAAAAAACAAGGGGAAATAGGCTACCTTACATAATGACTTAGCCACTCCCAGTCTCTATTTAAGCCTAAATTAATAGTATCCAATTTGCAAATGAATTCCAATTCAGCAGTTTCTCGCTGGAGTCTGGATTTGAAGTTTTTTTTTGTTTTAAGATAGCGACCTTCATGTCTGTAATTGCGTGACCAGAGAGATTGAAGTGTTCCCCGACTGGTTTATGAATGTTATAATTCTTGACATCTGATTTGTGTCCATTTATTCTTTTACGTAGAGACTGTCCAGTTTGACCAATGTACATGGCAGAGGGGCATTGCTGGCACATGATGGCATATATCACATTGGTGGATGTGCAGGTGAACGAGCCTCTGATAGTGTGGCTGATGTTATTAGGCCCTGTGATGATGTCCCCTGAATAGATATGTGGGCACAGTTGGCAACGGGTTTTGTTGCAAGGATAGGTTCCTGGGTTAGTGGTTCTGTTGTGTGGTATGTGGTTGTTGGTGAGTATTTGCTTCAGGTTGGGGGGCTGTCTGTAGGCAAGGACTGGCCTGTCTCCCAAGATTTGTGAGAGTGTTGGGTCATCCTTCAGGATAGGTTGTAGATCCTTAATAATGCGTTGGAGGGGTTTTAGTTGGGGGCTGAAGGTGACGGCTAATGGCGTTCTGTTATTTTCTTTGTTAGGCCTGTCCTGTAGTAGGTGACTTCTGGGAACTCTTCTGGCTCTAGACAAGCCATTTACAACGCACACTTTGCTTCTCTACAAAAGAAAAAGGACACTAAACTTTCTAAACTACTACATGCTACAAGGGGCCACAGCAATGGTTCCCTCAACCCACCCAGCAATATTGTTAACCTATCCAACTATACTCTCAGCCCAGCAGAAGAAGCTGTCCTATCTCGGGGCCTCTCCTTCTGCCCCTCCACCCCCATGAACATGATACAGTTCTGTGGTGACCTAGAATCCTATTTTCGACGTCTCCGACTCAAGGAATATTTCCAAAATACCTCTGAACAACATACTAATCCACAGAGGCCTCCCTACCAACATTACAAAAAGAAGGATTCTAGGTGGACTCCTCCTCAAAACAGCAGACTGGACTTCTACATAGAGTGCTTCCGCCGACGTGCACGGGCTGAAATTGTAGAAAAGCAGCATCACTTGCCCCATAACCTCAGCCGTGCAGAACACAATGCCATCCACAGCCTCAGAAACAACTCTGACATCATAATCAAAAAGGCTGACAAAGGAGGTGCTGTTGTCATCATGAATAGGTCGGAATATGAACAAGAGGCTACTCGGCAGCTCTCCAACACCACTTTCTACAAGCCATTACCCTATGATCCCACTGAGAGTTACCAAAAGCAACTACAGCATTTGCTCAAGAAACTTCCTGAAAAAGCACAAGATCAAATCCGCACAGACGCACCCCTGGAACCCCGACCTGGGATATTCTATCTACTACCTAAGATCCATAAACCTGGAAATCCTGGGTGCCCCATCATCTCAGGCATTGGCACCCTGACAGCAGGATTGTCTGGCTATGTAGACTCCCTCCTCAGGCCCTACGCTACCAGCACTCCCAGCTACCTTCGAGACACCACTGACTTCCTGAGGAAACTACAATCCATCGGTGATCTTCCTGATAACACCATCCTGGCCACTATGGATGTAGAAGCCCTCTACGCCAACATTCCACACAAAGATGGACCACAAGCCGTCAAGAACACTATCCCCGATAATGTCACAGCTAACCTGATGGCTGAACTTTGTGACTTTGTCCTTACCCATAACTATTTTACATTTGGGGACAATGTGTACCTTCAGATCAGCGGCACTGCTATGGGTACCCGCATGGCCGAACAGTATGCCAACATTTTTATGGCTGATTTAGAACAACGCTTCCTCAGCTCTCGTCCCCTAACGCCCCTACTCTACTTGCGCTATATTGATGACATCTTCATCATCTGGACCCATGGAAAAAAAGCCCTGGAGGAATTCCACCATGATTTCAACAATTTCCATCCCACCATCAACCTCAGCCTGGTCCAGTCCACACAAGAGATCCACTTCCTGGACACTACAGTGCTAATAAACAATGGTCACATAACCACCACCCTATACCGGAAACCTACTGACTGCTATTCCTACCTACATGCCTCCAGCTTTCACCCTGACCACACCACACGATCCATCATCTACAGCCAAGCTCTGCGATACAACCGCGTTTGCTCCAACCCCTCAGACAGAGACAAACACCTACAAGATCTTTATCAAGCATTCTTACAACTACAATACCCACCTGCGGAAGTGAAGAAACAGATTGATAGAGCCAGAAGAGTTCCCAGAAGTCACCTACTACAGGACAGGCCTAACAAAGAAAATAACAGAACGCCACTAGCCGTCACCTTCAGCCCCCAACTAAAACCCCTCCAACGCATTATTAGGGATCTACAACCTATCCTGAAGGATGACCCAACACTCTCACAAATCTTGGGAGACAGGCCAGTCCTTGCCTACAGACAGCCCCCCAACCTGAAGCAAATACTCACCAACAACCACATACCACACAACAGAACCACTAACCCAGGAACCTATCCTTGCAACAAAGCCCGTTGCCAATTGTGCCCACATATCTATTCAGGGGACACCATCACAGGGCCTAATAACATCAGCCACACTATCAGAGGCTCGTTCACCTGCACATCCACCAATGTGATATATGCCATCATGTGCCAGCAATGCCCCTCTGCCATGTACATTGGTCAAACTGGACAGTCTCTACGTAAAAGAATAAATGGACACAAATCAGATGTCAAGAATTATAACATTCATAAACCAGTCGGGGAACACTTCAATCTCTCTGGTCACGCAATTACAGACATGAAGGTCGCTATCTTAAAACAAAAAAACTTCAAATCCAGACTCCAGCGAGAAACTGCTGAATTGGAATTCATTTGCAAATTGGATACTATTAATTTAGGCTTAAATAGAGACTGGGAGTGGCTAAGTCATTATGCAAGGTAGCCTATTTCCCCTTGTTTTTTCCTACCCCCTCCCCCAGACGTCCTGGTTAAACTTGGATTTATGCTGGAAATGGCCCACCTTGATTATCGTACACATTGTAAGGAGAGTGATCACTTTAAATAAGCTATTACCAGCAGGAGAGTGGGGTGGGAGGAGGTATTGTTTCATGGTCTCTGTGTATATGTCTTCTGCAGTTTCCACAGTATGCATCCGATGAAGTGAGCTGTAGCTCACGAAAGCTTATGCTCAAATAAATTGGTTAGTCTCCAAGGTGCCCCAAGTACTCCTTTTTTTTTTTAAAATGTACTTTGTTATTGTTTTGCAGAGTATTTTACTAATTTGGGAGCAGTTTGAAGATACTAATCATCACAGCTACCATTCACACCACAGTTTAGCAAGTGGACTTCTTATTGGTCTAAGAGTTTGTCTATCTCTGTCATTGGCCTGTGGACTCTACCAGATCATCAGAGTGGAGAGAAGTACACTCAAAAGGGAGTTCTATATCACCTTTGCCAAAGTAAGGCTCACATCTGGAAAATTAATCCCTTTCTTTTTAAATATTCTTATGATATGCTATTGACTGGACTATGCTTTAGCTCCATGGGAGAATTAATGATTAAGGATTTGATTTGATGAAATAAATTGCATTCTTTCTGTATACACTGAGTAGTTAAATTTGATGTGATAAGGATAAAATGTGACCTAAAGCATAAAGTGTGGTTTTCATTCTGTTGCTTGACTGCAGAATGATGGAAAGATGGAAACATGTAAACGTAATTCCCCTAATTGTCATATCCATCTTCTGTACTGACACATCAGAGTAAATGGTATAAAATGCCATTATTCTCTTTCAGGGCTGCATTTTGTGGTTTTTGTGCCATCCGGGTCTTGCAACCGTTTCTGTGCTATTTAGAGACTATCAAAGAGAGAAGGTATGTATGGACAAGATAAAAACGATGTGGGATCTGATTAGAAATTCTACAGAAACTGCAGAGGAGCTGTTCCTTCTGTTGGGCTTTCTTTTATTAGAAAACTCATGTTCCAAGGCCTCTAACCTTTACATTCCCACAGTAACCTATGGAGTTTTAGCCATACTTTCACTGACACAAATGGGAATCATGTGGCTGAAACTCTGCATGCCTTATAAAATGTAAAGGTAATAGTTTGTAGGAAGAAGAAGGAAATGCTTGCAAAGGTAAAGCAAAAAATGGTTCTAGTAAAAACCAGCCTTGATGCTGGGGGGTTTTCAGCTCTCCTGAGGTAGAATTCAGTGCAGTGCTTTGTGATATGTAGAGATCTGGTAGGACACTGTAGGAAGATTTCTGCTCTTGGGTACTGGAGAAGTTTGATCACTGTGCTTGGGCAACTACAGTTCTGAAACTATGAAGATTTAACATTGTTTGCCTTTTAATTAAAAATATAGAAAAATATGTGCTCAGTGAATGTCACATTCAGTTGAGAGAAACAAGTATTTAAAAAAGATTTATATAGAACTTCCTCAAAGTGCCTACACACGCAAGTAAACTCTCACACCCCCTTTGCGAGCTGGGTAACTATTAACATGCACGTTGTCTACAGATGGAGAAACTGAGATTAAAAGGCCTTGCCTACACTAGAAAATTAGACCACTAGATCACCATCATTGCAGCTCCACAGACAGAGGGTGTACTACAGACAGGGCTCATTTTACTACTGTGTCATCTGAGGGCTAAATTCACAAGGGGAACTTAGGCATGGCAATGCTCAGTGTTGGTCTGTAATTATTCACACACTCCCTCTTTAGCCCAATGACTCTATAAGTATTTGACACAAAGTGGAACAGCTTCAGCTGAAGAGATTGAGCACTGCACCCCAGAAAACTCTCCTGTAACCAAGTGGTTAGGGATTCATCTGGGAGGTGGCAGAGCTAGGTTCGAGTCCCTGCTCTGAATCAGGCAGAGGGGGGATTTGAACCCAGGCCTCCCACATCTTGGGTGAGTTCTCTAAACAGTGGATTACAGAGTATAAGGGTGGGTGGCCCTAGCAATAGTGGCATCTCCTCCAGCCATCATTGCATGTTAGGCGTGCTAAAAGCACATTTATCAGACTTGGCCCTGCTGGAGAGTTGGCCCTTCCTCTTGAGAAGTCCACCAAGGTTTTTTTTATGTGAGACAGGCTCCAAGTAGTTCAGTGGTGTCAGGACTTAAGTGGCTTTGTGCATGACCACTGGCAGAATTTTAGGTGCCTCATGGATTTTATCGGTGGAAATGTAGGTACCTATGGGATTAGGCAGCAACAGAGCAGTGGTTTTGTGAATGCCAGTGGTACCTAAATGTCAGATTTAGGCACTCAAGTCCCTCTTGTGAATCTAGCCCTTAGTCGTGGTGAACTACAAGACTGAGCTTTCCAAGAGCTGACGCGGGCAGAAAGGTTATGTGACTTGTCCAGGGCTACCTACTAAGCTAGTGTAGATCCAGGATTACTAGGCAAGAGTTCCTGTATCCCAGACCCATGCTCAAACCTTTTGTAACTGCTGCAGTAGCAAAAGGTGTGCCGTAAGCTTCATTGTGCTTCTAAAAATAAAGTCAACTGATTTATTTTATTCTTTTTTCAAAGCATTCACTTTCTCTTTCCCCCACTCCTTTTTTGTCTTTAGGTTATTACCATAGGTGTTATCCTCTGCCAGTCCATCTGCATGTTTATCCTCTACAGACTTTTTCTATCTCATAGTCTATATTGGGAAGTGTCTTCTCTGTCATCAGTGACATTGCCACTGACCGTGGCATCTGGACATAAAAGTCGACATTACTTCTGAGATACATTTAGGAAAGAATACAGTGCAATAATGACCCAAATACAGCTATTTTCATCAGGTCAGTGTGCTACATCAGTGTCCCTGGAAAAACTGAATCATAAAATCAGAGCACATCACTGATCCTGGATCTGAACAAGTCCCCAAATTAGGTACATTATTTTTTTTTTTTTTAAACTGGTGGTATGAAAATATATTTAAAATCTGAATGTTTGAATAGAGATTGTTTTTGTGGCACATGCAATGCTGTGTTGTATGACAACAAAGGAGGACAAACCTAACCTTTCCACAGTGTTTTCACCCTAATAACTCCATGACTTTGTATCAATATTAAGTTTGAAGGCCTAGAAGAATCCAGTGCTTTAAATGGCTCTGAGCTCAAACAAGTCTGAAATAAGCCAGTTATGAAATCGGTGTAATACACGGAATAAAAGTTTGCTTTTCTTTTTATTCTGTAAAGAAAATGCATTTTGTGCTTTAAATGTAAAGGACTTGAAAAACAAAATTGCTCCAGAAACCAATGTAAAATGTTTACAGCTAACTGTGCAGTAAGCTTTCTTTCATTATTTGTGCAAAAGGAAAAGCACTTTTTTTCCCCACCAGTGTTGGTATTAGTTCAAATTTTAACTTGAGCAGCAATGGAGTTTTATCCATAACACTTTTGAGAGAAATGTTACTAAAAACATAACATAGGTGTGATGGGCAAAATGCTATTTGAGACTTTAAAGACGTGGCAACACTCGTAATAAAAACAGCAGGCTTGCTTTTTTTAGGAAAGAATGTGTAATGTGGTACTAGAATTTTAATCCTGATATAATTCATTTCTCTTACATTGAGGATTCAATCATAATTAAGCCATATACACAGATTAAATTAACAGAAGCATTTCAAATAAATGGTGGTTTCAGTCATCAACTACTCATGTATTCCTGCCCAAGGATACTTAATCAGGATTAAATTTTCTATGAATAATTGAAAAACAAAATACTCACTGGATTTGTTATAATCCATGTTGGCATTGGGTTCTAAGTAGTTGCCATCTTCCATCCATTGTAATAAAGCCATACATCTTTGTGATGCCCTAGCATTCAGAATGCCAGTGTAAATATGTACTTTATTGAAGTGCCTATTTATTGAGTGTGATTTAAATCATTTTGACAATTTTTTTTCTGTATCATGTGGACATTCCTATTAAGTCATAGTTTGAAATCTTCTTGTTTGTACTTAATTTGATATTTGTCAAATTGTCTAAACCTATTATTGTCACATTTTGTTTCTTCACGGCATTTATTTTATTTACTAGGAAGTGTATTGAATTTTTAAAAAGAAATGAAAATTAATATTTGTAATAGATTATTGTTTATATAGATTTTGTTCATGTTTGCTTCAGTTGTACACTTGTTTGAAACTAAGTATTTCCCTTTTAGTTTAAAGATAGATGAAATATTTGCCTTTGACTAAGGCAAAATGGCAACATGACAAAGTTGCTTATTTAAATCATCTCCTTGCTAGTTCTTCTCTCTAATTCAGGTCAAGAATGGCAGGTTGAGACTGGAAAAGGTGAGTTGTTATAATTTCACACGATCTGCAAAATAATTACAAAATTAATTATCACATTCATCTGATAATCACATCAAAATGGTGTTGGTTATGTCTGTTTTCCACTTCCAAAGGAGAAAGCTTTCTGTTTTGGTGTAAATCTCAAATAATGGAGTAGGAATAATTCTGGGTCTCCTCATGTGCAAGACAAATGTGTATTTCACACATTCAAAATATATACTGATTTTGGAATAGAGACAGGAATTATATATTATGATCTGACATGATAAAGGTTTCAATTTATGCAGGAAAGCTATAACTCTCTTAAGGAACACTCAGTGTTTTCTTTACCCAGTGCACTCTCTTTTGTTATTTAATATAAATCGATCTGTGGCACTTTCCTGTTAATATAAAGGTAAACAATTCCTTGGCATCACATGATAAACACAGTGAATACAAAATCCTAATTCAGAATTCATAGTTCATCTGAAACTAAATATGTAGTATGACATTGTCTTTTCAACTTCTTGAATACATCCATTGGTCATCAGATAACCTCATCCTGCTAGTTTGCGTCATTCCAGATTATCTGAAAACATCAGTTTAATCTGTCGTTTAGTGTAACCATAGCAGTTTAGTGTCACTCTACTGGTAGTAAGCTGGGCCACATCAAGAAGCTTTTCTCCTGTCATCTAGCATCTGACAACCTTGAGTATCAACTCATTAATGTATTTTTACATAACTGCCCGTTTTCTAGATTATTTCATAACTGCAGAGACTAATAGCTTTGGGAAATGATCCTTCCACACACTTTGGTTAATGCATTATGACTTGAAAACTTAGGGCCAGTTTATCTCCTGCACTAAGATCAACTTGAAACAGGAAGGGGCATCAGAGAGCAGGTTCCTCCACCCCGATTCTCAGGCTGCAGCTGCTCTGGCCCCCTCACTGTCATAAATTACAGCAGCCTATGAGCTTTCCTAATTTACCCTAAGGGACCATACACAGGCTGAGACTATTCCCCTGATACACCCAGTACCCTGGTATAATGGTTGACACAGGAGTCAGCTCATCTAATTTGTACAAACTGAAAGAGGAATTCTGAAGCTCAGCATCTCCCACAACTGATCCATATGGGCTGCTCCCCTCCTGTCTTCAGTTGGAGAAGACAGTTCAAAAGCTGTAGCGCAGCCCATGCTAACCACATCCCCTTGTCCAGCAGCAGTCCAAGGGCGGGTCGCTTTGTTCCCTTTTCCTTGCTGGCCTTTTATTTTATCTGGTTTTTTGGGCAGTAGCAAACAGCTTTTCTTCTTCCTCTCCTGGATCAGGCATTGAGTGGGGTGTTTTCAGCCATCCAGCACCAGCACGGCAGCACCTTCCTGCCAGACTCCTCAGCCCCCTCGCAGACATGGCAGAGCTGTCGCGTGAACAGTGAGCTGACGCCAAATGCTGCTCTATTTGTGAGGCAGCTTTCCAGGCCCTTCAGAAGGTGAATTGTGCCCTGTTTTTTCTCAGTCAGCCCACCTTTTTGCTGCTAGGGCACAGGGCTCTGAGTCAGACAGGCATGTTGTGTTCCCTCCTCGCTACGTTTGCCCTGAGAAGCCATGGCTCCAACAGAGAAAAGCCTGATCTGGAGATGCAGAGCAGGAAGAGTCTCCAAGCACAAGGAGGACTTCATCCTGCCAGCCCCAGCGGTGAGTCTTGGAGCACAACAGGTCTGGAAAGCAAAATTCCTTGAGGGGCTCCAGGTCCCCTTGCCCAAGTCCTAAAACTGGTCTTAAATTCTCTGGGGTTTGAAGCGGAGCTCATATTCAGAAGCCGTTCTCCCAGGTCGAAACCCCATCCCCCAGCAGGGGGACCATGAAGGGGAGGACACCGAGGATACAGTCTACACTGCATACACCTTATGATTCCACAATACGTGTACTACAGGTATAAATAGTGTGGATTGTGAAGCGCTGCTTAGGCTAGTAAAGACGCACCTGAACCCTGTGAGTATGTACCCTACCCAGCTTTCTACATGACTAAGCAATGCTTTCCCTGTCTACATTGCTATTTTTAGCAGGATAGCATCCCACTGCTGGAGTCTTAACCTGTTGCCTGCTTCTGCCAGAGCCTTTCACTGACACATGTAGCTACGTATGGATGCAGCCTGCTTTTTACTGTGGTATGTAGCTGCACACACCGGAGGAAGGGGACCTCTCAAATTCAGGCTCTGAGCAGCATGTGTAAAAAATGCAACAGAAGTTCCCCCCCCACTCCCTGAAATATGCAAAAAGGTTACAACCACAATCCAGATCAAATGTGAGCAGGTGCTAGAGGAAAACCTAAAGGCAAATACCTATCTTCTAAATCCTTGCTTGAAACAGTAATCGCACTGCTCTCATCTTTTGAGGATGTGATCAGAGAGGAATGGGGAACACCTGATAAGGGTAGATGCAAAAGCAGGTGTGCACTTTTATATTACAGGGATGCAAGAGCCAAAAAAAACCCCAACCTATTACAGATATACCAAAGGTCAATGCTGAAATAGCTTCTTTAGCAAGATGTGGTAATTCTGTCTGAAGGCGATATCTTTCCCCAGGATCCTGCTAATAGAAAGGTGATAGCCCCCCTCAGGAGGGACTTTAAGACTTTGTCAGTCTCCTTTAGAGCATCTACAAGGGCTTTAGAAGGGTCATAATGTCCTGCCTGGATGAACTTAAGGCCGTGAAGGACAGACCATCCCAAGTTCTGATCTACACTTAAGAAAAGTTCCTTAGCAACAGCCTCTTTGGCAAAATCCTCAATGGATGCAATGAGCTTTTCAGCCACATCTGGCTTTGCCTCTGGAAGATTGAGGCTCACTCAAGCAAATTCTGTGCACATGTACATTCACAGGCTTTCTCCTCTCTGGTGAAAAACTAGACAAAATAATGTCAGAAAGTGCTGCCAAACCTAAACCATCCCTTCTTCCCTTTCCCTCCCAACTCAACACTCTAAGGTGGGACTATAAACCTAGCAACAGACAACAGTGCTCCTTTCGTCCACCCTCCTCGCAAAGCTATCAGACAAAAGACAACAGGTATATCAGGGAAAATCCTGGAATTGAAGATTGGGTGGAAAATCCAGAGGGGAATCTACCATCTCTAATAGCATTCTATGGCAACAAACAAATGTACCTCTGCCCAGACCTGAATCTAGAAGGCAGAATTTCCCCCTTCTCAGAAGAATGGTCTCAACTGAACCCAGAGAAGTGGTTGAGAGAGGTAGTGAGTCATGGACACTCCCTGAAGCTCCTCATCCCAACCCTTCTTCATCCAATCCCCCCATCTCAAGAGATGCCATCAAATGTGAGCTGGTGTTACACAGAATCTCACATCTCCTGGAGATAGGAGCAATAGAAAAGGTTCCCTTCAAAAAAGATTCTTAGAACTCAATTTTCTTCATTGTCCAGAAGCATACTGGTGGGTCAGAGCAGTCCTGGAGTTCAAGCAGCTCAGCAAATGATAAAGAAAACATGGTGGCCCTAGCTTCACCAGGAGTATCCTTGCCTCAAGTGGACTTCCATTGATCTAAAAGATGTATAACTTTACATTCCTATATGACTGTACTACCACAGATTGCTGAGATTTGCATATGGCACAGCCCACTGCCTGTATCGAATGCTTCCATTCAGCATCTTGTTGGCCCCTGGGTCTTTACAAAGATGCTCGTGGTGATACTAGCTAGCCTCAGGCTCTTTGGAGTGCTTACCAGTAACCTTCCATCCCTAGTTGACATCTTGATCTGCGCTCCGACCAAAGCAGCAAACACACAGTGCCACAATCCAGATGCTGGATCTGCTTCAAGCACACGTATTTGTGATAAAGACAAGAAGAGCTCCTTGACTCCCTCCACAAAGATGATTCACCTGGGAATGGAAACAGACACTTCTGTGACAAAGATCTACCCTGAACAGATTCCACAATATCCGGAGCCCAATATCCATTTTGGAAAAGTCTGCAAGGCTGACCAGAGCTCAGTGTTACAGCTGCTTAGCCTCCTGGTTTCATGTGCAGGAATCACCTCCATGGGCAAGGTCCCACATCATGGGCGAGGTACCTCCAGTCCTTTCTCCTGAAAGTATGGAACCATTTATCGGAATGCATTCCACACCAGATACTGTTCTGAATCTCAACTCTCTCAGATGGTGGACAATCCCTCAGAACATCTGCAAGGGTATTCCTATGTAAGTCAACCTGTTCGCTAATCTCAAGAGCACAAAGTGGCCAAAGTACTTCATCAAGAAAGCAGACCCCAAATCCCTAGGGACAGGTGCTCTTTTGCACAGATGGACACAAGGCCTGCTACATGCATTCCCAACCTTTCCACTTCTAGGAAAGGTGATCCAGAAGGTAGGGCAAGAAGAAACAAAGGTGATAGTGTTAACTCAGCACTGCAAAGGAGAAGAGAGTTCTCCAGTGTGATAGAACTGAAATCAGAACCACCATTGCCACTACCAGTGAGATCTGACCATCATTTACTAAGAACGTAACAAAAGCACATAACAAAAATCCCAAGGATTCCTAGTTATCCTGGACTTTCTTCAAGAAGGCGTACACAAAGGACTTCAGTGCAGCACCATAGCGTGCCAGGTGTCAGCTATAACTAGTGTCCAATTTATAGGATCCTCTGGTTCCTTAACAGAGAATCATCAGGTATCCAGATTGCTCAGAGCAGTCAGATTGACTAAACCTGCAGTTAGACCAATCTTTCCGAAGTGGTACCTACTGCAGGTTAAAAGCCCGAACCACTGACATCAATATCTTCATTCTACCTATCCATCAACACTCTTCTCTTGTTGCCATCATGTCTTCTAGACATGTTTCTGAACTTGGCAGCTGTATCTATGCAGGATCCCCACTGGGTGTTCCATGATGACAAGATCATGCTAAGAATCCTAGCATCGTTCTTGCCTAAGGCAAATTCATCTTTCCATGCCTCACAGAAGATTGTCCTCCCTTCATTCACCCCCAAGCCACAGCAACCAGCAGAAAACTGTGGCTCACGTTAGAGGTTCAAAGAGCACTGAATCAACAAGAACACTGGGCTGCTTGTTTGTCTTCTTTCATCTGAAGTGCGAAGGACTCAGGATATCCAGGTCATCACTAGCATAGATGGATCAAGCTATGCACAGTAGAGGCATAGAAGGTGTCAGGTGCTCCTATTCCAGAAAGCATCAAGGCACACTCCACAAGATCTATGGTGTCTTTGTGGGTGAATAGAGCTTGTGCTTCCACTTCAGTGATCTGCAGGGCAGCAGCGTGGTCCTTGGTTAACACCTTTATTAGGCACTATAAAGTGGACTTTCAGTTCTCCGCAGAGACCTCCTTTGGCAGGCGGGGCTCCAGTAATAGCATTTCTGTTTTAGGGAATTAACTCGGGAGAGCAATGTCTTCCCTGTCTCATCTTGCTTTTCTTATCCCTCCCTACTTCTGTTCACTGCTTGCTACTTCCCAGACATATCAGAATCATGGGAGATGCTGGGCTGCAGAATGGAAAATTTCTTACCGGATAGTTTCCTTTCTGCTAACATCATCTCCCATAATTCTATCCTCCCTGTCTTCCTAGGTTGGCTTCCTAGCCCAGGGACAGTGTTTAATTTTGATAGTTGTGCCAGTAGGCCATAGCCCTACTACATAGTTGATTGGTTGGCATTGAAATTGTTGTTACTAATCATATTATGAGTTTTTACACAGCTTTGGAATGAATCATCTGGCATCAGACTGGAGAAGGGGGTGTGGTTAGCACAGTCTGTGCTACGGCTTTGAACCACCTCTAAAAACTGTAGACAGGAGGGGGATAGCTCATATGTAGCAGAACTGTGGGAGACACTGATATCAAAAAGGTAAATTTCTTACCTGATAAAATCCTTTCTCAGCTGGGTATCTATGGCCAGACTGTAGTCTCTTTGCGCCACTGCAGCCGTGTAAAGGAACCGAAAGAAATGGATGCAAGGTCCATGTGCATGTTACACTGCCAGCCAACAGTAGGCTGGAGGTGAATGATACCATCTTACTTGTTAGTTTTCATGTGGTGACTTACTGAATATAGACTTCTGTGTTATCTAGGGGATGCTGTTAAATACTCTCCTAAATTACTGTAGGTAAATAGCAATGTTCATGAAAGGTGCCAAATAGTGAAAAGGCTGGAAACTAAAGTTGCCTGGATTCTGAAGGAACCCACTTCATAGCCATGCCAAATTCTTGCCTTCTTCACTGGCATATCTGCCAGCTGTTCCAATTATGATTTTTTTCTGTTCATTAGGAATTAGACTGAGGTCGCCAATTCACTTCACAAAGGCCCCCAACAGCCTTCACGTGAAAATAATTTTCCATTTCTGCCAACTTGGGCTGGATTTGAACCATTGGTCTAGAGGGGAACAGTTCTGTAGCCCATTACCGAACCCCTAAGCCATACATTCCTGTTCCATACAAAAATACGTTTATTGTACTTTTAAAAGTGTTCAGCAATGGGGTACTATACTGACAATTACATACAATTTTGTATATTAATAGACTGGGGAAAAAATCAAAATTCTATCTAATAGAGGGTACATTCTCCTTCCCACCCACACAAATCAAATTTTTAGAGCCACTTCTAATGAGTACTCTTTCCGGTTTCTGTGCCAATGGAAGGCCATTCACCTCTTTGTTTGTTGTTTGGATCTTAGTTCTGCACACTAAGACAGGTCAGAGAGCATTTTTATTTGATTTGATCCTGTTTATTAACTGTACTATGTTATACAGCTAATTTTGCAGATGATACTAAACTGCTCAGGATAGTTAAGACCAAAGCAGACTGTGAAGAGCTTCAAAAAGATCTCACAAAACTAAGTGATTGGGCAACAAAATGGCAAATGAAATTTAATGTGGATAAATGTAAAGTAATGCACTTTGGAAAAAATAACCCTAATTATGCATACAATGTGATAGGGGGCTAATTTAGCTACAATTAATCAGGAGAAAGATCTTGGAGTCATCATGGATAGTTCTCTGAAGACGTCCATGCAGTGTGCAGCAGCAGTCAAAAAGGCAAACGGGATTTAGGAATCATTAAAAAAGGGATAGAGAATATCTTATTGCCCTTATATAAATCCATAGTACGCCCACATCTTGAATACTGCGTACAGATGTGGTCCCCTTGTGTCAAAAAAGATATATTGGTATTAGAAAAGGTTCAGAGAAGGGCTACTAAAATGATTAGGGGTTTGGAACAGGTCCCATATGAGGAGAGATTAAAGAGGCTAGGACTTTTCAGTTTGGAAAAGAGGAGACTAAGGGGGGATATGATAGAGGTATATAAAGTCATGGGTGGTGTGGAGAAAGTGAACAGGGAAAAGTTATTTACTTCTTTCCATAATATAAAAACTAGAGGCCACCAAATGAAATTAATGGGGAACAGGTTTAAAACAAATAAAAGGAAGTTCTTCACTCAGTGCACAGTCAATCTATGGAACTCCTTGCCTGAGGAGGTTGTGAAGGCTATGACTATAACAGGGTTTAAAAGAGAACTGGATAAATTCATGGAGGTTAAGTCCATTAATGACTATTAGCCAGGATGGGTAAGGAATGGTGTCCCTAGCCTCTGTTTGTCAGAGGGTGGAGATGGATGGCAGGAGAGAGATCACTAGATCATTACCTGTTAGGTTCACTCCCTCTGGGGCACCTGGCATTGGCCAATGTCGGTAGACAGGATACTGAGCTGGATGGACCTTTGGTCTGACCCAGTATGGCCATTCTTATGTTCTTATATTAATTGATATTATTTAGGCATTATGGTAAATAACATAGATTGGGCTGCTTAAAACTGACAACATGCAGTAGATCTTTTTTAACTCTTTTTTTATTTTTTTAACATGGGTGACTTTGTGTTCAGCATGCATGGTACAATGCACAAAAGACAAATGAGTCCTAATACACTTTCAATTTTTTTAAAACAGGTCTGTTCTGCAAATTTAAAATGTTAAATGAAAAAAGTAGATGTAATTTTTATTTATTTATGCATAGACCACCCGCTAATGCCAATACAATTAGGTATGGCATTCTAAATATACAAGTTAAATATTATGGCAAAAAAAGTAATTTCAAAATGCAGCCATCTTTACTGGATCTCTGTGTCCCATCTTCCGGGAGCACATTACAAACACAATCTTCTTCAAAGTTCAGGGCACCATTTCTTTTCATCTTTCTCAGAACTTGTTCCCACAAGCACTGTCAGCATCCACAATCAGGCTCTTACTTTCTAGCTGTTATGAGCTTTCCCTTTTTCCCCCATTCTTTTTTTTTTTTTTTCCTCTCCCAGCTTCTTGTTTATTTTGCCTACCAACCAAGTCTTCAGTCTCCTCACCACTCCGACCCATGTCCTCACCTGCCTTCAGCATTATCCTGGCCTTTACCAAGTGCTTTTCCTGCTCCCCAGGTGCTTTGCTGCTATTTCTTATTCACAGTATTTCTATTGCATGTAAAATCCTGTGGCTGCTCTGCCGTCCCCTTGTGTAGTCATTTATGTCTCTGCAAAGTGGTTTGGCAATGCTACCATTCTGAGTGGTTAGCATTTCATACCCATTTTGTATTCACCCTGCACAAGTGTCAATGACTGTGCAGGGGCCAGAGTAACAGCCGTGTTAGTCTGTATTTGCAAAAAGAAAAGGAGTACTTGTGGCACCTTAGAGACTAACCAATTTATTTGAGCATAAGCTTTCGTGAGCTACAGCTCACTTCATCGGATGCATCAAATAAATTGGTTAGTCTCAAATAAATTGGTTAGTCTCTAAGGTGCCATAAGTACTCCTTTTCTTTGTGCAGGGGCCAAGCAGTGCAGAATCAAACTGTATATATCTTAACTTTCTTTTTCATTTTTATAGGCCACCTTAGATGTGCTCAGTGACAGGACGAAAGCTACTTTGCTATTTCCATGGGGCCAAATTGTTTACACAGATATGCCTTGGCAATCCCATACATGGAACAAGGTGGTGTGCCAACTCCGGAGGAAAAGAGACAGCCCATCTCTATGCAGAATCTGCTGAGGGAAGTGTGTGTGTGTGTGTGTGTGTGTGAGAGAGAGAGAGAGAGAGAGAGATTTTAAACCATTGCCCCATGAATTGGAATAGTTTTCATCAGTGAGCTCACTTAAGGCCATTTTTACACACATCAGCCATATCAAACAAAATGGTAGATGGCTTCATCAGTTTGCAAATTTGAATAGTATTTTCTCCCTTTGGGTAAACCACTCTGAAGAGTTTGTTTAGGTTGGCTAATGAGTATTTTATTCTGCAGTAAAACAGCTCACTGGAAAAGCTGTGGGTAAACATGCAGTCTGAAAGCATCCACCGATTTGTTTGAGGTGGTAACTAGATCTGCGTGGCAATAGCAGTAAATAGTTTTTCAAACAATTGTTGACCACATTACCCTCTTTAAGACTATGGAATTATTAATTTTAATCCAAGGATTTAAAATGTGAGAGTTAAGGACGGATCAATATGTACATAAAACCTCTATCGACCATGAAAATTTCCTTCAAGCTAAAACTTGCTATTCAAAGTTTAGAGCATACAAGAGCAAACAGCTTTAAAATGTTTTCCAACTTCTAGGAGTACCTTAAATTGTGTTTAAAAAGAAAAAATCATTTGGAAGTGTACCAATTTAATTTGCATTTTGGCGCTTGTGTAGCACAAAATAGATTAGATTAAAAACCAAAATTTGGCAAGTGATTAGTCAATTACTTGATTTTACTGCTTTTGGTATTCTGAAAATAAAAATGAACAGATAGGTTCTACTTTGAAAAATGGCCGATGCACATGTGCTTTAACCGCTTTTCAGTAACATCCATAGAAGGCTTTCTACAGTACGTGACACATACACTAACATCCTGCACAAAGCTCAAATATGTATTTATATGATAGACTGCAGTAGCTAACAAAGACCCAGTGCGGGGTCAATGATCTACTTTTAATACATACTTTAATGCACTTTTATCTGAATGTAATACAGAGGGACTGAATCTAATTTATAAAATGTAGGAAATTCAGTCACAGCTGAAAGTCAGGGCACTGTTGTCCCTAAATAGAGTATTTCCATAGAGACAGTAGGAAACTGCAAGTCTGAACTAATAGACTTTAGGCTGGAACGTCTGTTTGGGAAGGTGGATTTGTCCCACCAAGGAGTTAGTAAGGAGTTAGGCTCCCAAACACATGTATTCCCCAATATACCAAAATGATAGGCGCTTAGAAATATCTAAGATCGCATTCCTCCATAAGCCAGGGCCATCCACATTGCACTCTTGTGCCTCTTCACAGCCATCATGGCTCGAATGCCTCCCTGTTGACTGCTACTTCTAACCCCCGAAGAAAAGAGTGTGCTAGATAGATGTTCGAAATAACTAAATGTCTGTGTTTGGAATTAGTAAAAACCAAGTAACTTCTTGACCAGACTTCCCCATAAAAGAATGTTCTTTAGGATTAACACTTGAGACTGTGGAGTTTCAGCAGAATAATGATTACGCTTCAGATAATGCTACTCAGATGGAATGAAATTTACCCTTTTGCATCATGTAAATCCCACTTAAGCCCTCAAAATAGAGTTTAAGAAGGACTTAGATGGTGCATAAGCTTTGTGCTAGAACTCTGCACGGGTGAATTTCACCCTGGGTATTTATTACAGGTAACTATATTATCGCATATCTGATGGACAGCACAAAAATGTTTCTGTGAAAGAAATGTGGTACAAGGAAACATAAAGGCCAGTATGATCCACATTATGCAGAAAGATCATTCTCTTCAGAAGTGCCTGTTTTAATCCTCTTTTTCTTTGCCCCCTTGGAAACGAAAAGCACAATCCCAGGCTCCAAGTCTCCCCATTCTCATGACTTCCTCTAGAAAGTTATCAGGGAGTGGGGGAAGGCGCTCTTCTCTCACGGGGATTAGGTGTCCTGGCTTCACTGTGTTCCCAGTTCCTTCCTATCTGCGCAACAAGGGATGAGCCAGGGACCTGATCCCTGACCCCCTGCGTCACAGTTTGTTACGTTGCCACTAGATGAATGACCTGGTCACTGAATCTATCTGGAATCTATGTTCATGTTTCTGGGACAATGTTTCTTTCATCCAACAGCAGAGGAGATGCTAAATACATACAGGTGATCATAGTTGTACATAAGGGAATTTTCAATGTAATTAACATGTCAGGAGGTAACCTGTTTAAGATGCAAGGGATTTTCTATCACTAAGCTTGTCTTATATATTGAACATTTGTTTCAATTTCTCATATCCAAGCACTGTTCTGAGCTCAAATTATCAGTCCAAATAATACTTAGTTGTTAACACAATAACTATTTTCAATTCACATGTTGTATTGTGAAAAAGTTTGGAATAATGGAAAGTATGGGATCAAACTTATGAATTTCAGATGTGAAGGTGAATCCATTCATCAGTTCCATGGACACCAAATCCACCAGGGAATACTGCAATTCTACATGTCATCTGAGTCCTAGATTTTGCATCTGGATCTCCAATTTTGCTTGAAGCCGGTGATTTGGGGGGAGGGATAGCTCAGTGGTTTGAGCATTGGCCTGCTAAACCCAGGGTTGTTAGTTCAATCCTTGAGGGGGCCATTTGGGATCTGGGGCAAAAATTGGGGATTGGTCCTGCTTTGAGCAGGAGGTTGGACTAGATGACCTCCTGAGGTCCTTTCCAACCCGGATATTCTATGATTAAAAACATAGAAGCAGACATTTTCCCATTGGCTATGGATCTGAGAAGGCTTCAATGCTTACATTATTTCATGAAATGTCAGTTGTAATTTAAATTCCAAAATTGGATCTAAATCCTCAAGGAAAAACATATGAAGGGCAAGTAATTCTGGTCCTTTTTGGCTAAGGCACAATCCACAAACAGGAACACAGACAACAAGGAAGACCACCAGTCTCATTTCCTACATGCATCAAATCCACATCAATAGAAGCTGAGCTGGCATAGCAAGAGCAATATATGGACTTATACTTGCACCAAAAGAAAAATGGTCAATGCAGTGCACTTTTTAGGGTACGTGCTATGGAAAAGAACCCACTATTGGAAGAGTACTGCAATATCTAATCATAACTTGTGTTCAAGATAAGGAGATTCCTCCTCAATTTGATGGACAATATGCTACAAAAGTATTATCCATATGATTTTGGGATGGACATGGGGCGGGGGGAACTGTGAGGGCCTGGGGAACTTCAATTTGAGTGACATATTCTAGAATTCTCATGCTGTCAGTACTAAAGTGTCATTGGAATTTTAAATATTATAGATGACAGTTTCCTTCCTCAGAAAGTGTTGCCGTCAACACGGGGGAATTATTTATTAGACTTGGTCGTACCAGATAAAGAAGAACTGATCATAGAAGTAAAAATTAATTGTAGCTTAGGTACAAGAGATCATGACTTGATCACATTTATAATAATGATAAGCGGAATAAAGTTGAGAGAAGTAATATATGTACTTGGTGCCTTAATAGGACCAATTTCACAAAGCTGGAAACAACTATAAGCCAAATCAGCTGGGAGGAAGAATTTAATCAGAAAAAATTTGAATTATAATTGGGAATCATTTAACACCACGTTACTAGATGCCAAAAAAGCCACAATTGAGGAAATAGGTCTTCATGATTAAAAAACTGACCTGGTTTAGCGAGGACGTGAAGGCACCTATACAAAATGAAAAAAATAATATTTAACAAATGGAAGAAAGGGGAATTTGATAGTAATATATATAAATCAGTAGTTAGGAATTGTAGAAAATTGATAAGGGCGCAAAGGGACACAAGGAGAAATCTATGGCTAGCAGAGACTTCAGTACCTCAGCCAGAGGTTATGGGTCTACTACAGCATTGGGTGAATGAGGTTCTGTGGCCTGAAAATGTGCAGGAGGCTAGATTAGATGATCATGATGGTCCCTTCTGGCCTTAAAGTCTGTAAGTTAAGGACAATAAATAGGAATTTAAAAAATATATTAGGAACAAAAAAGAATCCTGACAATGCTATTGGTCCATTACTAGATGGAACTGGTAGAATTATCAAAGATAATGCAGAAAAGGTAGAAATGTTCAAAAATATTTCTGTTCAGTATTTGGGGAAAAAGCAGACGATATAGTCTCATCATATGGTGATGATAACTCTTTCCATTCCACTAACTTCTCTGGAGGATGTTAAACAGAAGCTACTATAGACTGACACTTTTAAATCAGATAATTTGCACCCACGAGTTTTAAAAGAGCTGGCTGAGGAGCTCACCGGATCATTAATGTTGATTTTCAATAAATCTTGGAACATTGGGAAAGTTCCACAAAATTGGAAGAAAGCTAATGTGCCAGTTTTTTAAAATGGTAAATGGGATGATCCAGGTAATTATAGGACTGTCAGCCAGACATCGATCCCAGGCTAGTTGATGGAACAGCTGACACAGTACTTGATTAATAAAGAATTAAAAGAGGTAATGCAATTAATGAAATCAGCATGATTTTATGGAAAACAGATCCTGTGGAACTAACTTGATGTCTTTTTTTTTTTTAAATGAGATTACAAGAGTGGTTAATAAAGGTAACAGTGTTGATGTAATATACTTAGATTTCTGTAAGGCGTTTGACTTCGTACCACATGACATTTGGATTAAAAAACTAGAATGATATAAAATTAACCTGGCACACATTACATGGATCAGAAAACTGGTGAACTGATAGTCTCAAAATGTAACAATAAATGGCGAATTTTCATCAAGTGGGTATGTTTCCAGAGGGATCCTGCTGTTTAACATTTTTATCAATGACCTGGCAGAAAACGTAAAACTGTCACAGCTAAAGATTGCTAATGACACAAAAAATGGGAGAGTGGTAACTAATGACGAGGACAGGTCACTGATTTAGAATGATCTGGATTGCTTAGTAAACTGAATGAAAGCAAACAGTATGTGTTTTAATACTAAATGTAAGTATATACGTCTAGGAATAAAGAATGTAGTCCATAGTTACAGAATGGAGGAGTCTACTCAGGGAAGCAGTGCCTCTGAAAAAGATTTAGGAGTCATGGTGAATAATATGGAAGTGAGGTCCCAATGTAAAGCAGTGGCTAAAAGAGCTAATGCATCTTGGAATGCATAAAGAGTCGGGGTCTTAAGTAGAAGTAGAGAGTTATTTTACCTCTGTAGAGGCACTGGTGTGCCCACTGCTGGACTACTGAGTCCTGTTCTGGTGTCCACAATTCAAGAATGATAAAAAATTGGAGAGGGTTCAGAGAATGATGAAAGGATTAGAAAACCTGCCTTATAGTGATAGACTCAAGGAGCTCAATCTCTTTAGTTTAACAAAGAGAAGGTTAAGAGAGGAGTTGATTACAGTGTTTAAGTACCAACATGAAGATCAAATATTTGATGGACTCTTCAGTCTAGCAGAGAAAGATACAACAGGATCCAATAACTGGAAGTTGACGCTAGACAAATTCAGACTGGAAATAAAGTGTAACTTTTTGACAGTGAGCATAATTAACCTTTGGAACAATTTACCAAAGGTCATGATGGATTCTCCATCACTGACCATTGTTAAATCAAGATTGAGTGTTTTTTTTTAAAAAAAGATATGATTTAGGAATTATTTTAGGGAAGGTCTATGGCCTGTGTTATACAAAAGGACAGACTGGATGATCACAATGGTCCCTTTTGACTTTATAATCTGTGAATTAGATCTGTCAATGCAATCCTGGGCTAGGAATCTACTACTGTAATTTTATTCACAAGTGACAAAGGCATGGCCAGCCAAGTCCATATAAAACTTTTATATCCCACCTCTCCATCATGTGTTTGGTACATGCCTCGTACATTACAAAAATACTATTTTAGCAATGTTTAAGGGTTTTATAGTTTTTAGGTACCTTGGCTATGGGTATAGTTGTAGGGGGCTCAGAAGGAGCCATAAAAACTACCATGAGTGACCTAAAATGTCTTGTTTTGTACCTGCAAGTATCACCATTTAGAGTCCATTAAGTTAGGTGTCCATGGCTAGATTATGTGCTCTGCCCATCTCAGTGGGGCTCTGGAAATCTGTGATTTTTTATGTAAGGAAAAGCTGTGGGCTCAGGACTGAACTGAATCTTGCTATTTCTCAGCTTTGAGAAGATGTAATTTGGGGGGAATGAGGAGGAAACATTTCTGGGGAGAGACTGATGGTGTCTGAAGCAGCTCAGGGCTCTGGAATGTTCAAATAAGTCTGAGGGAGAAAGGAGATGAATGAATGGGCAGAGTGCAGGTGAACCTATCAAAAAGGGCATGATTAATTCATTTATTATATGTCTCTGAAAAATGTGCTATGGGTGTCAGCCCCTCAGATGGAGTATATACATGCATTTGTGTATCTAGGTTTGTGTGTGTGTGTGTGTGTGTGTGTGTGTAACTACATAGTCCCCACATATGTTTCTCTATACTTGAAACCAGAAATGTGTGTTCTTGAACAGCAGTGGAAATACCACTAGGGGGGATTGTTAAGCTATTTTGCATGGGGAAGAAAAAAAAATATGACAACTCTTGAAAATTACTCCAAGTTTTATTATTTAAAATGGTCATTAGACAACTCTGAGCAGCAGCATCATGCTGGAACTCTAATTCAATCTTTGTAAGCAAACTCCTATCTCTCCCAAAAGCAATCCAATGCCTGTACACAGGCGTTTTAATTGCAAACGGATTAATGTAGCCTTTGAAGTAATAGCTCTTCCCCCGCGCCCCCCCCCCCCCCGTACCTGCTTTCAGAGACCGTTGTTCTCACAATACCACTACAGGCAAACCTAGAAGCATTGTCCTGATCTTAACATTTAGACTCCAGCACATGGGCAGAGTTCATTCTCAGCTCTTGTTTTTAGTCAACTTTGAAATCTTTAACCACATCCTTAAAATAAATTGGTGGGGTGGGGGGGAGATCTGAGCATTTTCTTTGCAAGGATTATTATAGTGGGGAGGAGTTGCAAGAAGAGGCCAAAGCGGTGACATGTTATTGTTCTGACAGATGCAGTTTTAGGAGTATCAGGGTTTTGTTTTGTTTTTTAAAGGGAAATAGATAATACTTACTGGGCAGTTTGAATGAGCCGCTCCTAGGATGTAAAAGAATTCCTAAAACAATCTGAATATCTCGCTTCCTACATCTCTCTCCAAACATTGGGCACTAGTGTCAGTGCAGCCTGAACATTTTGGTGGGGACCTTAACCAGGATAAATTCACGGTTGTTTGCCATACCGACTGGCATTCTCCCTCCCCCCATACACACAATTGTTTTACTAAATCTGAACCACTATTTCAGTGGAGTTTAGGGAAATCCAGTGCCCACTTTATTTGGCATTACAGCAAATGAAATGAATGAGTGGGTAGTTTTAGGAAGAGAAGTGTAGAATAAAATGAGTAGAAAAATCCTGGATGACAGAATGTGTGTGGTGGGTTTTTCTCCTGCCAAAGCAGAATGTCAAATACTGTCCTTTTATTTTTATTTTTTTTTAAGCACGCTAAAAGGAAAATTCTTCACAGAATCTTAAAGAACTTTTTGACACAACAGCTGCAAAATCTATTTTCTAAACAAAGATTTATACATATTTATATGAGCTTAATCCAGATTTTTTTTTAATAAATCATTCTCAGAACTGCAGAGGTAAACTATATGTAAATACCTCAAGTAATAGGCTTGTAGTGCAAATCACATCATTTTATCTTCAATTTTGCATTCGTTTTTCTGGCTTAAAGGTGCATCAGAGATATGCATTTTAGCATATTCAGAACACGGGGCGTGAAATTAAATGTTTGACAGAGTGAGAAAAATATACAGACTTTGGAGATGCCTTAAAAATAGTAATTTATGCAGATCTAGAGGAGTGAAATCATTTGCAATGGAGTGACCCTCTCTCCAGGAATTTTTTGCGCAGTGTTCTTCTCTAATCTCCTGCTGTATCTTCATTTTTCATTGAACTAGCCAGTTTTCTGCGAAGCAGTCTTGTAGATAAGGGAAGTGCTAAAAGAAGAAGAAAGAAGAAGCTCAGTGGGTCCGTTTCCATTGCACTTTTACCCAAGGCAATGGGCAGAATTTAACGGATTCCTTCCAACATATGTTTTTGCCAGATAAGTAAACAGTGTGTGTCGGAAATGAAAAAGCATTTGCAATTTAATGACATTACAGCTCTCAGCTTAGGCTGGCGTGCTGCGAGGCGAAAAGCAGAAAGAGAGAGGAGAGTAGAAAGAGAAAAAGAACAAAGTTCATCTTCCCTTTTGTGCATTTTTATCAAGGAAAATATTACTTCTTTCCCCCTCTTGTTCTCTTTTCTTTTTCTCTTTGCTTTTTTGTCTCACTCATTTACATTTTTTTCTTTTCTCCCCTTTTCTCTCTTCTGTTCACTTTTACCTTTTTCTTATACTGCCACTGAATCATCCCTCCTCCCCCCACCCCATTGTGTTGACTTATTCATCTATTTGGGCCATTCATTTTTTACCTATAAGAAGCTGTTTATCCAACAATGTATCTTTCTTCCCCCTGTGTTGTACTCCTAGTGCTATAGCTCCCAGTCAACAGGATTGTTGGGGGGATTATAACGTTTCATTTCAAAGCACTACAAATCTGCTCTCCTTCATTTGGTTCCTGCTCCTGTTTCTTCCGATACTTGTCATTTCATTTCAAATTCATTGCATTCTTTAGTTTTAGCCTCCCAAAAACCAAGCGGCCTGGCACTTAGACCCAACTAACGGTCCTCCAGCTTTGCCTTGGGTTTGAATGGCTGGGAACTTCCTTTGGTAATTGAAAGGTACCAAGTGGGCTCCATTGGTGGACCATCCACATTAAATTTTAGTTCGATCTCCAGTTTTCAAGGAGCCACTTGACATGGAACAATCCTTCCAGTGTGACAGCAACATCTGCTGCTTCTTTGTCTCTTTGATGATTGACTGTGCCTCTGTCTGTCTTTGCATATTTGCATGTGTGTCTTCTAAGCCCCTAATTCAGCCCTGCCATGGCGTTCCGATCCAAAATCCCATAAAAGATCAAGTCCGGTGCCTGTATCAACATTGGAGGACATTACAGCCCAAAACACTCGGTGTGACCCTATTTCAGATACACTTTTGTATCCCGCTTTCTATCCTATGGGACTTATTTGCATATGGAAAAGACAATGGTCATGGCTGGACAGGTCAACAAGGGCCACTCTGGGACCCAAGGACACCATTTCCCTGAAGCGCACAGCACTGACTGGACACCTTGGATTGTCCCCTTGTCCATAGGCATGTCCAAAGATCAACAAATTAGCTCAGAATACCCAAAGCACCAAGGTTTCCTATGTTGCTTACATCCTGGTTCACTTTTTAAAGGCTGTGCAGCTTCAAATTTTAACGTGGAGCTATCCTAAAAAAAACCCTTTAATTTAATGCCACAGATTTTAACACTAATTATATTTTGAGAATGGTACACAAAAGTCACTTGCTACACCCTAAGGTTAACCTGCAGGTTGGGTGTAATTGAAAGTATCTCTAGTCAGTTGCAAGTCCTATCATAGAGGCACATATTTGAAAAGATGTTTAAAGAATATGTACTTGTCTAAAGACTTGTGCATGTTTTTTACCATGAAATTACATCTTCCACATCTTCCAGATCCGGTACTTGGTAAGTAAAAAGGGAAATCTGTTTGGACATAAGGAGGTAAAGTAGCTAGAGGTGGTAATTTAATCAACCAAGGATATATTTCAATGTTTTTTCTGGTCTTCTAGGCATTAGCACTTTAAATTCATTATGTCTGTTTGACAGATATATGCAGCCTTAAGGATCTAAAAATGAAATCCAAGGATAGCCTGCTAGAGGACATATATTGAAGTTAAGAGATTAAAATGGTCTAACCATTGCAAACAGAATGGAACATCTCACATTTCTCATACCTTGTAAGCATGAGTATTTTGCAGATGTTAAATACAGTCTGCTCTAATTATATATTTTGTAAAAAAAACTGCTCAAGAGCCCTAGCTTTCTAACTTTTATATTGATGAAGTGGATATTAGAAAGGCAATATTAGCTGCCATGCAGTCTCAAGATGGGGAAGCTTTACATGGGGGATTTTCTCTATCAGTAATTTAATAGGGAGGGTGCAGCCGAAGCAGCCTTTCTACATGCTTTAAAGACTCAAGAATCATGCATGAATTTCCTATAAGGCAAATAACAAAAGAGCCAAATGAGAGAGCGAGTCTCTCTCTGTCTAACTGGGACATGGAGGACTCTGTGTCATTAGAGTAATTTAACGATGTTAATGATCTGTAATATTAATACATCATACTTCAGAATGGAGAAAAGTTGTCATAATTAAATGCATTAAGCTACAATTAAAAAGTCATCTAAGCAGTTGTAAAGATACCAGTGATGATAAGGCTGTTCATTACATTCCAAACCTCTCTGACCACATAACTTCCTCACTGGCAGGTTTGGTTACAGGCAGTCCTCCTTATTCCAGCATCAGACATGTCAAAATAGCAGCCACACACAAAGTCAGTGGCATATCCTGTATGGCCTTATCAGCCCTTTCCATCTCCAGCTACAGTTTAACACTTTCTGTAGGGGAGTCTGTGCTAGGCGGCATTTTAGCATATCTACTTTAATTCCTCAGAAGGAAAAAAAGGACAAGCTAGTGAAATACATGTGTCAGGACAGTCTCTCACGAGATTAGGGTCATTTTTTTCAAATCACATTTCAAACCACATTGAAATACACCTTTTGATACTGTGTTTAAATGGAGATACTATAGCGTTTAAGCATAAACCCAAGTTATCTACCATCTGATGTCTGATAATCTCTTAATTCTCTTCCTTGCCTATTTGAATTCTCATTTTAAAATGCACAGGTCTGGAGTCAGAAACAGTGTCAGACCTGGAAGAGATAATACAGACTATGCAGTGATGTATCAGGACTGGGATGAAAGAGGAACAATGATTAAAAATCACCCTATTCTGTGCCATACACTGTATAAACCGAGAATAACACATGTTCTCCGCCCAGAAGATTTTCCAATCTGAAATAATCGCAAGCATTGTGTTTCTCCAGCTTTACATACAGCAGGGAATCAAAGGCTCTCAAAATCAAATTAAGTAGAAAAAAGATGGGCCTGATTCTCTACCGCCCTGCACATTGTACATACATTTAAACCTGCGTGAAGTGGGTCTAACAATGCTACCAAAGCAGTATTCTCCACTCACGCAATTTACAGCTCTTCTTACCCAATTCACACTCATTTTGCGGAGATAAAAGGGCTAGACACCACTCCCCTGTAAGTCAATGGGAATCTTTCCGTGGACTTTAATAGGAGTTGGATTGGGCCACAAGTGACTACAGTGCAATATAGAGTCAGGGCCTGTGAAACTGACCTTTTCTCACATTGGATGTTCTTACTTGGATGCTAATATCTGAACTGTATTGTTAAATTTATTCATCTAAATTTGGGTGATTGCTGATTATGCACTATATGTATCTTATGACTTTTAAAACAAACTGTCTATTTGTGGATAATCTAAGCACTATACCCAGACGTACAGACACTTTTTTTAAGCTGCGTACTATATAATTTTTCAACATTAACTTTAATAAAAATTTTAAATCTGTTCTTTGACTTAAGAATGTATGGGAGAGTCCTCAAATGGTTGAGAGCCAGCATAACCCCTTCCTATACCACCCTACTATGGAAGGAATAATTTAGACTTGATTTGAGAACTACTGTGCTCCAGCTAGTCTCGGCTGGTGGACTGACCGCGGGGGCTACAGCCAGCCACAGTATTTTAGATCAGCCCTGAGATTGCTCTAAAATATGCTGGGGTCAGAGCACACTCCCACATCCCCTACTCCCCCCAAAGTGTCCAGCAGAAAATGAGCACAGCTAAGAAATCTAGCCTTTGATTTTACATCCACAGCTCAACCACTTGGAACGCTTTATGCCCAGACAAAACGGTGTTTCGAATATTTCACAGATGTTAGGCTGTCCTCCCATTACCAGCAGGGTTGGACTGGATCTTCGGAAGCCTTGTCAACATGTCCATTCTCACTGATTCCACTTGCATAGGTGCAGTGTTAGTAGGGCTAGAAAGCACAAGTACTGTACTGACCCAGTTAGTCCTCCCACCACAACCCTACGGCTCTCCTGCTCTTTCTTTTAGGTGGCAACAGCTCAGATCAGTCATTCTGTCACCTGTCAGACATACCTCAGGCACACGTCTCTAAACTTGTTCCGGGCAAGCCTGAGACCCAACACCACCATCACGCACACTCACAAGTTCCACATAGGCCGGAGAACAGATGGGGTGGCGGATGGTCATTTTTCTCTCTCCTTGATTCACCACTCCCCTCCCTGAGATCCACACAGGCCTCAGAGCAGCTGATGTACTTAGCCATGGGCAGCGGGTATAACAGGCCAGGGAAGGCTAAGCCTTCCCCGGTGCAGGTGCCCCTGACAGACACCTGGGCTGCAGTGGCCCCACCCCTTCCCCGAGGCCCCCACCTACCACCTGCTGCCACCTGCCTACCTGCACTCCACCTCCTCCCACCCCAGGTCCCCGCTGCTTGGCACATCGCTTCTCCTCGGTGGCAGGGGAGTGAGGAGGGACACTGCGAGGAAGTGGTGGCCGCAGGGGTCTGGTGGGGGAATGAGGTGGCTCATCTTGGGGGGAGCAGCTCAGCCCGGCACTGGGGCTTGAGGGGGCTGGCCAGGGAGGGCTGGGGTGGGCAAGCTGGAGCTCCTCGGGGGGAGGGGATCTCAGGGCTCCTCCTGTTTTGGGGGGTGAGTTTCGGGGGCTCTGGCCTGCAGGGGGTGGGGCATCAGGTGGAAGAAGTGGGGCTGGCAGACTAACCTCCCAAAACTGGGGGTTGACCTGCCACCCATATACTTAGCTGTTTCAGCTCTGCCTCCCCAGCATACTGACACCTAGGAGAATAATGCGGGATACAAACCTACTTTCAACCAAAGTTTACTTTGAAAATATTTATAGATTTTTGGGGCACAAAAAGAGTAAAACAACAATTGTTAGTGAGCAGATAGAATATACAGAAAGAGAGCAAGACAGCATTCATCAAAATAGCCTCCAGACTCTGTAAGGCAACAATTTGCAAGGTTTCCATTGACCTTCTGCCATGATGTCTGCATGGATTGGATAGAGGTGTCTCTTATGACTCATGAGTGGAACCCTAGGCAGGATATCACCATTCAAAGCAGGAACTGGAAGAAAATAAAAATATGAAGCAGTACTGAGTGATTATTATTGTTATTGTTTGTTAACAATTGGCACTTATATTGCACTAGGTTCTATACAATAAAAGAAGGCATAGTCCTCTCCAAAGGCCTTAAAATGTAAGCTGTTTGGAGAAGGGTCCATGTTTTTGTTCTGTATTTGTACAGCACCTGGCACATGGCCTGAGCTTCTAGGCACTATGGTAATCATTAATAATAATGTACGTGACAAAAAACAGTAGGAGAAAAGTACAATAACCAAGTAATATTATCAAGGTGATGATTCACCAAATCTTAATGATACAATATTGTGATAATAAAATTTATATATATATATGTATATACACATTAGGGCTGTCAAGCGATTAAAAAAAGTAATTACGTGATTAATCGTGTTGTTAAACAATAATGGAATACCATTTATTTAAATATTTTTTACACTTTCAAATATATTGATTTCAATTACAACATAGAATACAAAGTGCACAGTGCTCACTTTATATTTATTTTTAATACAAATATTTGCACTGTAAAAAAACAAAAGAAATAGTATTTTTCAATTCACCTCATACAAGTACTGTAGTGCAATCTCTTTATCATGAAAGTTGAATTTACAAATGTAGAATTATGTACAAAAAATAACTGCAGTGAAAAATAAAACAATGTAAAACTTTAGAGCCTACAAGTCCATTCAGTCCTATGTCAGCCAATCACTCAGACAAACAAACTTGGTAACAATTTGCATGAGATAATGCTGCCCACTTCTTGTTTACAATGTCACCTGAAAGTGAGAACAGGTGTTCGCATGGCACTGTTGTAGCCAGCATTGCAAGATATTTACTTGCCAGATGTGCTAAAGATTCATGTGTCCCTTCATGCTTCAACCACCATTCCAGAGGACATGCGTCCATGCTGATGACAGATTCTGCTTGATAATGATCCAGAGCAGAGCGGGCTGATGCATGTTCATTTTCATCATCTGACTCAGATGCCACCAGCAGAAGGTTCATTTTCTTTTTTGGTGGTTTGGGTTCTGTAGTTTCCACATCTGAGTGTTGCTCTTTTAAGACTTCTAAAAGCATGCTCCACACCTCATCCCTCTCAGATTTTAGACTGCACTTCAGATTCTTAAATACTGGGTCAAGTGCTGTAGCTATTTTTAGAAATCTCACATTGATACCTTCTTTGTGTTTTGTGAAATCTGCTGTGAAAGTGTTCTTAAAACGAACATGTGCTGGGTTGTCATCCGAGCCTGCTATAACATGAAATATATGCAGAATGCTGGTCAAAGGACTGAGTGGACTTGTAGGCTCTCAAGTTTTTGTCATGGATATTTTTAGTAAAGGTCAGGGACAGACACAGCTATCAACTTTTCATTAATATATTTGAATAGAAGAGGTCATGATACAACAAAGAGAGGTAGAGTTGCTATCTGCTTTTCATTCCTCTGTAGAGTTAGGCAGGTGGGGCCATATGGAGGAGTTTGTTTATTTGCGCAGGGATGACCCTTGAATCCTCCTGAGAGATCTTGATGAACTTCCATAGAGGTACACTGTTATGCTCTGCCGAAGGTTTTTAGGGAGGGCAGCCTTATTTCTTCCTCCATGGAAGGACACTTTCCCACGTCAGTCAGCAATAACTTTGGCAGGCATCATTGCAGTAAACAGATTACTGGCATACAGGCCTGGGAGACTTCAGGACACCACCAGATGCTGTGCTTTGTGTGCCTTTGTTACCCTTAGGCATGAGATATCAGCTAAAACCACCACCACCTGTGACACATAAGTGCCAGTATTCAGTGCCAGTGCCCCACACTCATAGTTTCATGCAACTGATCAATTCCCGTCCTGTTTCCCTCACCCCTGGTGGGTCCTACTCACCATGGCTTGAGCTGAGAGTGGCACCACGCACAACCACTCCAAAGAAGAAGTGTCAATAAGCTTGTGTTGTTTAACACTTTGGGGGAGCAAGGGAAGGGGGCAGTACTGAATCTTAAGTTTCACTTTCCATTCCTACTATACTGACAATGGTACATTTGTGTGTTTTATCTGTAGCTGCAGCTGTTGCAGCCTTGAGGGATGAGGAAGGCTGAGGGTTAAGGAGGAGAAAAAGGGAGGACATGGGAGGGCATGTTCTGTGAGATCCTTCAAGCCAGTGCTGCATCAGACCTTGAACAGAGGGCTTGGAGGGTCAATACTGCAGACTGTCAGGAGCGAGAAAGAATGGAGAGGAGAAAGGTACAGGAAAAGCAGAGGGAGATGCACCAGGACATAATGAGCCTTCTCAGTCAGCAAACTCAGATGCTGCAGACTCTTGTGGATCTTCAGGATCAACAAACCTGGGCTTGTCTCCCATTGCAGTTGGTGGAGAACTGCAGCAGAGAACCTCCCTCCATCCCCCTTCCCTCAGCATTCCACCTGGCCTCAGGGCCTGCATACCTACTCCTACCACTGCACACCAGGTGAAAGCCTGGACAACCTCAGCTCCAAAGACACTGACCTATGAAAGCCACAGCTGATGTACGTGTAGCTACAATGCAGATCAATGTCCTTCCCCTTGTTCACTTTTGAGTTCTTTGGATTTTTTTTTTTTTTTTTTTGTAGTTGATTTTGTAAGTGAATAAAACTCTTTTGTTTTGAAAGCTATTCATCTTTATTGGTTTACGGCACATGGTGCACCATGCCTGTGGGCAGTGAAAGTAGTGGTCTTGTACACCCACAACCAGTAGGCTCACTGGCAAACAGTGTAGTCATCCTAAATGTACAGCCAACACCCTCACATTAATGGGTGCCCTGTCAGTGATATTTGTACAATTCCTAATAGATCCCCAAACTGCAGCGCCAGGTTGAGCACAGCACACCACAGCACGCGTCTGTGGCTCGCTATCAAAGTGCTCTTTCAAAATGTCCCTAAGCTGTATAACTCCTCGTTGAGCTCATCTGATAGCCGTGGTGTCTGGCTGTTCAAACTCAGCAAACACGGCCTCTGCCTCCTTCCTCCACCCCTGCAGTAAGTTTTTCCCCTTTGCTTCATTAATATTATGTGGGACACAACACAGCTATAGCCACTGGGATATTTTTTACCCTGAGATCCAATCTGGTGAGTAACCAATGTCAGCACCCTTTCAATCTAGCAAAAGCTCATTCAACTCTCATTCTGCACCTGCTGAGCCTGCAGCTGAAACTTTTCTTGGTGCTGTCAAGGTGCCTGGTGTAGATGAGGCGGGTTAGGTTGGATCCCCCAGGATCACTACTGGCATTTTGACATCACCAATGGTGATCCACCAGTGGGGAAAGAAAGTCCCTGCTTGCAGCTTTCTGAACAGTCCTGTGTCCTTAAAGACGTGCGCGTCATGCACCTTCCCTGACCAGCCAACAATGATGTCAGTGAAGCATTCCCAGTGATCCACCAGCACTAGCATAACCATGGAAAAGTAGCTCTTTCTGTTGCTGTACTCTGCATCCAGGTGCTCTGGGGCCGTAATAGGGATGTGTATGCCATCTATTGCTCCACTGCAGTTTGGGAACCCCACTGCTGCACAGCATTCCACTATCTCCTTCACATTGGCGAGAGTCACAGTCCTGCGTGGCAGGAGACAATCAATGGCCCTGCACGTTTGTAAGATAATGGCCCCCCCCACTGTGGATTTTCCCAGTGACTTCCCAGTGACCACAGTGGTCTGGGCTTGCAAGTTTCCATAAAGTGATCACCACTCGCTTCTGTACTGTCAGTGTAGCTCTGTTTGGTGTCCATGTGTTGGATGGCTGAGGAGAGTTTGCCACAGATATCCAGGAATGTGGCCTTGTGCATCTGAGAGGTCTGCAGCCACTGCTCTGCATTCCAAATCTTCATGGCAATACGATTCTACCATTCAGTGCTTGTTTCTCAGACGCAGAAGTGGTGCTCAACCATTTGCACCTGCTCTGTGAACGCCACCAACTGCCTTGAATTGATTCTCACTGTGTCCCACAGCAAACTGACCACAAGGAAATCGTCATGTTCCCTGCAGTTCTTCTTGCGGCTCTGCAAATACCAGAAGGTGGTGCATCCTGGTGCTTGCAATGTTCATGACAATAATGCAGAGCTCTGCAGACTCCATGTTTCTGTCAGAGATGGTGGACGGTGACAAGTGCCGCATGGGTTTGTGGGAAATTGAAGGTAGGTACAAAAATCACGGGCTAGAGATGATATTATGGCATTGCATTATGGGAAGTTGGCGCCCTTTTTCACAGTCACTCCTGCACAAGTCATTTCTACCCCATCTTGCATTGCCAAAACAACCCAAAAGACAGTGTGCTGAACAGTGGTGGGTTGCACGCTGGGATACCTACCCAGGATGCACTGCACTGAACATCAACACAAGCACTCCTGGTGAGTACGTGCAGTGCCGACACAAAGAGCCAAGTACACATGCACACAAGCAATATACTAACTTCAGCAGCTGGATGCTAACATAACTTGCATCAGCAAAACTACAGTGTAGGGTAGACATGGCCTCAGGTACTGACAGCTTGGAATGGTGACAAGCTGTCAGTCAGAATGATGTTGATTTACTTTGGGTATACGTGTGAAATGATTAATACCAGATTATAAAGATACAGGAGCGCATTCATTTAACTCACACTATTGGAAGATGCTTCAGCCTTTTGTAGGTGTTGGTGGCACTGCTCTACAATACCAGGAGCAGAGATATTGGTATTTGTATATTCTGGAAGTAAGCACTCCTCTCTAATTTGGGCTTTGTTTATATTCAGGACCTTCACACCAGTGTAACTTCACTAATATTGTTTACATTGGTGCCAAGCCTTAATATAGACACGCTACACCAGATCACAGCAGCACTTACACTGGTGCATCTTAGGGCGTGCCTCAGGGCCAGCCTTATGCAGCGCTGGAATAAGCCCCTACACTGATGGTATCAAATGGTTCGATAAGGTGTCCTTCAGGTGAGCAAGGCCTTGGTGTTCCCCCAGCCATTCCAGGAAAGCAGGCCTTTTTTTTAAAATTAAGCAAAATAAAAGTCATGCCATTTTCTTAACTTGTTTACACCATCAGTTCTGCAGTTAAGAGACAGAATTAAAACTGTGCGCTTAGGTACAACAAGTATATTTTTTCTTAAACGTTTGTTTTCAATACCAAAAGAGGCCTGGCATCCTGAGAGAGTGACAAGGCCTGTCCATCAGTGGAGGACCCCAAGGGCTGCTCTGTGACGACCTTCCAGATGAGAAGGAAAGCACAGGGAGAGGCCAAAGGAAGAAGTATGGGATTAGGGGAGCACGTGTGGCGCAGAAGGGCGCACTGCTCCTTCAGGGGAGTGCTTTGAAGTTTCAAGGGGGCACTCTTTGGTGAGGTGGCTTTGTTTCTGAAAAAGGGGGAGCTGCTCTTTGTGGGTGAAGCTTTGGTTTAAAAATGCAAGGCCTTCGTGTTTTTCATAAGAAGGCTTCTCTTTTCTCAGATTAGGGGAAGCTGCCATTTATGGGAGGGTTTGGTGTCTCCTAGTCAGGGAGAGGGTCTGCTTGGGGGCTTTAACACTGCATATTGGAAGAGCTCCCCTTTGCAATGGGAGCCATGGTGGCACAAAGCAAGGAAGTTATTTTTTGCTGGTGAGACCTTCAAGCCACAGAATGGAAACTGAGAAGATTTTGTGAGAAGCTTTAGTGTTTCAAAATGAGGGAAGTACTCTTGCTCGAGGAGCATTGGTGTGTCAAACTCCTACTTTCCCTGGGAGGACGAGGGAGGCTCAGGATCACCAATTCTGAGTAAGCTGCTTTACTTGGCAGTGGAGCAGGCTTCCTGAAGCCTTCACATATGCTCCATTATGTCATCATCATCATCATTATAATGCAGTAGTGCCAATCAGGGTTCAATGCCCCATTGTATTAGGAACTGGACACACATGGAATAAAAAAACATTTGCCCTCCCAGAGAGTTTACAGTCCTCGTCTATGATGCAAGACAATAGGAGGATACAAAAGACAAACATGATGAGGTAAGAATAAAATCATCATGGTTATTATCATAAGGAGCAGTCAAGAAAAGCGGCTGCCTAGCCACTGTTGAGTGTTTTGTAGGTATCATGGCAGAGGTGAGTTTTAAGGAAGGATTTGAAGGAGGACAATATATTACTAGCATTACAAATGAACGGCTGGCTTTACAGAGAGCTCCTGCCATGCATAAGTGACAGCACAGGAGAAAGCATGGGGGTTGAGGGAAAACTGGTCCATGGGCACTGAAGGCTGTCATCACTGGCAGAGCAAAGGCAGAAGTTGAAGTATCAATAGTACATTAGAGTTGATACATAGGATGGAGCTAAGATTAGAAGTGTCTTAAAAGCAAAGACATGTATTTTGTGTTTGATGTGGTAGAGAAAAGGGAATCAGTGGTGGAATGCAAAGAAGAAGGTGACATCATAAGGGATGATCCCAGGAGGTAATTTTAGCAGCAGAGGTATGACTGGACTGGAGGAGGGAAAGATTACATTTGTCAAGGCCAGAAAGGACTTTGCAGTAAATAAAGCAATATGATAAGAGGTTTGAATAGAGTTTTGGTCAGGTAGCAAGAGAGGAAAGGCCAGATATTAGAGATACTGAGTAAGAAGAAGCAATGAGTTATAGACACAGGCTGGAAATGTAGGTGTAGAGAAGGGCATGAATGAGAGATGACACCTAGATTACAGGCTTGAGCGACTGGCTGGGAGATAGATAGTGTTATCTACAGGGCTTTAAAGCATGGAAAAGCTTTGTGAAAAGATTAAGAGTTCAGTTGTGGCCATGTTGATCTTAAATTGAGCTTTGGACATGCACAAGGCACTATCAGAAAGATAGGCCAAGGTTTTAGTCTGGGCTAAAGGAGGCTGAAGCACGGAGATAGGGTCTGTGAGTTGTCAGCATAGAGATGATAGGTGAAGCCATGTTTTTAAATATGATCACCTGGCGATAGGATGTAAAAAGAGAAAAGGGGTGGGTGGGTCTCTGTTGGACTTTATTAAAAGGGGCAAGGGAAGGGGGAGGACCCACTGAATGAGTCACTGCACGGTAAAAGGAAGAGAGCCTGGAAAGGACAGGATCACAAAAGCCAAGGGAGAACAAGATTTCAAAAAGCATAGGTGATGGTGTCAAAGGCAGCTGAGAGGATGAGGACGGGGATGAAGTCCAGGCCCTGAGATATGGCCAGGAAGATGTAATTAGAAAATTTGGTGAGAGCAGTTTCAGTGAAGTGTAGAGGGTAGAAGCCAGACTGAAAAAGAGTCTGGGATGGACTGAAAGAAAAGAACTCCAGAGACCAGCTATAGATTGTGCGTGCAATGAATGAAGAGAACAACAGGAGTGAGATATTGGGTGGAACAGATTTTGCAGTCCAGGTGGAGGTTTTATTGTGGGGGAGACTAAAGCATACATCTGTATCATTTCTGCTTCTAGTAGGAACTGCCAGCTACTGTGACAGGTTCCACCTGGGGTGCCACCTGGAATTGGGGTACCATGACCCACCAGTCTGGGCTCCCTCTCACACTGTATTGCTGTGACACACTGCAAAGCCCTCCAGCCTGTACTTTCACCACCCTTCATACAGATAGGGCCACACGCAGCTGCAGTTACATGTAGGTCTCTGACAAGCCCCTGCATAGGAAGGCTACAGTTAAGGCAACTCCCACTCCCCAGGCGCGCACCCCCTCTGGAGTATAAACCCAAAATTATACCTTCTTCTGCTGCACAGCGACCTGTACAGCATAAGCTCATAAAATTTGCCCCCTCATTCAATGTAGAGAGGAATATGCAACAGTCTTTGCCCCTGAGTTATGATTCCCACACAATTCACTCCAACTCACTGGTTTAGATAAAGCAAAAACAAGTTTATTAACTACAAAAGATAGATTTTAAGTGATAGCAAACAGATCAAAGCAGATTACATAGCAAATAAACAAAAAACTCAAACTAAGCTTAATATACTAAATAGATTGTATATGAATAGCAGATTCTCACCCTAAGAGATGATACAAGCAGGCTGAACATTCTTAAGGAACAAGCTGCACTTGCTTTATAGCTTGGAATCCCAAGGTGTTTCATTCACAGGCTTGAAATCCCTTTAGCCTCAGTTCAGCACTTCCCCTCTTTCAGTCTTTTTCTTCAGGTGTTTCCAGGAGTCTTCTTGTGTAGCGAGTGAAGATACCAGATGATGTCACTCCCTGCCTTATGTAGTTTTTGCATATAGCAGGAACCCTTTGTTTCAAAGCTTGGGCCATGTCTACACTTGCCATTTAAAGCGGGAAAAGTCCCTTTTTTGCTCAAAAACCATGGGAGCATCTACACTTGCCAATGACTTTTTGCAGTGAAACTCAGAAGTTTCACCGCAAAATGAAAACCACCTCCACGAGAGGCATACAGCTCTTACCGGTGATGCTTTTGCAGTGATGTGCAAGTGAAGACACGTTCTTCCTGTTTACACAGCTTTTAGCTTCTGGAGGATATTCCACAATGCCTAGGTGACCACTCTAGCCGGCAGCTCTGCTGCTCTGTTGCCAGGTGAACAGACATTCACCCCTCCCCCTGTAAAGCCCCCAGGAACTTTGAAACTCCCCTTCCTGTTTTCTTGGCAAGTGCTCACTTATCTGGCCAGGTAACAATGGCTTCTCCAGGGAGCAAACAATCCGGTCCTTGGAGCAATGCTGAGCTAGTGGAGCTTATCAGTGCTTGGGGAGAGGAGGCTGTGCAGGGACCCAAGATGCCCCACGATCATTCCCTGCCCCTTTCCCACAAGACCCATCATCAAACTGGAGAGAGCTGCACTGTGGGATAGCTGCCCTAGAACACTGCTCTCATCCGCAATATAAGTGCTGCTAATGTAAACACTTTCTGATGCCTGAGGAATTAAATGAGTACACAAACCAGCGCTTTATTTTCACCGGTTCCCTATCACCGGTAAAACTTATAGCGCAAAAACTCTGCAAGTGTAGACATACTCTTGGTTCCCAGACTGGTCTGTGGAAAAATACTGACATCCCAAGATGGAGTCTAGAGACATGTGGTCTTATCACATGACCTTATAGAGTCATAGCAGCCATTACTGGGAGGCTGTCTGTAGCGTTTACAAGAAGGCTCATCACCAGGTGGGAGATCAGCTTCTCCTAGGCAGTGGTCCCCAACCTTTCTTGTGGGAATAGCATATTGCTATTCCTAGAAGACTGTGGTGGGCGCCAAACACCCTGCCACTGAAATGCTGCTGCAGAGAAGCGGCAGCGGGAAGAAGCATCGCTGCCGAAATGCCGCCTAGAAACGGCAATGCTTTCTTGGCGGCATTTTGGCGGCGGGCTGTCCTGTGGGTGCACAAAAATGCCCCGGCGGGCGCCAAGGCACCCACAGGCCTTGTTGGGGACCCCTGTCCTAAGGCCTATTGTTCTTTCCTAATGGCCCTTCCCCACCCACTATCTAGACCGAAAGCATCTTGTCCAGTGGGCGTTACCCAGGTGTTACTACATTTGAAATACAGATACATTGTCAATATTCATAACTCCAGATACAAAAATGATATATGCGTACAAATAGGATAATCATATTCAGCAAATCGTAACTTTTCCAATGACACCTCACATGACTTATCTTGCATAAAATACATCATCATTATGCCACACATATAATAATATCACTGTGAAGAATATGGGCTGCAGTGTCACATACGGTGAGGGTTTTATTGTGCGGGAGACTAACACATACATCTGTATCATTTCTGCTTCTAGTAGGAACCGCCAGGCCTCACAAATTTTCAGCTACTGCAGAGCTTTATATATATGTAGGCATCTCTGTATCTATGAGATTTGTCAGTAGAGTGGTCTGGGTATATTCCTTTGGTAAGGCAGGATGACGTGACCTAATCTGTGTTTAGCACTTGTAGTTGGTCATAAGTAAGTCATTTTTAATAGATGAGTTTTTTTAAAAAATAGACTGTAAGTCTACAGAAAGGCAGCCACCACCAGGAATTAAAAATAAAAATCTATTTTTAAAAAACAGTGGCCTTTTTTTCTGCTGAGGGCAAATTCATCCTCAGACAGGGATTTATTATTTGTATTGAGGCAGTGCCTACGGATCAGGGATCTAGACACCACTGTGCTAGTCACTGGGCAAACACATAATCAGAAGATGGTCCCTGCCCCAAAAAACTCGTAACATAATACCTGGATACTTCAAAAGCAAAAGACCTGCACCAAGGGCAGACGCTGAAAGCGAAATACTTGTTTCTGCTCACTCGGGGGGTCATTGAGCATATTTTCGTCATTTTTCATACAAATGATTTTTAAAATTTAAGATCAATAAAAAAAAGAAAAATAATGAGGAAAAGGGTGAAAAACTTTAAATATGTTTTAATCTTTGTGGTCGTGACTGTTCTAAGGCTAACATTTCCAATAAGTAAATCCATGGTCCCATAATAGCACAGAGTAGAGCCGGATGTAGTCAGTCAGGCTGACTTTTTAAAAGCTCATGCTGTATAAGTAAATACAAGTATTTTTGTACTTTCCCTGCGACAGTGTGAGACCACATGGTTTTCACTTTTGTGATGATTTATCCCTGAAGGTTGCACTGGTTGACAAAAAGTGTGTAGACTACTCAATGTGTCATTTTCTCTCATCTGAAAAAGCTAATTTATTAGGCCTAAATAAATACTAATTTTTGTATCATCAAATGCTCTTTCAACCTTTTAGTTCTGTAGACAATAGGGAGCTGACTGGGTACATTTGTTTTTAAATTTCTTTCACATAACTGAGAGAGATCCAGACACAACATCAAGCATTCAGAAATATCATGTTTTCAAAAGGATTTATGACACTCCTTGTAGATTTGGAGCCCATAAACTAGTTAATTTATTGTAATGCTACATATAGGCAATGGGTGAAACCCTTGTCCCATTGACGTCAATAGGAGTTTAGTAATTGATTTAATGGGGCCAGGATTTCACCCAATATTTTAATCTGTGACCCATATAATCTTGTTGCAATTTCTTTGACATTAAAGTTTTAGTCTGTTTCAGAAGATAATACCATTACAATTGTTTTTTTAAATACAGTAAGGTGAATATACTAATATAAGATTTTGAATTAAAAAATAGTTATGTAACAATGGTCCTTGATTTGAGAAGATGAGCGAGAGTGAAAATTGCTTATACAAAATGTTTTGGTAAATATTGGTCAGCTATTCTATATTATCGGACTACATATTTTGGATTGCTAAACTATATGCGGCTTCTAAGAACGAAGAACAAATATTATCTAGCCACACGTTGAATATTTAGGTCATACATGGGATAGATGAGCTGTCTGTACTCTGCAATTTCAGACCCATATTCTTTATTCTTCACAATATACTAATCACAGTGACTAAAATGGTCTGGTAATGAAAAGGCTATGTAATATATATTTATTACATTTGATCCTGGACTGCTTCTGTTGGAAGATATTGTGATGAATGAAGGATGAGGCTCCAAAGGTTGGAAGGTTTGGATAAACACCACAAAGTATGTGTGTCTCAAACTTCAAACAGACCCAGTGCTGCCCTTCTTGAGCACTCAAAACTTCCTTTGACTTCACTGGCTAAGAACTGCAGAATTAGGACCCCTTGAAGTCAATGGAAGGATTCCTACTCACATCAATGTGGGTTGGATCAGACCCATAGGCCCTCTTTCTCAACACCTGGAGTCTATAAAACTGAGCTGGAAATCTCATAAGAACAGTTTTCCTTTAAAAGTTTCTGAAGTTAATGGGAGCTTTATCACTGACTTCAGTGGGGGCAAGATCAAGCCCAGTTAATAAGAAACACTGAGAATTTCTCCTGAGAAAGTCAATAAAAGGTCTATAGATTTCAGGAAAATGTATGTGGACTATTTTTAAGCTTTTCAGTTTAGATAAGTAAACATATAGGCTTACTCATGTTCTTATATAGTGTACTTCGTCCCATCAATGAGGAAACAAAAGGATTAAACAAGAAATTCTAAGCAGGATTTTCTAAATGTTGTTTGATACTCATAGACTCTAAGGTCAGAAGGGACCATCATGATGACCTAGTCTGCACATTGCAGGCCACACTCACCCACTCCTGTGATAGACCCCTAACCTCTGGCTCAGTTACTGAAGTCCTCAAATCATGATTTAAAGACTTCAAGTTACATAGAATCCACCATTTACACTAATTTAAACCAGCAAGTCACCCATGCCCCTTGCTTCAGAGGAAGGCAAGGGTCTCTGCTAATTTGACTAAGAGGAAAATTCCTTCCCAACCCTAATTATGGTGATCAGTTGGATCCTGAGCACGTGGTCAAGACCCACTAGCCAGATACCTGGGAAAGAATTCTCTGTAGTGAATCAGAGCCCTCCCCATCTAGTGTCCCATCACCGGCCATTGGAAATATTTCCTTCTAGCAGTGGCAGATCAGCTTTGTGCTATTGTAAGCAGTCCCATCATACCATCCCCTCAATAAACTTATCAAGTAGCTGGTCAGATCTTTGTGTAACAAGAACAATTTTGCTAGCAGCTTTAAAAGAGATGATTTGTGTTACTTAGATTTTTGACTAATGAATTAAACATAACTTTAGCCTTAAAGATTAGATACAACTCTGCTTAAAATGCTCTAGCCCTTGTCTATAGAATGGCGTGGATGTCTCTGTGATGTTAATTGATTTCTGTTAAAGCCAATTCTCCTTTAAAATGTGTGTAGATTTGATGCTTCTTACTCCTTACTTGTTCATAATGTTGCATCACTACCGAGTATGTGGCAATTTGGGATATTTAAATGATTTTTATACACTGTTCATAGACACCTTCTTGCTGGAAACTTAGGCTTTTCTCTATTCCAAAATAGCCAAATGTCCAATTTTCTAATGAAAGGAATGGCTCCTTTATGCCACCAGTATACGTGCAATCACCTTTACTGGCCACCGTTTGTCAAGAATGTACACTTTGAGGTTTGAAGGAGGATTGTCCTAAACAGCACACATGTATGTCAAAGTCCAGTTATTAGGATAATTGTGTCACCCTAGACCAGTGGTTCCCATACTGAGGTTCATGAACCCCTGGGGTTCATGAAATGTTACAGGCGGTTCTTGGGAAAAATTCCCTAATGGCGGACAGAGCTGTCCCTGGGGACCCCGGGCAGCACAGGGCCAGCAGCCCGGACCCCTGGACTTCCAAGAGCTAAGCAGATCAAAGCAAGCATATCTATCACACTGAGACTTAAACTTCAAGACTCTTTCTAAGAAATGGAAAGGGAGGTGGATATTTTTTGCTGTATTTAAAATTAAAAAGGCAGCTAATATTGTCTTTAAAATTATTATGAAGAACAAGTTTAAGCTTTGTTGTAACATGCGTTGTGTGCCTGGACTGTTTAAGACCTGAATGCTTGAGTAGGAGGAACTCTTTGAGTTGGCTTCTTAAATACCTTCATGCTGTTTCACATCTGATGCTCCTTCATGAACCATAGGCACCTTGTCTTATAACAGGCTTATTCAAAGTGATACAAGCTATGAGTGAGATCTTGGAAGAGTGTTGCCATTTTCATAATGTAATAAAAATACTGTCAATGATAAATAATAATTAATAATAAATAGGGTGTAATAAGCATGTCATAAAAACAAATTTTATATTTCCAAGATCACTGCTTTTATAATTTATACCCCGGTAAAGGGGAAAATCCCTGGAAATATTCATTTTTAGGAGGGGGTTTGTGAGACTTGACATTTTAGTGAAAGGCAAGGAGTACTTGTGGCACCTTAGAGACTAACCAATTTATTTGAAGGGGTTCACAGGTTGTTAAAGTTTGGGAACCACTGCCCTAGACAAACGTGGACAGTTGCGCCTAAACAAAGAAGTAGTAGCTAATTTGACCTCTCAATCTGCTGAATAGAAAATGCCTCTTAATAATGTACCAGAGTCAGCTTCCGCTTCTAAGTGAAAGGATAGGATTCAAATTATTATAGTTAAAAGTCCAAATGTCACTGGGATCTCTCAGAAAAAGACCAATAATTTAAGGCCAGGATTATGATTTCATATTGTAAGTAACCTGGCTAGATAACTTGTAATTTCCTTGGCTCCATCCTTTCTCCCCCTTCTCCTTCTCTTCCCCTTTCTCGCGCTCCTCTCCCACGCACACACACACACACCCCAAAAAAAAAAGAAAGAAAAAGAAAAAAAAAGACGAAATAGTTTGACTTGGCCCTCCTCTACTTTCTATCTGATATATCTCATATTTCATTTCTGGCAGGTAAAGAAATCTGAATAAAAGGAAGGTGCAGAAGTATTTCCCGGGGAATAATTTGATCAGGAATACTGCCGGGTTTTGGCATTAGTCCTGAAATGTGTTAAAAGTTGAACAATCCGGGCTCATATTCTTATAGTCTCTGGGTTCTTTTCTGCGTTAATTTATTTTTCTTCTGCTGAGCATGGATAAAATTGATATGAGTGTTTAAGTGTTGTTGTTGTTGTTTCACTTAACCAAAGCTATTTGATCACATTAAACAGTCTGCTGCCATGTTACCCAATCAGCAGCCAGACACCAGCTCTGTCCCTTTTATCTTGTTATCGCTGGCGCCCAAAGCTTCTGCAAGCAGGTGGAAACCTCCACTCAAGGAAAATGGAAACAATCGCATAACGGGGCGGGCCGCGTCTCATTGCCTCTCTCTCTCTCTCTTCCCCCGCCCCTTGTAGACACTGGATAAACGAGAGGGAAAAGGAAAACAGGGCGCTTCTGAAAAGAGGCTGCAGCCCCGCTTTTGACTGGGACAACAGGGGATTGCAGGAGGATTTTCCTGGTGGAGGGAAAGGATGGCCCGCAATGCTTTCCCTTTGTCAGGTCAAACTCCGGTGTTCCTCAAAGCAGCCCCTTCTCTGCACACTGAAAATGGATCGTTCTCAGTGCTCCGAGGTATAAACCAAACCCCGCCTTGACTCCTTCAAGGGTACTAAAAATATCTCCTCATCTGTTAGCTTCAAACCCATTGCTCTGGTAGCGGGTCCGTCCCAGCAGACATACTGTGATCCGCAGCAGACGCTGATTCTCCTGCGTTAGAGGCGGAGCCAGAGCTGGAGAGCGACGAGAAACCCCCCAGGAACGGGAGCGGTTCTGTCAGGATTGTGATCAAAAGGGTCCCAGCCGATGGATCTCCGTCTCGGCGTGTCCGCAGGGGCATTTCGGCTACACACGTGTATCTGTCCACGGAAACAATGGGGTGGATTGTTTTTGTCTCCCCCTGGGTTGTGCCACACGAGCACAGGCGCGCCACGTTTCGCTCCGGGGTGAGTTGTGTCGCACAGCAGCAGGGCAGACTACCTAGCGACACAGTCTCCTCTGTAAGAGACCCGCTTTCACACAGAGAACAAGTCCCGGCCGCAGCCCCGCAGGGTGCGGATTGGGCCGGGCACAATTCTGCAAGCCTGAACAAGAGCCGGGGAGTGCCTGTGGGCCGGCACGCAGGGATAGTCCACGTGTGGACAGCGATTTTCACTCCACTGGTGAGGGCTGACCTAGCACCACGGCATGGTTGCCTTCCCCGCCCTGAGGTAGGCAGCCAAGCCTAACTTGTGGTAAAAAAGAAGTCTTCCCATGGCACCAGGGCGTGCTGCTGTAATAGGGAGGAGGCAGATTGAGAGTCAAACCCACCTACAACAGTCAAATGATCTGATCCTAATGGAAAAGCTAACTGGAAGCTTTGCAAGAGAACTACAGTAGCAGCGAGGAGAACGGACAAGAGACCAAGCCTACTCCTGCCCAGCTTCCTGTTGC